>NW_027556291.1:29957165-30297165 GCF_003287225.1 Phascolarctos cinereus
GTCCATGTTATTGGTATTGTGTGCAACGACTAAAGAAAAATCATCCTTCCCGATAGGCTCCCTGCTCCTCAAACTTAGCCCTTTGAAAGTCTCTAATGAGGTTTGCCATTAGGGCTGGCTGCAGCATAGTGTGGTATCAGGGATTCCCTTTGTCTCTATCCCAAATTTCCCACCTACTTACTGAAGCCTGAAAAGTCGCTGGGTGTGAGCCTTTCATTCCTACCAGGAATGAAGCTTCTTGAGGGCTGCTGTAATCTCTGCTCTGTATACAGTGGCTTAACCAATGTTTGTTCTCCTAGATTAACTACAAAGAGCCTAACATGTCCTTGTTGGATTAAGCATAGGCTCAGCATGAATGAGTTTCAGTCAAAGTGCAGTCATTAATAATAGCCAAGGAAATGATCTCCCCAAGGTCATACAGCTATAAATGGGACAGCCTAGGTCTTCTGATCCTAAGGCCAAGGCTCTTACTACCATATTGTAGAGTCCATGTTATTAGAGCCTTCACCGTTTTGATAAGAGCATGCATAATTCATTGGAAAGAATGTTGGCTTTGGAACCTGATGGCCTGGGTTTAGATCCTGGTTCTTCTACTTTACTACCTATGTGATCACAAGCAAGTCACTTTCCCTCTTTGGGACTCAGTTTCCTCATTTGTAAAATGAGGCCACTGGACTAAATGACTTTAGATCCCTTTCAGCATTAAATTGAAGATCCTATGATAAGGAGAGAAAGTGAAGAAAGTAGGATTGTGTAACAGAAAGAGCCCTAGATTTGGGGTCAAAAGACCTTGAGGTCAAATTCTGACTCTGTTATTTAATGTGTGATTCTGCTTAAATCACTACCCATTTCTGAGCCTTGTCTTCCAAGATGACATCTATCAACTCTATATCCTATGATCTATGAACAGAACAAGAGGCCAAAGGGGCCTTGAGGACTTACCACCCGTGGTTAGTAGGGGTAGCAGAAAGGATCAAAATCTGGTTTCTGAAGACTGGGGTATATTTTGGGGAGCTGCTGCTGAATCTGAGATTATGCAGTGATTACTCTAGTAAATAATCTGTAGGCCAACATTTAGATGCTAAGAGGACATTGTGGTGAATGATTCTGTCATGCTCTTCTCAGCCTTCAATTTTGCTATTCTGTGAATGTGGATTTTTGAGTCTCTGAGTTTTTTTAAGAATAGGAAACAAAGTCTATCTGGAAGTCATCAACTAGCACACGCAGAGGATCTGGCTTAGAGTAGAATTTGGGAAGATTTTTGCAGGGCATTTTTCCACTAATGGCAGAATGTATTTGTTTTTTGAAAGACAGTGTTCTGATAAATCAAGCTACTGTCCTATCAGATGTATGGAAAGAATTTCCGTCTTGATTTTTCACTTCTACAGAGTGTATAGACTTTACCCTTTCATTTTACAGATGAAGAAACTGAGGCCCAGAGAGGGAAAGTGGCTTGTTTAAACCCAGGGCCTCTCCAGCACTCCAAATCCAACACTCTTTCCACTATACCACCTGTTAATTGTTTTTTTTTTTCCCTTGTGAAAGCCTCACCTCATGAATAAACACGTAAGAGTAATCATGCTATAGAATCAGCCCTTGGGACTTTGTGGATACTGTAGAAGTCCTAAGGAAATTCCTGCAATTCAGAAGCCAGTAGTGTTTGGATTTGTGCTCAGAACATACAGATGGGAATCCAGGACAAAATAGTAAAGTGAACCCGACACAGTGCCCGTACCTGAAGCCTTTCCAGCTTGGTAGGATCTGCCACAGCTTGTATTCCATTGGCATAGTTTTGGAGAACCTAGGGATGACTGTGCCAAGGGAAGGTGCTAGAGTAGGTCTTCCACTTATTATACTATGATTAGACTCCTCTTTATAAGGACTGACCATTGAGGGGCTATGGGCTGGAACAATCACAAGTTCCCCAAGGTAAGGACTAAACACTTGGAGGGGTAAAGAGGAAGGATTCCTGCCCGTGTATGGGCTGCACTAGAAGTCATCTGAAGACCCTCACAGCTTTGATTGCGCACTTCCAAGGAAGGATCGACTGGAATGTTGTCAATGACCTAAGAGTGCATGGTATTTTTAAGAAGTCATTCAAGTTTGCAGTTCAATTCTTCTCCCATGTGGCATCCGTTCCTCCCAAGCTTAGGGCTAGGTAAGAATTGAGACAAAAGATGGCCCAATGTACCATCACTTGCCTCTGGACTTCAAGGACTCTGGAGGAGAGAGTGAGGCTGAAGACTTGGCCCAGCTCTGTTTCACTTAAATCCAATTCACATGATGTCATTGGTCCTCTTTGAGAACGATGAATGAACACCACCAAACTTAACCTACTAATGTGAGTGAAAGCAAGTATGGGATTGCCATACCAACCTGGAAGGTGAATAGAAGATTGCTCTGGTGCTACAGAAATAGTGCAGGTGTGCTCCATCCCCATTCCCCCCCACCCCATTTTAGCAAACATTTTCATCAGTTAAGTTTGAAGTTTTATATATTTCAACAGAATGGTAACGTGGCAGAGTGGTTGAGGGCCCTGTCTTGGGTTCCAGTCTTGACTCTGACACTCACCAGCTCTGTGACCATGGACAAATTATTTTCTGTCTCTAAGTCTCAGTCTCCACGCTTGTCGAACAGGGCAATAATATTTGTACCACCTACTTCACATGACTTCTATGAGGACAGTGCTTCATAAATGTTAAAGGATGACAGAAATGTGAGTAGTTCTTGCTATTATTAGGGATAATAATAATAGCAGCGCATAGACTTGTTCCTGCCAGAAAGGACCTAAATAGATGGGGGAAGGGTGGTGACTACATCACAAAAGGATTCTTCACTTTATAAAAAGGATTTGTCACAGGATTTAAGTCAGGGAGACTAGTCAAACAAGTGATACAGAGAGGGAAAAACAAAGTGAAAGCCACTTGACAACCTGAGTATAATCAGAATTTTTTTTAAAGTCTATTTGAAATGATGTAATTGAGAAAATCTGTGTACCGTCTTCTTTTCGGGGGTATGTCTATCATATCTGTGTAGTACAGTCTGTTCCAAGACGCAATAGCTGGTAATGCTCAGCCATTCTGTCTCCCTGCTCTCCTCCTGGTCCCTACCTCCCCCCAACCCCAGCATTAGGAGAGTTGCCCAACAGAGGATTAAGTCTCTGATGCATCTACTGGATCAAAAAGTAGACTGCTCAGAACCCAGCACTAGCAAGGGCCCCAGCTCCCAGGTACTCCACTCTGCCTCAGCCTCTCTTTTGGCTCCTTAATGTTCTGCCAGGCAAGGGCATGCCCAAGGGAACCTACTACCTAGTTCCTAAATATATGCCCAAAGGGGACTCTTCCCCTCACCGCAGGTACCCTGGAGCCCTGCGATTCCTTCAGGCCATAACCCACCGGTGCTTAATGGTGGCTCTAACTGAGCCCACCCTCCCCAAAAGCGTTTTAAGCTATTAAAATATCTCCACAGTAGTGACATTCACCACTGGGAACAGCTCTCAGTAACCAATGGTAAGAACGCTGGTACTAAGCAGCTTGGGAGAAGGCTTTCCTGGGTCTGAAAAGAAAGAAAACAACTTACTGAGCTTAGTCAACTCTGAATTATCTGTCTGGGTTTATAAATATTTGGGATCTTATTTGCAAAGCTGGACTGACACTGTCACCTAGTCTATTTAAATGGGAGCTCAGTTAACATTAACAGAATTTTTGTTTACTCAAGTCTAGTAGAAGCTAGAAGCAAGGCTCTTTGAAAACTGAAATAATGACCTCCCAGCCCCAGGGGGAAGATGTGAATCAGCAAGCTAATTACCTCCCTCCCCCAGCCGTCTCTGCTTTCCTCTGCTAGTTCTCTAACAGTCTGCCAGGCAATGGAGTCTAGACCCAGCAATGGAGTGGGAAGCAGGGGCCAACATAGAACAGGTGGGCTGTTTTCTAGCATCTTCTTAGAGCATGGTTTCATTACTTGATTTCAAATATTGGGAATTCCCAGGACATCAGATCTGCCTATATTCAAACAGGAGTACCAAAACACCTTCCAGAGTCAAAGAGAAAGGATTTGGAGAGCAACCAACATTTTGGATGGCCCAGGCCACTGCTTCTCTACATTATAGCAGGTGACCTTGAGGCCATCTGGGAAAGGATAAAGAAAATAGTCTCTGATGAAAGTTAGAACCTCTTCGGAGTAGGAGGGGCCTGGAGTTGGAATCCTTGACTAGTACAAGTTGGATTATGAGGCTAACTCTAGAGATTCGAGGATTTCTTCATTTCAATGGTATCATTTACCATTAAGTTCACATGAAATAACAACTCCAAAGCACTTTGCAAACCTTAAATTGTTCCATAACTGTTAGCTATTATTATTATTGTTATGATTCTTCTTCTCTTAGTGGTTTCTGAGGGCAGGTCTGGTAACAGACTCTATCTTCAGTTGAAGAATGCCCCTCTGTCTGCTTTGTTAGGATTATTTTCCTGAAGGGTGAGCAGATGGAAAGCACCAGGGCTTGGAGAGCACACAGAGAAAAGGAAAAAAAAAACACCAACCCAAATCGCTAGCCTCCGAGTGCAAAGCACTGCCTGTTCTCACACAAACAGACCTGCCATTAAAGGGTACCGGCCAAAGATGCTTCTTCATTGTGGTGACTGCTCTCTGATTGCTATCACTTCTAATGCATCCATTTTCTCCGAAAACAGATGCAGACATTTTGTACACAGCTATATTTCATATGCTAAAGCTAGAAGGACATGGTCTGCTTCAGCTCTTCCGTTAAAACACACATTAGCTGTTTCCACTGTCTTGAGATTCCAGCCCTTAATGTGAGAGTTTGTGGCTGACAAGAGGGCAGTTGACCCATAAATTTGGGAAGATAATCTTAAATTGCATTCCTCTTCAATATAGTTTTGGCTGGTGGCCCTTCAGCCTATCTCAACTAGGCTGCCTTGGCTCCAGCAACAGAGTACATTTCTCATTTGTATCAAATACCCTTTGACTCGAGTAATCTGTTATGCTGGGCTGTGTCCTAACAAGGATCACAGTACCAGTTGATTTGCCAGTGAAGTTCTAACTCTAGCACATATGTCTGGGAAGAGATCACTGAGCCCCCCAACTTTCCGACTCGCTTTATGGAATACAACAACCAATTGATGAGTAAAGCAACTGTGAAGTAAACCAGTTGCTTAGCCAAGAAATTGTTTTGACTTATTTTGTCACCAACTTGACTGAATAGACTGACTGCTTGGGTGTTGTGTCTGTCTATGCACACAGACTGGTTTGGGGGGGGGTGGGCAATAACAGTTGAATTCGGCCAAATGATCAGTTACTTGAAAATATTTGACTTAAATCAAATAATTGGTTAGTCATGGGACCATGGATTTAGGGGGACTTTAGAGGTCTAACCCCCTGATTTTATAGGTGAGGAAACTACTAGCATAGAGAAATTAAGTGATTTGTCCAACATCATACAGGTAGTCAGGGGCAGAGTTGGAAGTTGAACCCAGGTGCTCTGACTCCAAATTTAGCTCTTTTTCCAATTCACACTATCAGGCTCCAGGTACTAATAGATTTTTTTTTTGTTAATTATTTTTGAGAAGCCTGTTTGACTACATTTGAAAAATGACAGTCACCTACATCAGCTTTTTCCTTAAACTGGTTCATTGTTTCATATACATAGTCCAAAGAAAGGCAGTATGGTATAGTGGATAGTGGAATTTGCTTAAAGTCAAGGAGACCTTGGTTCAAATGCCATCTGTTTCCCTTATAACCTTATGACCACAGGCAAGTCCCTTAACCTTAGTGAACCTCGGGCTACTTGAAGTTTTGCAAAGAGAAGTTGTCAGGAAATCATAGGGCTAAATAATCAGTACCCAAGTTCTCATTATAACGTTGCAAGTCTCCAGGGTCGTGTGTATTTGGTGGTGACCTATCTTCTCCCATTTAGAAAGGAAGGGGAAAGTTTGTGTTTGGCCAAAGCATGCTACCCAAGTGTTTTTGTGTCCTCAGCTGATACTAGATGTGCATATGGACCAAGACTTTAAACATCAGAATCAGATGATTGCAAACATGAAGAAATTTAGAACAGTGTACCATGTCTCTGAAAAAACAGGTATGCACAAAGGAAAAACCCTTCAACAAGGAGCAGAAAAAACCCACTCAAGTCTTTCCATGTGAAATGGGAAGTAAACATGCCCCAGGTAACAGAGGGAGTAAGGAGAAAATTTAAGACTTAAAGGTAGTGGAGGACTGGAATTGGAATTTTTGGACACAGATGGGGTAAACTAAATGGCTAACTCTGATATTGGGATTCCCTTCTCTCAAGATGTCACTGATGAGACTCAGTGGTATCAACCTATTACTAAACATCCAGATAGAAGCTGAAATAGCCATATCAAATCTAAGTGTTTGATCTGCATGATGCCACTGTTGGGTATTTCTGGGCATTAAAAGGCAGCTTAGCAGCTGAGTGGCACTACAGTGGATAAAGAGCTGGGACAGAAGTCAGGAAGATTCCTCTTCCTGTGTTCAAATCCAGCCACGGACACTTACTAGCTGTGTGACCTTGGGCAAGTCACTTAACTCTGATTGCCTCAGTTTCCTCATCTATAACATGAGCTGGAGAAGGAAAAGGCAAAACTCTCCCGTATCTTTGCCAAGAAAACCCCAAATGAGGTCATGAAGAGTCAGACACGACTGAAAACAACTAAAGAGCAAAGGCGGCTACGTGGTACAATGGATGGAGCACTGGGCCTGGCGTCAAGGAAACCTGAGTTAAGATTGGGCAAGTCACTAAACTGCCAACTGCCTCAGTCTCCTCAACTGTAAAATGGGGATAATAGTAATAATGATAGCACCTACTTCCCAGGCTTGTTGTGAGGCTCAAATGAGATGCTATTTCTAAAGCACTCTGCAAACCTTCAAGTGCTGATTATTATGATTATGATTATCTTGGTTTGGGACTGATTTTTTTTAAACTTTCCAGCTGGATGATTGTTGCTATGTAGTCACAGCCATTGTTATTCATGAACTATATTCCAAACTAGTTTTAAAACAGCCACTCTTCAAACTGGCAGGTTAAAAAAAAAAAAGTGAGAGGCAAGTTGGTAAAAGGCAAGAGCTCCAGATGAATTTTTATGGCCAAATTACAAACTCTTAAGAATGGGATAATGGAGACAGCCTCATCTCAAACCATTCTCGTTTGCAAAAGCAGTATTTTGATATGGTGACCCACCAAAAAAGGGCTACAATATTCTTCCCAAGTCAATGCAATGTACTCATAAACCATCTATCCTCAGCTTTCCAACTATTTATAAACTGTCTATGGCTCATTTTTTCTTTTTCATTTCATTATTACAGATTTGAGATCACTAGCCATCTGGAGCTTCATTTCATCAAACTCTGATTTGTCCTTGGAGCAAGGTAATGTGGGACAGAAGCATGAAATGCTGCTTTTCACCCCGGATATTTCTTTATGCCCCCCCCATAAATCTCCCTATTAATTTTAAATCATTTATTTTCTAGCACTTTGTTTTAAATTGCTCATACATTCATATATATATATATATATATATATATACACATATACATATACATACATGTGTACTTACATGTATTAAGGAAAATCTTATTTAACCACTGCAAAAAACAATTAAAAGCAATTAATCGGCTTTATTCATGGATAACTTTCAAACTGTGGCCCAGAAGTGCCTAGTAGCTTCATGTGACTTACAGTATATTATCAATGGCTCAAGCATTTTACCTTGCCACAGCCCCTCTCCACCATACATACACACTAGCATTAACACACACCTGGAGGACCACAGCATCCTACAAAGCAGAACAGACACTCTAGATGTCACACCCCAATTTGCTGTTCAGTCACTTCATTCGTGTCCAACTCTCTGTGACCCCATTTGGGTGAAGATACTGGAATGGTTTGCCATTTCCTTCTCCAGCTCATTTTACAGATGAGGAAATCGAGGCAAACAGGGTGCCCAGAGTCACACAGTTACTAAGTGAAACTGGATTTGAACTTAAGTCTTTCTGACTCCAGCCCAGCACTCTATCCACTGCAGCATCACCTAGCTGCCCCCACTTCCTAATTACTGCTATAGAAGATGCCCCTCTGGCCAGTGATATTTTAATAAAAGTAACAGGTAAAGTCCACATTCATTCATTAAATTCCAAGAGAATGGTACCAAACATTTCTCAGACTTCCTCAATTCTGCTTCAGCTATATCTTCTCTGTAGGGAAGGGTATTTTGGATCTTTTTTTTTTTTTTTCAAATTTTGGACATTGAAGAGGTGATGGGATGCTAGAGGAGAGGCAGTGTGGTGCAGTGGTAGTGAGAGACCCAGTTCTGCCACTTGTTACCATGAGATCTTTGGTCATGCCAATCTCTAGGCTTTAGTATCTCCTCTGGAGAACAAGGCTGCACTCCATGGCCTTTGAGGTTCATTCCACCTGTAAATCTATGATCCAAAAGCTCAAAGAGATCTCAGGATAAATTCATCCAAGTCCTTTGTTTTCCAGAGAAGGGCAATGAGACTGAGAGAGATCAAGAGATGAGCCTAAGGTCACAGAGGACCTTGGACAAGTAGAACCTAGGGGCAAATTCATCTCTAAGCCCATGAATCAACACAAACCAGGACCCAGCAAGTAATGAAATCAGCCCAACTCTGCCACTTGTTTGTCCCTTCCTCACTCTGGGCTTCAGTTTCCTCCTCTTGTAAAAAGAGACATTGGATCTCAGCATCATAAAGACATGGATTTGAATCCTGCTCTCTATCACTTACTAGCTGTATGACCATGGAAACAAGTCACTTCACTTTTTGGAACCTCAGTTTCCTCATCTGTAAAATGGAGGCATTATACCTGTAGTACCTACCCCATGGACTGGTTGTGCAGCTCAATGGAGGTCACGTGTACAGAATGCTTTCTATATAAATACTAGCCATTAGTATTATCATTTCCTTTTCAGGGCTTATTTCCTTATCTGTAAAATGGCCAGCTTAGTAGCTCAGATATTCTATGATGTTCATTCAGAGGAACCAGCCCTTGTTCCTGCAGTCTACTCTTCATTCCCGACAGGGCTCAGGCCTCATCAGAGACTCTGAGAACATCAGTAGCACCATGGATTTACAAAGATGGATCTATACAGTGGATGGGGCAGTTAGGCACACGTGGCAATACTTTCCTAATCTCTTTTTTGGTCTGACCTTCCAAGATAATAATAATAATAGCTAATGATAGTAGTTAACATATATTATCTCATTCTATCCTCACAACAACCCTGGCAGGTAGGTGCTATTAGGATCTCCCATTTTACAGATAGGAAACTAAGGTGCGCAGAGGTTAAGTGACTTGCAGATGGCAGGGCCACCCTGCTACTAAATGTCTGAGGCCAAATTTGAACTCAGGTCTTCCTGACTCCATGCCCAGCACTCTAGACAAATTAAACATCACCAAATTCGACTTCTTCCTTTAGTCTCTACCCCCTTCCAGTGCATTGACAGAGTGTTTCTCTTTTAAATGTTATCTCCTTTTCAGCTCTTATTAGTAGATGAGAATTAAGACTTGAATAGCTGCAACCTTAGCCTGGGCCACTTGTAGCTTTGCAGGCCCAGAGGTGTAATAAAAATCATGGGAGATATGAAAATAGAGTACCAAGGAAAGATGGGCATCAGTTGGATTTTTTTTTTAATTTAAGAAATGCTTTTCTACTGTTGTAATGTGAAAGTGAGGGAAAAATTGAGCTTTTGTGAAATATTGACCCTAAACTTGGTAAGACCAGGCTCTTGTCCTGGAAGTAAACAGTGGGAGTGGCTTCATTTGAGGCTCCTCTTGGAGCTTAAGGCCCAATCCCTACCGCTGTGCCTGCTTTGCCTAGGAACAGGTAACTTTCCTTAGACCACATTCAAATAGCTTACAGTATAAGCCCACAGGATGATATTACGGCAGCTTCCCTATGTTGGGTATTGTCCAAAAAGTCAAAGGGAATGCTGGCCTCATGGTTACCGATCTGCTTTGTGAAAGGTTGATATCTACTCTCATGTTATGAATTATTTAATGGGTTCAAGATTGGTCTCATCTTCTCTAGCCAATATATGGCTATTTCAGTCTATGAGAGGAGACAAGTAGGCATTCATAAGTTTAAAGTCATCCACTGTAACTACACTGGCCCTGGGGGACTTGAAGCTTCACTGGTTTCATCAACTTTTATCTTTCTCTGATGACCAACCATAATATAGAACTCTCAAGAGAAGTAACTAGGGAGAAAAGTAGGAGAGAAGAGAAGAGGGGAGAGAGAGAGAGAGAGAGAGAGAGAGAGAGAGAGAGAGAGAGAGAGAGAAGGAGGAGGAGAAGAAGGAGGAAGAGGAGGAGGTAGAAGAGGAAGAGGAGGAGAGAATGATTAAAGAGGGAGGAGAGAGAAAAAGAGAGGACCAAGCACAGAAAGGTAGAAAGGGGGCAGGCTAGAGAAGAGGGGGCACATAGGAAAGAAAGGCACCATGTACAGCGGTAGGATGTAGAGGTATGAACACGGGGCAGAGGGGAGTGGAGAGAGAGGGAGAGACAGAGAGAAGGAAAATGAGGAACCAATAACATGAAGGTGAAATCACAAGCTCAGAAGCTGAAAGGGACCCCAGAGGCCATCTGAGTCCAACCTCCTCACTGCAGAGAACGAAAGAGTCATGACATAAATTCAGAACCGTCTTTAGATATGTAAAAATGTCTAAAGATGTGCTTATGGACTAGGTCTCCTGGTTAAAAGGGACATTGATTAGTGCCTCATTACAATACTTTCAAGCTACTCAACTCAAGTCTATCCCTTTGGAAGGAGCAGAATATCAAAGGTTCTCCCTCACTCCTATCCATTCCTCTCTGAGTACACCATGATGCACAACATTATGGAAAGAGTTTTACCTTGATTTCTGATTGGGGCATCATTACCATTTCCTTCCTTAATTCTTTGGTAGAAGGTAGAAACTATCTTTCTCAGTCCATGGGCCTTTGGTCAGGCCATGTTTTTTCTTCCTTTGCTACGGGTCAAATTCTTCTAGTATCCAAGATGTGCCTTGGCTCCTTTCTGAAGTAGCTCAGTCTTTCAGGCTGGTACTTAAGAAATGTAAGTGCCCAGGTGCTAACTGGCATCCTCGTGGCTGAAAGAGCTGATGGTGCGTGTAGCTTATATTTTGGGAGGACTTGAGCAAATCAGTCAATTTCTCCACTCTCTCAGTGTGTGGAAAAATGACTAGGCTGTCCTTGCTCCACCAGCCTCCTCCCCCAGTGGGCTAGAGCGATGACCCAGACAGGAAAGAAGAATCCCACAATTTACCAACAGGCAGTGCAAAGCCTAACACGGCACTCAAAAGAGAAATCCAACTCTATATTTTGTAAACCTTTTAGTCTCATATATCATATAGTCTTTAGCTCTCGAAATGAAATATTTTCCAAGTTGGCTAAGTATTATATTTTGGCTTCCCTGATAAATTGCTTTCTATTTAACCAACTCGAAGAGTCAGGTGTTTTTTTCCCCATCAAAGATTATTAAAGTCGCCTATAGTCTGGAATCGAGTCCTAACTGGCTTAGATGTTTCTCAGAATTAGGTTTGAATCAAAGGATTATATGGAACTGGTAACTTGCTATTTGGTTGCTCTGGAAAAACACCACCCCTCCTTTCTCCCTCCCCACAGCCGTCAGCATAAAAGGGCAGGAAACAACCTGTTAAGTTATAAATCAATAAGTAAATAAGATTCAATCTGAAAATATATCCTAATAAATAAGGAACTAGATTGGAAACTCCTCAAGGACAGGGACTAACTATGTCTTTGTTATTTCTGTATTCTGCTCAGCACCAACCACAATAGAAGTCCCTCAATAACCATTTGTTGAATGAATTGATAAGCCAGTTTAATGGCTTACCCCCCTAAATGCCTTTTTAAACAAGACAAAGAGATTGGCCTATTAGAAGTATTTTTATGGTATAACCAATATTACTCTTGCACCAGCTGGTCCATCTGAAGGTCAGAGATGATGATGACGATGATGATTTCTTAGGCTTAATACCACTTTTGGAAAAAGGGAGAAATTCTGAAGGTCTTCTACTCTCTCCTCTCTTTCTTCCCTCTCCTCTTTCTCCCCTCTCTCCTCTCTTCTCTCTCTCTCACCTTTCAAGCCTATTTCCCTAACTTGGAACAAATGGTAAAATATTTCCAGATTGAGAACTGTGAAGCTTCAATGACAGTTTTCTTGCCCCTACTGAGCAGATGAAACATTCCTGACCCACTGCTGCCCTGTATCTCTAAATGAATGTTCCTAGGGAGACATCCAACTGCCATATTCAGGGAAATTGATCAAATGAGAGACACAAGATTTCCTTTAGAATAAGTGGAAGTCACACAAGTGGAAAATGAGATGCTATTTCAAAAGGACAGCCCAAGTTGAAATGAAATCATCACAACTTTAGTGGAGAAAATGGTCTTTTGGCATCTAAGCATCCTTTTTTTTTTTCCATTTTCTGCTACAAATCAACTGCTTTTCCAGGAGGTACTCCTGTCGGACAGGATTAAGGCTGTGTCAAGGCTGCAGGACCAAGCACTGATTTCTCTATTTATGTGACTTGGGATTTGGTTGCTAGCCCCGGTGAGCACAGCTGCTCCTTGTTTACTTGCTATGTTCTGGTCAGGAATGGCAATCTTTCCATGGCTCAGAATCTTCAACCTGCCCTCTCACTCCACAGGCCTAAATTCAGACAAATAATAAAGTTGATATTTCCATTGCCAGATGATGCTGTGTTTCCTTTCCTTCTCCTCTCGCAGTCACCCCTGTGGTCATCCTCCTTCCTTCCCTTGGGGTTCCATCAGATCCTCTTTTGTCTTTTAGGCCCAGCAACCTCCTCTGGTTCCTTTTCCTCAGTTTACCGTTCCAGCATTTTAATTTTGTTTAAAGCGTTTGAATGGACCTTAGCAGATCACCTATTTCAACACCTTTATTTTATAGATGAAGAAAGGGAAGCTAAGAGATGGTGAATAATTTGTCCAAGGCCTCACAGTGAGGTAGGGGCAGACCTAGGAGAAGAACCAAGGTGTCCTGATTCCCACTTTAGGGTTTTTCACCTCTTGGAAATCCACCATTATACCCTGTGTGGGACTCCAATTCAATGATTTAGCAGGGGAGCCCCTCATCCATTAAGCCAGCAGGACAGGTAGATTAGGTTACTCTGCTTAGGTATCCTTGAGCACAGAACAGGACTGCTTATTCTCTCTACCTTCTCATCTCCACCTCTCTCTCCATCCCCAGCTTCAGTTACCACTTAAGCTAGCACCATCTAGATCATTAGGGAACATAGCCTGGGGCAGAGTCCATGCTTATCATCTGTCCTCGGTATGCACCTATTCAACCATTCATGAAACCCTCCCAATCACCCAAATCCTTCTTAGCCAATCCAAAATCTACCTCATATTCCTTTGGTACCATATATGAGTCTCCCAGACTATGTTCAGAGACAGTCACAGATAATTCTCTCTTGGTCCTGTTTGGGTTCACTAACTTTGTATAAGCCATTTGGGAACATCTTGGTTGGGAATGGGAGCTAAGGAGGAGCAGAGAGAAATGAGGGCCAGAGGAACATACTGGCCTGGTCCAGAGACAGATAGATGAGAACTTCTTATCTCTACTCTCCAAAGAATAGGTGAACATTCTCCACATTATTCTGCCTCCCTTCCCCCCAATACCTGCTGACTGATGAAAAAAATTTTGTACCACCCAGTGCTGGCCCATCTCAAACTCTCTTTTACATATTACATCTTCTCTAAAGTATATTATTAAATATGTAAAATATGTTAGGATAGGACCGATTACATTGGTTTAGAGAACTCCCAAATGAGATGCTTATCTCATTTCTTGGCCCCTTAAATAACTTCAGAGAGTGCCTAGAGAACTGGGTCGCTAAGAGGCTTAGGCCCCATACTGACCCGGCCAGTATATTTCAGAGGCAAGACATGATGCTAGGTGTCCCAGGCTTTGAGGCCAGTTCTCTATGGAAGTCAAGCTTTTCTGTGACAGACCCCAGTGACATTTGAACTCAGGAAGAGGCCAGCTCTCTATGCAGGAAGTTAGGTGACACAGGTGACTGGAAGTCAGGAACATCTGAATTCAAATCCTGCCTCTGATACTTCTTAGTTGGGTGACCCTGGGCAAGTCACTTAACTCCTTTCAGCGTCACTTTCCTCATCTGTAAAATGAGGATAATAATAGTACCTCCTTGACAGAGTTGTTGTGAGAACCATACAAGATAACATATGTAAAGGACTTTGTAAATCTTAAAGTGTCAGATAAATGTCTGCTATTAATATTTTTATTAACTATTACCCACTATGCCCTGCTGCATGCTGAAAATATTTTACATATTTACATAGATGGACATCAAATATTCCTCGAATAAACAGAGTAGTGTTCTCGAAAATCTTAGTTGCTCCCAAACTCTTGGCCACTTTTTGTACCACTTCCAACCCCAATGACATCATTTGACCTCATTTAGTTTACCTACTTTGCCCTTCCTACCTGCAATCTGCCCCAAAGGATTGTGTTTTTGGAGAAATACATATGAATAGGGCCAAGGAAAGTGTGAAATGGTGACCATACACATGTGTGGTGGGTGGAGGGGTAATCTTTGCTCCTGAACTGACAGAAGAAATGTGGCCAAATGTCAGGCCCTGCATATAGAACTAAAATCAGGGCTCCTGTCTTTTTAAAATACATACTGGCTAGAATCAGGCTGAGTTTAGAATATATAAGCAGTATGGTATAATGGACAGAACTTTGTATTGGGAATCAAATAAACTTGAGTTTGGGGCAGCTAGGTGGTGCTGCACTAGAGTGCTGGTCCTGGAGTCAGAGGACCTGAATTCAAATCCAGCCTCAGACCCTTACTAGCTCTGTGACCCTGGGAAAGTCACTTAATCCCAATTGCCTTCCAAAAAAAAAGGAAAAAAAAGAAAAACTTGGGCTTACATTCCAGATCTGTCATTTATTAGCTGTGTGACCCAGGCCAGGTTATTGGCCGTCTTAGGACCTCAGGCTCCTCCTCTAAAATGAGAAGGTTGGATTGGATGATCACTGAGGTCTCTTTTAGCCCTGACATTCTGTGACATTTAGGGAACACATCCTTATTGAATAGAGAAATACATTCTAAATTAGCCCAAACTAGTATAATTAAAGGCCTGAGTTTTTTCACTTAGTCTCGAAATAACCTTACTTTTTCATTTCACACTCCCCCTCCCCTCCCCATGGTCTTCAGATCTCTGGGACAGAAGTTACCACCTACAAATGAGTTCATATCATTTCAAATTCTTCCAAATTGGCAGGGCTGATTTCCCTAGAACTGGGGTGGTAGTGGGAACACCAACTGAAAGGCGTGAGAGACCATACAATTGAGTGGGCTGAATGATAAAAGGTAAAAGAATGAAGGATAGATGCAAGCTTATAAAGTCTGATTTTTTCCTTAGGAGAATTCTGCCTGATGCCTGTTTTGCTGATTGTCTGCCAGGGATGTGGGAAAGGGGTTATCTTGCCACCTACCTCACCTGACACATGAAAAGCACCCTTCCTAACAGAGCTGTAACTAGGAATTCTTTTCCCCAGAGAAAAAGCAGGAAGGGGGTGGGACATAACCCAGAGGACATTCTAACTAGGAGTGTAGTAGTGGTAGAAGAGAGGATGGCCATCCAGCTTGAGCCCTCATGGGGACTGCAGAGGAAAGCATGTCTCAGAAGAGGGGTGAGGAGATCCTGGGGCGGGGTGAAGGGGCCAGGAAAATGAGTGAGTTCATGCTACACAGTACAAGGAGGCAGACGGTCATGAGGCCTGGGGATGGTGGCCTCTCAATTGCTGCAGGGAGAAAGTACATTTCTCCCTAGGGAATAAATATACATTCCCTTAGATGTTAGCAGCCTGGAGAAAAGTCCCAGTTACCGCACCCTAGTTGTGTCTTTGCTTCTCAGACACAATTTCCAAAGGAAAATATAATTGACTGCCACTCTCCTCCCAGAAAAAATATTGTACACTACATATAGAAGGAATGATCTCATAAACACCTTTCCCAACAAACAATCCAAGAATAGGTCTCTAGGGACTTCCATGAAGCATTCTTTTCACAGCCCAGTGAATTATTTCATCATAGTCTGAGCTTTACTGTGGTGACTTTCTATTTCCTGGACCAGATATGTATGTCATTTTCCTCTCTGTCATTTCCCTTCTTCACCCCAGTCATGAATCGTTGTTGTCTTCTCTTTCTAACTTAAGGAAGAGAAAGATCTGTTGAAATGGGAAGGCCGTGGAGGCCCCAGTGCACACAGACATCTTGCAGCTGGTGCAGCTCTGTCAGCTGACTTCAAATGCTTGGAACGCAAATCTTTTTTTTTTTTTTTGGCTAGGCAATGGGGTTAAGTGACTTGCCCAAGGTCACATAGCCAGTAAGTGTTATGTGTCGGAGGCCAGATTTGAACTCAAATCCTTCTGACTCCAGGGCTGGTGCTCTATCCACTGCACCACCTAGCTGCCCCTTAGAACGCAAATCTTAACTCTTCCAGAAGAGGACCACTGGGTTAAAAATGAACTGAACATCAATAGAAAGTCACTCCTTTTTTCATGCCCTTAATACCTGGAATTATAGTAATTCCATCTTTTTTTTTTTTTACTAAAGCTCTTGGGTTACATCAAGTGCAACAGAGGCCTCTTAATAATCTCTCTAATGCAACCCAAGTCCGTCACCAGTCAGTAGCCTGTGCCTGCCTTTCTGCTTCTAACCTGTGGTCCTAGAGAGGGCCTCCCAGGGTCCCAAGTGCTTTGTTTCGCTTTCTAAAAACTCCAGAATTATCCTTAAGGACAAAGAAGTCAGTATAGTTATAACCTGTCACTTTGTCTGGGGGCAGCAAGCATCAGTGGATATATTAGAACCCCTAATGAGGGGGCAGTTACAATCAGCTAATTGAAGGATCAATTAGGATGAGAAAAAAGGGAGAATGTAAAGAACAATTCAGGTGAGACTAGAGACAGAGAGAGAGATTTCCTATCTCTGATGGATTTGGGGTAGAACATACGTCTCTGAAAAGTCATTTTTTTCTTTTTGAAAATGCTTGAGCAGATTTTACTAAAGAATAGCATTTGCTTCCAAGAACAGAAGGCAAAGAAGATTCAACCACAAAAAGTTTGAGAAGTTAATGCTTCAAGACAGGGTCAGCAGTCACTGATGGATGGATGGATATAAGGCCTTCCTGCCTACCCCAAAATATTTTTCCTTGGCTTAAGGCCTTGTCTCCAAGAAAGCCCTGTTAAAATGGGAGGAGTAAGGCATTAGGAGCCATGAACCACACTTTCTCACTCTGGGCTTTTGTTTTCTGTTATTCTCTCTGTTTGGAAGGTCTTCTTTCCCCTTCCTCACCTGTTGAATTGCTATGCCCTCTTGAGAGGTCAATTCAAATGCTACTTCTTTAAGGAAACCTTTCCTTGGCACCCCTACCTCCCACCCCCAACCCCAGAAGCCTCCCCTTTGGACCTTTCCTCTCACTAATGTGCTTAATCATATATTTCTAGGAATTACATTTAACTGAGCATCTGTCTTTCTGACTGACGCTCCCTTAAGCTCTTGGAGAACACGATGTCCCTAAGGCATGATCTTTGGTCTGGAAAGGACAAAACAAAATTGGCTAATATGGAGGTGAAACACAAGATAAGTAGGGAGATAGTAAAAGAATACCCAGCTTCCCTTAATAATGAGATCAAATCAGCAGGCACAGGTCAACAACATCCCAGGGGGCTGAATGAGGTGGGGGATTATCATTGTGGTGCCACCGTCAGTGATTTTTGCAAGGCAGTGGAAAACAGGAGAAGGACTGGTTAAGGGCAAATACTGCTGTGATTTTTTTGGGGAAAAAAAGTGACATCTGCAAATTATAGGCCAGTGAACTTGATGTCAATTCCTTGCAAAATTCTAAAACATTCTTAAGGGAATGGTTAGTGAATATCTAGAAAAGAAAATGGTGATCACAAAGAACCAACATGGCTTCCTCAAAGAGTAGGTCTTAGCAGATTACAGATTAACTTCATTTTTTCTTCTCTTTTTGAAGGGTTACTAGACTGAGAGAGCAGGGAAATTCGTTAGAAATAGTTTAGCAAGGTTTCGTGAAATTTAAAAAAATTTTGTTGATGCCTTTTGGTTTTACATCACACTCATTTCCAGATATTAAAACCCTTTCCCCAACCCCAGCCCATAAGCCTTCCCTTGTTTATCTAGAATTTAGCAAAGCATTTAACACAGTTTCTCATGCTATTCTTATGTACAAGATGGAGAGATATGAGGCCCATGAAAGGCCAGTTAGGTGGATTTGGAACTGGGTGAATGATCAGCCCCCTAAAAGTAGGCATTTATGATTTTATGAGGTCAACATTGGAATGCCCCAAGTATCTGTGATTGGCCCCAGGCTGTTTAAAATTTTAACAATAACTGAGATAAGGTCATAGATAACATGCTTAGCAAAGGTACAGATGACACAAGAATAGGAGGGAAAGCCAAAACTTGGGACAACAAGATCAAAAGAGATTTTCATAGCCTAAAACATTAAACCAAATATCATATGATTAAACTTAATAGGGATAAATGTAAAATCTGACACTTGGGTTCCAAAGGGACACATCGCAAGTATAGGGTGGGGAAGGCTTGGCTAAAGAGCAGATCATCTGAAAAAGACCTGGAGGTTTTAGTAGGTTTAACCACAGGCATGTTACAGTGAGGACTCCTGTTCAGATATGGGTTGGACTAGACACCCATAGAGAACCCACCCAACTCTGAAATGCTGTGATTCTGTGACAGGGCCCATGTCTTATCTAAGCCATATGTTTTCCCCCATACCTAGCACATTTAATAAATGTTTGCCAAATTGTAGCTTGGATTATTTATGTATCCCAGGGAGATTGTGATAGAAGGGAGAGGTAGAGAAAGACTAGAGTAAGGAGCAGGTTCAGGAGTGGCCTGGCAGTAGGATCAACAGAAGGACTCCTGGAGGCTGGGATAGTGGCACTGGAAGGGGGAGAGGATTACACTTCTTCTTCACTTACTAGGCAGCTAGGTCATGAGGTGGATAGAGCATTAGATCTGGAGTCAGGAAGACCTGAGTTCAAATCCAACCTCAGATTCTTACTAGCTGTGTGACCCTGGGCAGATCACTTAACCTCTGTTTGCCTCAATTGTTGCATCTGTAAAATGGGGATAATAACAGCTCCTACCTCCCAGAGTTGTCATTAGGACAAAATGAGGTAATATTTGTAAAGCACTTTGCAAATTTTAAAGCACTATATAAACGCTAGCTACTA
Source organism: Phascolarctos cinereus (assembly GCF_003287225.1). Classification (NCBI taxonomy): domain Eukaryota; kingdom Metazoa; phylum Chordata; class Mammalia; order Diprotodontia; family Phascolarctidae; genus Phascolarctos; species Phascolarctos cinereus. The sequence goes on from NW_027556291.1 coordinate 29,976,524, forward strand.
CTACCACCACCACCACCACCACCACCACCACCACCACTACTACTACTACTACTACTACTACTACTACTACTACTACTACTACTACTACTACTACTACCACTACTACTACTACCGCTACTACTACTACTACTACTACTACTACTACTACTACTACTACTACTACTACTACTACTACTACTATAGCAGCTGCTGCTGCTACTACTACTACTGCTACTACTTCTTCAAGATTTTGCCTAGGCCCCTTCTTGAAGACCCCATTTAACATTCATGTTGCTTTAGCAGGATTGTCTCTAAAGGAAAACTCAGAATATAACCTTTCAAGTTAAGAACTCAGTCCTGGATACATCTGGCCAAAATAGTGGAATGTATCCTAGAGAGAACAATCCTGTTCATGCAATTCCAGAATATCATCAGCTTTTCAACAGCTCCAAGGTAAGACTCAGTTTAATTCATACTTGTTGAAAATGAATATAAAACAAGCTCTGGGAAGCTCATTAAAACAAACAAACAGACAACAACAAAGTAAGGCCATGTTTCAGTAAGGCTCATAGAATATTAGGTTAAAGGTCATCTACTTAGATGTCATCTAATCAACTCACTCATTTTAGGAAAATGAGGTCCAGATAGGGGAAGGGATCCATTTAAAGTTTTCCAGGGAGTTAGAGGACCATTAAGAAAGATCATGATGCTTAAGAATTTGGGCTTTGAAGCTCTGTCCATGCTTCAGTCTTACAGTTTTCCTTTACTGACAGGCTATCTCCTTTGAAAATGAAGCTCAAAATGTCGCTCTGCCACACGCCATCAAACATGTTCAGTCAAGACATGATAAAATCATAACATCCCTGTTCCCTCTAATCTTGAGTAGAGTCACCCATTGTGCATTAATGGAATACTATGTACATTTGAGCAACAAATCATGCATTTCAACAATATTAGGATGCTATATGGGCTTGAATATGTACTTCGTGGTTTGGGTGAAGCAAAAAAAAAAAACAAACAAAACCCCCCAAACCCCAAATGGAATTCATATATAGAAAATGGGCAGAGCTAGTCTCTTAGAAGCAAATAACGGCATCAGATTCCTAAATGTGAACAATACTCAAGATCTCCAAGAACAGATCAAGGTTTGATTCCTGAAAGTAATAATTATAAGCAGAAACCAAAAGTCTATAAGAGTCATTACAGGATAAGACTAGAAACGTCTAAGAGATTTCATTTTGGCTTTCCAGCCCTGATCTAGCACCGCCTCCATAGAGAGCAGGGCAGTGGACAGACCTGATGTGCAAAGGCTAAGAGAGTCATTTTACTTCAGGTATTTCTTTCCTGTGGTTGAGCTGCTAATGGATTCAGTTTGGTGTCCCTAGGGCAGTGCTCTCATAGAACACATGCTGATGCCAGTCTAGCCCTAAAAAGTCCCAAGAAGATTTTCCTAATGTGTGGCCTAATGCCACTCAGGCACTCTAGCTCTGGAGCAGGGATGGGGAACCTGTGGCCTTCTAGATCCTTAAGTCGGATATGTTTGGTAAAATTTGGATTCAGTCAAAAGGCCACACTTAACGATCTAGAAGGTCACACGTGGCCTCAAGGCCACAGGTTCCTCACCCCTGCTCTGGAGGCTACACTGTCATTCAGGGCCTCAGCACAAGCTAGCGCTTGGTTATAGCTCTACCTTGAGCACAGCCACAAGTGATGCTAGGGTTAGAGAAAGCCCAACTGCCCAGTCAACCAGAAGGAAAAATCCAGTCCAGACGGCTTAATTCCAGTGTTCACTGAGCCCAGAGCCAAAGCCACTGCTCAGAGCTGCACTTTTCAACCTCATTTTGCTTCTTATTGCAATCAATGGAGCAATAAAGGAAGTCATGGGCTATCTCTGGGGGGCTGGGATGTACTTCTTCTGCCAAATGGCACATTTCCATAGCAAAACATAAATGGAGCTTATAAAGGAGCAGCTACCAGCAAAGCAGAAAACAGACACCTACAAGGAAAACCCCAAAGTATGTGCAAATCTGTGCCCACCAGTGGGAACCAACTAGATTCTCACACCATCTTCCATGTGACACTGAAAGACTCTGAGAACACCTCGATGACGGCAGTGTTTTCCCTCCTAAAATACTAAATATGAAATGATATGTCAAAATATTTACTGTGTGGTAATTGGGGGGGTTGTAAAATGGGCTTCATTCTCTTTATTTTATACCCAAATTTCCCCAACCCCTCCTTTACCTTAGGGGCTAGTCTAGAATTTCCGGTCCCCCAACTAACATTTCTAGGTTCTGTCAATAGCATTTCAAGCCTCGAAGTGTGGTTCTGTAGTAGTTAGTTTGGGAAATGTTGCTTTCAGCCAACCTCTTGGTTCTCATTAGCTTATTAAAATACATTTACAGCCAAATGTTTTCCCAAGTTACATTTTAAACCTCATGGGGAAGTGACATGTGCTTACCATCTAGCCTTCAAAACCTGGGAGTTTGACACCAGCCTAGTCAGAAGGAAATAGGAGAGTTAAAAACATACTCTGGGAAACCCTCTAAGTAGGGACTGACATGGCTCTGCTGACTTGGGAATCTCCGTGTTAGCCTGGGGTAGTGGACACTAATCTTTCTGGAAATGGCAGAAAAGTCCTCAAGGTAGAGGTTGGCAATTGCAAGAGAGTCTTTGGGGTGCTCTTATAATTGGCTGCTGTCACTGTTGTACTTGGAATGGCAGACAGAGGTCACGTTTTCCTTTCGAGGGGCAGCTATGAGCCTTGCTATCCCTATTGCTTTCATAAAGAGAACCGTGAGTGGAAGGAGTAAAGCTGAACGAGAGGAGAGTCAAAGTGATGAATAAAGTTTTAGTCCCTTTCTGAACCCAAGGCCACTTGTCCAGTCATACCAGGGAGCCAAAGGCCCAACCAGTGTCTACTAGGGAAACCACCTCACAGCACCTAATGGGCGTGGAAGCATTCTGTCCTTCGAATCTGGATTATCACAGATGATGAAAGTTCTGAGTGTACATCGAAGAGCTTGATTGCCCTCTAAGATGCAAGGACTGACTGCATTCTGAAGGTGAATTTCTATCAGTGATTTAGTATAGGGCACTTGAAAAAAAATCCCAAGGTTTTGAATGGAAAGTCTGCACAATCGGTTGGTGGAGGGTTTGAGAGAGCTTTGGCTCTCATGTTCAAACCTAAGGTCCCTGGGAGTGCTCCTTATTCATGCCTGAGATTTTCTACCCTCATTTTTGGTCGTTGTCCCTACAAGCACATTGGCTCCCCAAAGCCCCACTTTCCCCAGGTCCCTAGCACCATTTGTCTGGTTCTTGTGTCAATCAGTAAACTGTGAATCATCCTCGTGTACTAGAGAAGCTATGAAACAGACACTGAGACAATATCAGTTCCTGTTTACAGTCACTGCTTTCTTCCCCCACCCACGCAGAGAAATTTCTCCAAAATGACCAGAAAGAGAGAGAAATTGAGTTCATTTTTTTACCAGGAAAGTTATTTCTAGGTATTAAAAATGTACAGTAATCCATGTCATACATTTTTCACTGAAGCCTAAAAAGTGATAAATTAAGGAAAACTCCAAGGGTCCCCATAATACAACAACTGTACCTGTATTAATAACCCTCATCTCTGACTTAAAAAATCCAAGGTAGCAAGTTTCTCCTTTGCTTTCACAAGTGGCAACAAAATATTGTTGTTAATTAGAAAGGGATTAATAAGTGATTAAAACAATTTGTTTTGAGGGACAAAAACTAAACAGCCATGTTTGAACCCTCTTTCTTTTCCCATGTTCCACAGTTTATCTTTGAAAGGGTTGCTAAAGAATGGCTAAGGGCCCTAGGGCAAGTCACCTCTTCCCATTCAGAAGTAGCTGGTGCTCTAAAACATCCCTTTCACAGCTTTGCTACCTGGCCATCATTATTAGCAAAATGATCAACAAGGGGACGTGTTTTGTTTCTTGGCCTTCTGAATTAGGTGGTGGTAGCCTTGGTTTCACTAAAGGGATCGACTGCCTGTATTCATGACATTTACTCAACTCCCCCAGAGTTACAGATGATGAAGTATGTGGCCCTTCCTTTCTACTCAGTTGCACCACTTAGGAATAGGTGATAGAAGAACTTTTGTGGCATATCAGGGATGAGAAAACATAACCTAGACCTTTCTACTGCATTTCCCATTTATGTCTCCACCAAAAAACCCCCAAAACTAAACAAACCCCAAAATAGACAAAAACAGAATGGCAAGTCAGTCTAATATTTGTTGGTTGGATGCAAGGCTAAGATGATAGTCAGGATGATTCAGGCTCTAAGCTCCTCAATAACAACAATTAATTCTTACTGATCCAGATAATAATAATAATGGCCACAGTGATGATGAATGACCATCTTACATTTATATGGCATTTCCCCCCACAACAATCCCAGGAGGTTGTCCATGCAAGTATTATTACCCCCATTTTACAGATGAGGAAAATGAAGCACAAGAGAGATGGAGACTTACCCATGATCACAGAACTATTAAGTGTTGGAGTTGGCATTTAAACTTAGGTCTCTAGATGCCAGATTCAATGGGCTTTTCATGGTATTAGAGATAATTTTCTCAGTTTTTGACTTTCCTTTGTCATAGTTGACACAACTAAATTTAGGTTTGAAATTCTATACCATAATTCCTTTCATTTTCAGAAAAAGGTATTTTCAGCCTATATGTGGTTCACAAAAAGGAAATGTCACACGAAACCATTGACACACACACACACACACAAATGGGAAGATAATGCACAAAAGAGTAGCAAAGTGGCTTTCCGTGAGAGAAGCATGGATTCCAGTAGAAGATAAGCTTCTTGAGGGTAGGGACTGGTTTTTTTGTTTGTGTCTTTTTATCCTCCGTGCCTTGCACCTAGTAGTTGAATTGAACTGAATTAAGAGGAAAGGAGGAGTTGTGTTCTTTGCAGGGCATTTCAAGTAATATGCACTCAGAAAATACTGGCATCTGTGAGCATGCCTCACCCCAGAGAAAGCCCTGGCTGGGGAAGTCCCTTGCTAGTTCTGTATTGCTTTCAGCTTTAAAAAATCTCACTGCTTTTGATGTGGGGAAATGGCATGATCTGTCCTCTTGGTGCACAAAAAAAAAAAAGCATACCTCATTGTGGGCAAGAAAAATAAAATAAAGACTCAGGCAAATATAGGATGTTGTTTCTAATTTGCATCAGAAAGAGGAAGGTCTTCTATTGAAGAGATTTGAGAACTAAGCAATACTGATATGGTAGAAAGGTCACTGGCTTAGGAGTCAGAAGATCTGGGTTCTAGTCTTGACTCCGCGTAAACTAGCTGTGTGACCTTGGGCAAATTCCTTTCCCCTATCTGGATCTCAGTTTCCTCCTCTGAAAAATAAGGGCTTAGATTATTTAAGTTAGCGCAGTAAAGGAGAAAGGATGCTGGATTTGGAAGCAGAGAACCTGGGTTCAAATCCTGGTCCTACCACTTACCACATGTATGACCTTTGGTAATTCATTTAACATCTCTGGGCCTCAGTTTTCTAATCTGTAAATTGGAGAGAGGGTAAACTGGGTGACCTTTAAGGTCCTGTCCAGCTCTAAAATCTGTGATCTTCCGTCTACTCTCCCATCTACCTTGTATGTCCTTATTTATTTACATGTCGTCTTTCTTATTAGGCTGTGAGCTCCTTTAGGCAAGGGCTGTTTTTGTTTTAATTTGTAGCTCCAGCACTTAGCACAGAGCCTGGCACATAATAGGCACTTATTCATTAATTCAGTCATTTTTCAGTCGTGTCTGACTCTTCATGACTCTATTTGGGGTTTTCTTGCAGAGATACTGTAGTGGTTTGCCATTTCCTTCTCCAGCTCATTTTACAGAGGAGGAAACTGAGGCAAACTGGGTTAAATGACTTGCCCAGGGTCACACAGCTAATAAGTGTCTGAGGCCAGATTTGAACTCAGGAAGCTATGTCTTCCTGACTCCAGGGCTAGCACTCTATCCTCTGCACCACCACCACCTAGCTGCCTAGTAGGCACTTAATAAATGCTTATTGCTATATAGTAAGCATTTAAGACATGCTTGTTGACTGACTAATCTGATGATCTCTAAGCTCTTTTCTGGCTCTAAAATTCAAGGAGTCTATTTCACTCTCCGTTTCCCCCTTCAAAATGAAAAGAATTCACAGCAGGGTAAATGAGAGTATTTATTCCATGACATAATTGGGAAATCAGCTGAGGGAACTTGTCACCCCGAGAAGTGGTAGAGTGCAAACCTGAATAGGTGTAAGAAGGGTCCAGATAAATATATGTTGCCAAATAGCACAACATGAAGAAAGCTGGAAGGATTCTTGTTTTCTTTTGTTTCTGAATTCTTGAGTTTGAGGTCATGCTCTCATGCATGACATCTCTTGGTTCTGACACTCAGAAACAGAACCAGAGTCTGGATGGCCCCGGGACTGAGTATGAGTTCCAGTGTTCTTAAATGGCACTGGAGGCTAGAGGAGCATTTGGTGTTATCACAGATTCTCACTCCATCCTCTAAACGTTTCAGGCTTTACTGAATTTACACCAACAAGACCTGTTTATTTGGCAACGAACTTTTAAATTTGCTACAGTTACAGATTAACTGTCCTCCACCTCCCCCCACTGAACCTCCGAGAACACTAGCACTACAGGTTTCAATGGTTCTGCTATTTCATTGACATGGACACTCCTTCCATGGGTACAGAGAGCAAACCATGCATGCGTTTTCATCTTGTGCAAATCTTGGCTATGTTCTTTTGTAAATTCTCCATAATGGATCTAACCAGCATCCTAGAGGGCTTCCTCTGGGTCTCTGAATATTTCATGGAGAACAGCCCAGCACTCTAGCTGCCCATCTGTTATTCCTTTCTCAGTCCATGACATGACTGACCCACCTCCTTTTCCAGTTTTATATATATAAAGATATGTAATGTAAGTCATATATACATATCATATATGCATGATATATAATATGTCATTATGGTATATATAATTGTGTTATATAATATATATATAATACATAATTACATTCTATATAATTCTATAATATCATATATAATTATAGTTGCCACTTGTTGAAGTCATCATCATTGGTGAAGTGCCCCAGATTGCTTACATTGCTTACATGTGGAAGAATATCCAGATGTGTATATACATGTTCATATGGAAAAGCTAGTTGGAATGGGGTAGGGGGTAGGGCAGACAGACCCAACAAGGAGAAACTCCAAGTGGCCCCTTTTCTACAAGTGATCCTCTTAGAGAGTTTCCTGGGGCACTGAGAGAGTACTTGCCTTGGGACACACTGCTAATATGTGTCAGAGGCAGGATCTGAACCCAAGTCTTCCTGACTCTGAAGTCAGTTCTCTAGCCACGATACCATTCTCATTCTTCTGTTGTACATCCTTGCAATCTGAAAACAATTTTTTCACCTTTCTTAGGATCTTTTTAGTAAATTTTTATTTAAAAAAAGGAAGTATGTACATTGTTATGAAAGGCCTAATTTTGCACCCTTCCTCTCCCCACTTCCAGCTTAAATAAATTTTGTTACTGGTCTTCAGAAATCCAAAGAACCTAAGAGAAGGTTTCAGAAAATGGTTGGGTTTTACTCAATGCTTTAACAAGTTCATTAAAACTTGTGCATCAAAAAAGAAAATAAAAACTCTCTGCCTATTGTTTAATAATAGCTCATACAATTTTGGACCTTTAAGGTTTACAAAACTCTTTCCTCATAACAGGTAGTAGCATATTATTATTCACATCTTACACATGGGGAAACAGACAAGAAAGTATCAGAGTTGCAAACCTAACTCAGGTTCAGTGCTTTCTCTAAGACCATGCTGCTTCTGGATTTTTCTTGAGGTCTCTGCTTAGATTATCCTACTATCTCTCCTACTTTCCCATCGGGAATACAGCTGGCTTTTCTATTCACATTTTCACCTTTTAGCATAAGGGACGATGACAACTCCCAAAGTGTACATATGATGTGAAATGCCTTTAGATTTCAACACTTCAGCTCATTCTTTTTGTCCAGCCAGGAAAAAAAAAAGAGGTTGAAGTTCCAGACCCATCTTAAATTCCCACTTGAAAACATAAGATGGCTTTGAAGTACAGGATCATTGATGTTTCTCTGATAGCAAAAACAAAACAAAACAAAAAACAAAAAACCCCTGCTAAACTAAAAAATAAGATATCAGAGTCTTAGTCAAACTAGTTTTTTCAGAGACAGAATCGCCTAAGTTCCACAGTCTGTAGAGCTGAATTTCCTGACAATTCAGGAGAGCTAGCATTTTTTTTCAACTCTGAAACACTTGCCTCTGAGTTTCCAAAGCATCAAACGATCAAATGAGATACTATTTGTAAAGCACTTAACACAGTGCCTGGCACCTAGTAAACACTATATAAATGCTACTTGTTATTATTATCATCGACTGAGTAATCTCTTCCCCCGTCCCTACCAAATCATCCAATGTAAAACAGTGCCGAGGATGAACAAATTAGTATAAATATAAAAATAAAAAAGTAGTCACTGGGGAAGATGTTTTCACATCTGTAAGGCAAGCTATATAGAGGTCAAAGCCCAGGTTCAGCCTTGGTGTTTTTTTTCTAAGGCAGATTCCTCACTAGCATCCTTTATTCTGGGAGAAAGGCACTTAATTAGCTGAAGGGCTTGGTGCTCTGCCTTCAAAAGCATGCTCCTCTTCCATTCCCTCAAAGGTCTGCGCTCTGACATTATGCTACTATCAGTATTAGCCTTTGAAATCAAATCTGCCTTTTTTTCTCTAGGGAATTAGAAGGTAAATTTAAAAAAAACCCTACATTTTTTTTTCTTACTCCCATCAAAAATAAACACACAAAAAGACACAAAGAAACATGGAGAAACAGAGGAAGCATTCCCAGGGTCTCCTCCAACCGGTCTAATGTCTTGGGTGGGGGCTAACTTTGCTGGTTTTCAAATAGAGCACTTTTGAGAACATAGAAAAGGCCACGGGAGGAAGATTGGCTTCTTCCAGTCAAGAATGAACCAAGAAAAGGGGATTCTCTTCGTATTAACGAGGCTATTTTTATCATTTTTCTTCTTCAATGGAAGGTCATGGTGTGAAGGTTAGAAAAGTCAATTTGTAATGTTAATTAAGATGACATTAATTCAAGCTGATAGTCTGCTAAGCAAGTGAAGCCCAAACCAAGACAATGGGCACAAAAAGAAATGTAGGTTTCCCTTATAATTCCCTTCAGGGAGAAAATCAACCCCATGAGTTTTAGGAGACTCCAAAAGATCCATTTGGCTCTCCCAGCTTAGGCTGGGTCTAAGCAATGTCCCAACCATCATTTGAAGAGTAAAATATTCAGTCGATCAACCAATGACTCTGTCTACAGGATATTACAACAAATGCGACTAAACACATTTAACGAACTGACTAGTGATGTGGTAGACAGCCTTATGAAGACTTTCCCCTGCGACTTAAAAGGTGCCCTTTCATAGAATCATTACAGGGTCACAGATATGACCAAAGTTAGAAAAGCCTTCAGTGGTCATCTAGTCCAACCTTTTTAATTTTACAGACAGGGAAACTGAGGCCCAGCGAGGGAAATGACTTTGCTAAGGTTTTCTTTCCTTGTTTCCTGTTAGCAACCTCACCCTCAGCCATCATTAGATAGCTGAATTAATCAACAGACATTTAGCAAATACTTACTCTCTGGCACAGAAGGGCAGCTCCTCCTGCCTTTGAGGAGCTTACCGTCTAGGCAAGGAAGACAACATGGGCATACACAGGTATATTTAAAAAAATAGACACCAGGTAATTTTGGCGAAGAAAACAGCGGGCAGCTGAAAAGATGCCTGCCTTCATTTTCTTTCACATTTGAAACAGAGGCCTACTCTTGAACTTTCACCTCCTCCCCCTTCAGAAATCCCACCATGGGTGCAGAAGCAAAAGCAGCTGGGCCAAATTTGTGACTGCTTGTGCCCAACTTCCTTTTCAGTTGAAAGGAGCAGTGAGGGGTATGAGTGAGCAGCTGGGGACAGGATCTGCCCTTCCTCTGCTTATTTTTCCTGACCATGAGCACTGCCAATCGTGTTAGGTGTCAGCAGGGGTGCACCCAGCCAGGAGAATGGTGTTTACTGGAAGCTTTGAAATAACAGGTGGCCCGGAGGAATTTTTTACTGTAGCCCGCCAGACTATTTCCAATGCTTAGGGAATCCAAAAAAGAGTTCCAGGTTTTAAATTATTGCTTGGCCTTCCCTCCTTCCTCTCAAATAAAAAATACAGCGTACAGGTAAATCATCATTAGCCATAATCCCCCTTTGACATCCTCCTTCAGAATGTACATTCCTGAAGGTGATGTTAACACTAAGACCCCTTATGATATCCCACAATACAGTCTGTGCTTCTAGGTGTGGCTGCCAGTCTTCCCTCCATAAGAAAGAAAGTGTTTGGGGGTAGGTGGAGACTAGAGGTTCTTTAGATCTACCAATTGTCTGGTCAACAGAGGGTTTGAGTGACTGACTCATTGAAAGGGATGTGATTAATTAGTGACGGAAGATATAAAGTTGTACCACTATTGAATGGGGGTTTGTTTCAACCTCTCCTATTCTTCATACCAGTTAAACAGCAAAATGCTCCATCTTTGGGTATATTACATAGCAGCTAGACTCCTACCCCTGCTCTCCTTTTGTCCTTCAAAGGTCAGAATTCATACTTTGGGGTTCTTTTTCCAATTGGTTACTACCCATATTTCTTCTTTCCAACAAAGCCTCACCTCTCTCTCACCCTGGAGAAGAAAAGAATGAAGGTATTCCACAAGAAACCTAAATGCACATTTTTATGCATGTAGGCATGTATACACATATAAACACACACACACACACACACACAAACACATAACCTCCCCCCCCCAACATTCTTTAGGATAGCGTTCATTTCCTTTTGGGCCTCTGTGTTTTTGTCTTTGAGCAACTGTAACTCTTAATCACTGGTTACCATGTGTAAAATCCAAGGTGGTGTTTCTTAATCCTGCTTTTGCAACACCCTGGGGTGTCTCCAGTCTTCTAGGGGGCTGAGGTGGTGGAGAAAGGGCTGTCAGAAAAGTCTCAAAACAAATTGAATTATACTTAACTTTGATTTTAAAAAATGAATATATGCCTTCAACACTCAGGGGGCAGAGGGTGGGTTTCGCAAGGACAGTTTCTGACAACTCCTCGCAGAGCCCCTATTTTTCTTTCTGCCTTAAGCATAGGTGAAAATGGCTTTGATTTCTTTTTTGAGTGACTTCATTTAAATCAGTCACCTGATGAGAAAGTGAAATTCCCCTAAGACCCGATGTCCTCATTCTATAGAGAAAGATGGACTACTGTACCCAGCTGGAATTTTCATTTATGTCTAACTGTTCCTTCCCAGGGATTTGCTTTCTATTTTCCATTCAGAATCTGCTCTTAGAAATGATGGTACAGATTTTAGACAAATGTTGGGCCTTTCAACAGCACCTGCCATTCACAGGGAGCTCAAGGAGTTGTAATCGCCTAAGAAGGATGGTCCTTTAGTGTGTACGACCCGTTATGTAAGTTTGGGCTTGTAAATCAATGAAACACTGGGATTTATCTGACTGGGAAAGAGAAATGTGCAACATCTATAATCATGCCTCAGTTACCCTTATCTTAACCAGCTTCTCCCAATTTGCTTCCAATACTCTCTTGCTGGAGCTAGCCTCTCCCTGTGTCTCTTTTTCTCCTTCTCTCTCCCCCTCCCTCTCTGTCTCTCTCTGTCTCCTCCTCTCCCCCTGCCCCTTTTCTCCCTCTGGAGAAGTTGCCATGACCAAGTACTGAAGCCTCAGAAGTTACATAGTGAAACGGCATAATACAGAAGTCTGGCCAGTTAACAGGAGGTGTTGACATGCCGCGACAGGAATCTTTCTTGGTACTTCTTGACTAGAAGGATAATATTCTCAGTACAGAGGTGGTAATGGAGTGAAAATGAGGGAATAAGTCAGTCAGTTGACAAGCATTTATTAGGGAGATGAATAAGGGAAGAGCCTCAGGGGCCTGCAGTAGGGGAGGCTAGTAGCTAAACTCCTTGGCAGTGCCTTGCAAGGAGTAGGCACTGAATAAATGCTCTTTGGATTGGGTTCGGCAATGACCACCTCACGCAACTCCACACAATGCAAAACAGAGCCCAAGGGCTATCTTGGGCAAGCCAGCAATTTTCTGCTTCCTCACGCTGTCCTCATCTGAAGAAGAGTACTGAGGCCTAATTTGAACTTGGTGGCTTACAGTGATATGAGATGGAGGTAGGCAAGTCACACCCTTGGAGGGAGGGGGGAGGACCTAGTCCTTCTGTTATAAAGAGGACACTCCCAACCCATCCTCACAGAATCCTGTATTCACAAAGAACCTCAGAGCTGGGAGAGACCTCAGAAGTTATTTATTCCAACCTATAGTTAAGCAGGAATCTCCACTGCAACATTCCATTCATCCTGTGCCTGAAGACCAGCAGTAAGTGAGAACCCAGTCGCCCTGGATGCAGCAGCCTCTACTTTGGGGCACCTCTTGCGCTTAGGCAGCTTTTCAAGCTGAGCTGAGTTTTGGAGAATTTGGTTATGGGATGAGGATGATTAATGTGTCAGCACAAAAACTTGTGAAGACTGGCTACTAGTTTAAAGAGGAGTGAGGATCTCTCTGTTTTGGTCGGGGAGAACACTCCTTGCTCTACTGAAGTAAATAAAGACACAGGAGGAAGAGAGCATACTAGTACAGTGGGAAGGAAGCTAGACTTGGAAGTAAGAGGACTTGGCCTAGAACTTTGGCTCTGCCACTGTGTGTGACCTTTGGCACATCTGTTTACCTCCCTGGGCCTCAGTTTTCTCTTCTGTAAAATGAGGGCATTGAACCAGCCCAGGCCTTGTAACCTAAAGTCTAGGGTGAACTTGAATTTCTTTTGATAACTGCATTTCAATGTATTTTATGTATTTCAGTTGAATCACAGAAGGACACAGTAGGCCTCCTCCACAAGGACACCTGAAACTGCTTCCATCCAAAGAAGGTTTCTGTGGATCACCCTCTCTAAGAGGCATCTGCAAAAGGAAGCAGGAACTGAGAGAGTCACAGCATATAATGAAAGGTCCCACAGAGAAATTAAAACAAAGGGTGGGGCTGACTCAACTGCCCTTCCTTTTACCGAGCTTCATTTGACAGGTCCTCTCTTGAGTAGGGCTCAGATGGAGGCAACAATAAGTTGTCTGCCAAAGTGACAGTAGAGAAGAGTCAATGTCTTGGGTGGGGAAGAGCTGGGGTAGTTTCTGGCAACATCCTCCTCTGGAGTCCCCTTGCCAAGCTGGGATGACCTAAGTTCCTGAAGGCTACAGCAGGGAAGTCTAAATTCTTGCTGGTCTTACCAAGCCAGAGAGGCTTCTGGGACAGTTCTGGTAATAAACTATATGCCTGTTGTCCTACAACTGGCCTAGCTAAGTACACAGAGGCTCCCTCATCACCAGAAGGATGGACACTGAGAAATAAATTTGCGGGGCTCCCATGATCCAGAAAGACCGTGTATCAAAGGGCAAGAGGGCTTGCAGTCTGGGTTGGTGAAAGGAATACCCGCCCCTAATGACAGCAGGGATACTCTTAGTATCTTTGTGCTTTCCAGGTTTTTTCCAGGCTGGGCACATTACTCCCCTTTGCGCGCACTCTTACAGTCTAGCCAAATTGGCTTTCTGGCCCCACTTGTGACATTCTGTTTCCTCCATACCTCTCTCCATACCTCTGCATTAGCTAGTTCTCATGCGTGGGATATATGTCCTCCTCCCTTTTGACCCTGAACATTTCTAGCTTCCTTTAAAGCTCAGCTCAAGTCCCACATTCTATAGGAGGCCTTTCCTGATTCCTCCCACCTCCACCAACTGCTAGGGCTTTTTTTCCCACCAGCATGGAAAAAAAATGTCCTTGTATTATTTACTTGGCATATATTCTGTATCTCCTAAAATGTTTCCCCTTATAGAATGAAAGCTCCTTGAGGACAGGAAGGGTTTCCACTTTGCTCTCTGCATCCCTAGCATGGTTCTTAACACATAGTAGGAACTTCATAAAAGCTTGTTGATGAACTGAACCTGATTTATAACTAAGCAAGTTCTGCTTGAAAAGAGCCCTTTGTGAATGCTTGGGGTTGCAGTGGCAAAGTTTAAATAGATAAGTAAAAAATCAGATCCTTTGTATAATAAGTAGGAAATACATTTTTTTTCTAGCGGTGTTATGGGGTTGTGCTGAATCCGCTGCATTCTTGTGCTTCCTCCCCTTGTGACCAAAGCACCTACCAGCTAGAGGTACGGCCGGGGGTGGGGGGAATGCCAAATTGCACTCACTCATTTGGGAAGTTACCTTACCTGAATCGTAAGGTTACCAATGGTAACCTTGACCTTGTTAACACTATAGACTGGCCAGACACAAACAATTGGCTGGCTTCAATATGCTTTATCCCATCTCAAGCCTGATCTTAGGGTCATGATACCTTAGATGTGCTCTCCATAATTAGGCCACAATAGAATACATTTCCCCAACTCCGCAGCAGATCAACAAAAGCCAACCTGAGATGCTCTCACCTGTCTAGGCTGCGAAGGCAAAGAGGCAGGTGACATATGTCGCTGGCTCCTCTGCGGCTGCTGCATCATCTGCTGCAGCAAAAACTGGGTACTGTTGGGCTGCGGGGCCTGCAGTTGCTGCGTGGAGGCCTGTGGAGGCTGCTGCAGGTAGTGGAGCAGGGATGGCTGTCCTGAGCTCGCAGACATGGATGCCACCTTCTGAGGGGCTGCCTCGGAAGTGAAGTGGGACAGGGGCTTGGTGTTGCCAAAGGAAAAGGGCTCCTGATTTCCAGGGCCTTCACTCACAAGCCCAGATTGCAGGCCACCAGAAGCTTGCTGCAGGATCACATTGAGATTTTTCGATGGGTTGTTGGTCATGGTCTTATAAAGTGGGTTCTGCTGCTGCTGTGGCTGTGGCGGTGGTGGCGGCGGTGGCTGCTGCTGCTGCTGCTGCTGCTGCTGCATGCCTGCAGGGTTACTGACATTTGAGATCAGGGTGCCCTGTGGACTGAAGGATTGCTGATGCAGAGCTGGGCTAGAGAGCTTGTCTGGCCGATACGGCGAGGATGGGTTGGTGGTGGCCATGCTTGAGACCAAGCTGCTCGAAGGACTCTTGATACTGGTGGTCGGTATGGCAGTGGAGCTTAGGTTGGAAAGCATGACATTGGGAGGGCTGAACTGCTGCTGCTGCTGAGTGAGGATGGGACTGGACAGCATCTCCGAACCAAAGGGCCCAGAGGGCCCGCCACTAGAGTTGCCGCTGACAGACAGATTTGAAAGCAAGGCAGTGGGAGAGGTCTGGAGGTTGCTCCCTGGCAAAGTGGTGGACGAAATGCCAGACACCATGATGCTCTGAGGGCTGTATGGCTGTTGGTGTGGCGATGACCCTGGTGGGTACGGTGGAGAAAGGCCCGGAGAAGCCATGGTAGACCAGCTGGATGCTGGCATTTGCTGTTTTGTAGAAGATACTTGCTTGCTGGCTGCCAGGGCCTTCAGTTGGTGGGCGTGATGCCAATGAGGTCCAGACAAGGTGGGTAAGGAGCCAGTTAGCATATTCCGGGGCTGGCACTTTGTCTGGGCTGTCGAAGAAATGGGGGAGGTGGTAGGTTTGTTAGGAGGACGAACTGGATAGCTCGCTCCTGCAGAGGAGGGCCGCATCTGAGGTGACCCGCTCGTTACTGTCTGACTGCAACTAGGAGAAAACTCCTTGCTGGTAACGTGGTTCTCCAAGTGAGATGTCTGAGGAGAAGGTTTAGGAGTGCTCCTCAAGGCTGGTGGTGTATGAACTATGCCAAGTGGTTCTTCTGGCTTGCTCCCCAGGATATTTTCAAGGTCTAGATCATTAGGAGAAGGATCTGGCATTTTGGTTAGCTCTTCCAGGAGATCTTGAAGCTCCTGATCCACAGTCTGCAGACTGTTTCCTTTTTCATCATAATGAACCATACTGTCTGGTCCACCCATTGGCCCCTTCTGTCCAACTTCTGTATTTGGTGGCATGGTGAATGAAGATCCAATGTCATTGTCATTCATCTGGTTATTTTCAAGTAGGACTGAATGGTCAGCCATGCCAATGGACGAGGACTTACGATCCAGAGAAAATGGCGACATCTGTACCTCAGAACATGAGCTACTGGGGTTGCTACTTTGTCCCATAGAAAGGGTAACATCATCAAGGCAAGGTCTCTTAATGTCATGAGGGTAAAGGTCATCAAATGAACTGCTGTCAGGAAAGCTGTCTCCTTCCAGTTTCCTCTTAATGGATCCCTGCGACTGAAAGAAAAACATAATAAATGTTTGGCACATCAGAGCAGCAAAGGCAATTAGTGAAACAGAGCTTTTCTAGCAGAAGCCGGTTGCCGAAATGAGACCTTAAAGGTAAAATAGACCTAGCCCGATTAAAACGAGCAGATGCCAAAGCGGGATAATATTTTCTCAACTCGTTTCTTTGTCTCTTTTTCTTTTAAACAGTTTTATTACATCTCAAATCAGGCATTAAGCTCCTTATATATTAAGCACGCCAAATAGTTATGTAAAAGGTCTTCTTTGCCCAATTAATAGGGGAGTGCAATGAAACGAGGCAGAAATCATCAAGTGGATGATTGCTTGCCAAAGCCAGACATTTAAGAGCTAACTAGGAAAAATCTAAGATATTTTTTGATTCCTCAGAGCCAATATGTTTGAAATAATCTTCCAAGCTACACGTTTTCCAATTTTTTTTAAGTGACACATCAGTATGGACATTAAGCTTTCAAACTATCTCCTTCAAAGCTGCTTCCTTGATCACATTCCATCTCCTGTTTCAGCTCAGTGCCTGGCTTGGACTTCCTATTCACTTCAACCCCTTAAAATTTTACCACCTTGGGTACCATCTCCTTTCCTGATCTCCCCTCCCCCACCTCCTCCAGCTGCTAGTGTGCTCTCCCTCCTCAAATTATCTTGCATTTCCTATGCAGAAATTCCAATACACACACACCCCCACACGCCATTTGAATATAAACTCCTTGAAGGCAAGGGTTATTTAGCTTTTCTTTGTATCACCAATGCCTAGCACAGTGCCTGGCATACAGTAAGTACCCAACAAATGCTTGTCATTGAAGTGAATATTTGGGAAATACCATATGACAGGTAAAATCTTTCATCTGGAAGATGCCTCTATTCATATGCTATAAAACCCTTGGATTTTAAAATCAAATGAAGACATTGCTAACTCAGTCCATTTAAATGAGAGAATTATTAATCCAGACCTCTTGAAAAATACTCCTTGAAAACAATGGTTCTTTCACTGGTTTCATTCCTCATGCCAGGCCAGACCTTCTCAAATACAATTTTCTATGGCTATCCTTTTAATAACCACACCCTGTATATCAATGGAATTAATACTACAGCCACAAGCAAATAGGGTCAATGGGGGGGGGGGAGGGAATATACTACCTGTGTCCTAATTAATGAAGAGAGGAAAGGTAGAGAGAGAATCTGCAATGGATCTAAATGCCAAGGGGTTAGGAGGGCTCTGAATAGACATGTTTCCTCTTTAACATATCTTTAGATAACTTTGGCAGTCTTACAAGGAAATGTGAGGTTGACCTAATGATCCTTGATGCTTAGACATTCTTCTTTTCTGACTAGCTTATATTTAAAGCTGAGCTCACAGCATGGATATGGTACACTTGTAAACAATAGAGAAGGCAGGCAGTAGTCCCCCTTGTGTGTCTAATTTGGGCTTGGAGTTCTAAATGATCACCTGTCCACTTAATAAATGTTTATTGACTGACTGACTGACTTGTACATGGAGAGTTCCCAGGCACAGTTCATAAGCAACTGTGTCTAGATCTCAGGTCAGGAAGTTCTAGCCTGCTTATTTCCAGCTCTTCTCTTCTGACAGCTTCAAGGAGAAATATGTTTCTCCCTTTTTTACACACACACACACACACACATACACACACACACCCCTAGGAGAGGTAGCATTTGGTTTCATTCCAAAAATGGCTGCTTAGGGTTTTCCCTGCACCTGCAACACCTTTAAAAGATAGTAAGCTCTCAAAGAAGATGCTGCCAATCCAGGACAAAGGGGGCTGAAACATCTCCAAGTTCTCTGTGGGAAGTACTGCCAACTAGTAGGAGGAGAGAGGATGGTTGATCTGTGCAGAGTTCTAGAATAGAGCTTCACCAAAGGCAGAAAAGATCAGGCTGGTCACACAAGCAAATGCTTCTGGGGCCTTAGAACCATAAAGATAGACGCTGCTAAGTTGGGGAAGGGCCAATGGAATGAGAGTGAGAACCAGGGCTATAGGGTACAAATGGGTACCATCCATAGTTCTCTCTCATTTTCCATTCCAGGGCAGATGGTTTTGGAACCTGCTCTGGAACAGAAGAATCCAACCTAGAACCCAGGAAGTACTGCACTATGCCTTTCTTTTGATTTCTCTCATTATTTTTTAGGTTTTTTCCCCCTCATGCCTTTCTAACAGCAAGAGGACCCTCAAATAAACAAACATAGCTCATGGCTTGCAATTTGGAACTCATGAAAGCAGATTTGATGATGTGCTCCAGTGGAGGGAAGGTAACACAGTCTGTAGCAGCTACTCCTCATTTGGTCCCTTTAATACAAATTTTGGATGCCCATTTGGGTCCCCAATAGACAAGGAAGACGAGCCCTTGTAGCCTTCAGCAAGAGAGTTCAGGAGGGGGTGGTTCTTCCATTTGTAGCAGGCTGGAGGAAATGTAGCTCCAAATATTGGGGCAAAAAGATGATTCACTTCTTTTGCGGGAATTATAGCCAAGGATCTAGGGTAACCTGAGTGACTCTGGGGGCTGCAATACAGGTCCTATAGTGGCAGAACTTTCAGGACATGGTGTGATGCTTTGCCTTTCTTAGGCTTGCTTTCGGAGGCTCCTTTGATTGTACTAACAAATCTGTTATAGGCAAATGTGTTATTTCTGATTTTATGGTGAGGGTTTGCAAATACTAGTCATAAAACATGGAGCCTTCAGAGTCCTAGCAGTACAGTTCGAATGCTGACCAACCCTAAACAAGGCTTAGTAAAGGAGGATTATAGAGAAAGCCAAGAAAAAGAGAAGAGGGAAAAGAAAAAGAAAAGAAAAGCTTCAGCCTTTCAAGCTAAGCAGTAGGTAGGCCAGTAGACCAATTATCCAGATACATTTTTCTCCCTAAATTAAAAAAAAAAAAAAGGTTTGCTTCAGTGTTTCCTTCTCTGCTGTCACATGATCTGTGAGTCATTTATAATCCGTGATGTTTCTATGCTCTCTTTTCCAGAGGTTGGCCAGATTCTTTTCTCCACTCTCCTCAGCCCCATTGGAAGGTCCTTAAAGGTCAAATTAGGTACATTGACATGGCCCTGGAGTGGTTCTGATGAGAATGGGGTCGAGAATTTCACAAAGACTCTTGCCATTTTAGGTCATGTGTTTATAAATGCTGCAAACTCCTCACTGTTCTGGTTTGACTTCCAAAATCAGCACTACAGGATTCTGGGTCAACTAAACTCCATCTGTTGTTTTGGGCATGTCCTTAATCAACCATTTCTGGGTACTTCTAGACCAGGGGTTCTTGGGGCCTGGGGATAGATTTCAGGGGGCCAATGCATTTGGATGGGAAAAAATACATCTTTATTTTCACTAACCTCTAGCAGGAATTTAATATTTCCTTTAATGGTTGGATTCTGCTAAAGGGCTGCACTTGAGGACCTAGAGGGCCACATGCAGCCTCTAGGCCACAAGTTCCCCGCCCCTGGTCTAGACTTATCACCCTACTTGCTTTTCCTCATATACAACACCATGTTTCCCAACTCTGTGACTGGAATTCTCTCCCCTCTGTACCTCAGCCTCTTACAATTCCTGGCTTCCTTCAAGCCTCAGCACAAACACCACCTATATATGTATTTTGTATGCATCTATTCATATTCATAGTTTCCCTCATTAGAATGTGAGCTAAGGGCCTTTACTTTGTAACCTCAGTACTCAGCACAGTGCCTGGCACATAGTAAGTACTTAACAGCTATTTGATGATTGTCCAACTCCTTCACTTTACAGAGACAGAAACCAAGGCCTAGATAGTAGCAATGACCTGACGAAGGTCACACAGTAAATGACAGAGCCAGAATTCAAACCCACCTTCCTCACTCCCAGTCCAGTACTCTTATACATCCTGCTTTTTTTTTGGAGGGGGGGAAGGGGAACAATTATGTCAACTAGTATTATTTGGAAATGAATGACTTCATACCAACATCAATTTACTATACACTGTAGAAGTTCAAATTCATTCGCAAAAGCAAGAGCAGAGTAGACAAAGCTACCAATGTGATCTCATATGACTTGATAAACAATCATTAAAATTCATTGCAGAGCATGTGATAGCTCTCCCTCCCCTCAAATTATTAGGGAACAAAGACAGTCCTTTTGATCTGGGCCAAGTTCAGCTTTGAACTCAACATTATTTCTAGTCTACTTTGAAAATATGACAATATGGGAACTCTTCTACGGTTTTAGTCATAGAATGAAAGAAAAGGCAAAGATTTCTTAGAGGTAGTCTGGATCGCCAATGCACAGGCCCAGTTCACAATGCTGGCAAAGAAGGGAAAAAAATACTAATTATTTATTGTTCTTTCCAAAAGAAATCTACCAGACATAAATTATGAACATTTCATTTTTAACTTCCTACACTTTGAGGCATACAGAAAAAAAAATCTCCCCCAATCCCCTTGCAAAAGCTGTCTGTGTTTTCTGCTGGGTGAGGGCTAGAATGACAGAGGCAATAATTAAATAAACACTCCATTCTATACAACAGACGCATCTTACTTTGGGCACTGAGAAGCAGAACAAGCCCTATCCAAATTATGAGGTGGTTTGTCCCAGGCTTCCCGCTCCCTTTCTTTATGTTCTCTCCCCACCCCACCCCCACCCTCAGTTTGAGCTACATTTTTCAGAAGTTTTTGTATTTTAATAAAAAAAACCCAAAACCCAAAGCTTTTGGTGGAAAGTCAGCATCAGCCTAATAGCTAGGGAGATAGTTTTTTGTTGTTGCTGTGCTTTTTTCTTTTTGATCAGGGGAGAGGAGGGGCCCCACACCTCATACACAACCCTACTTAGAGGGACGGCTCAAAGACCCCACTGGCAATGCACATATCTACTTGGCACTACACAGAGCCAATCATAGCTCCTCTTCTGGTGAATGTCATAGGCCTCTAGCTCCAGGTACTTTTTGAGTCTCTCGACTAGAGGGTAGAACTCTTAGGACATCACGGTTCTAAGTGAAACGAGCACACTCCAACTCTAGTGCTCTTTATAATTCATTCACATGGACTTATCTGGGCCTCATTTTCCTCCTCAGTAAAATCATGGGGTTGCATGACCAAACAATCTCTGAGGTCCCATCCAACTTAAATGTTATAATCCCAAGTCCATATGAACCCGTGTCTTTATATTACTTTGGAACCTCCACTGAAAATCCCTACAAAGAGACAGTGCCTCCAGCATAGCTAGTAGAGCCTTATGTAAAGCAAAGAATCTCTTTGTTATGTGGATAAACCATTGCTGAATTTATCTAGTTGATGAGTTTATATTTTAGTATATTGAATTTCCTTAAGCACAGTTTCGCTCTTTAAGAAATAGCTCATGTAGTAAAAGAGAACCTCAGTTCAGATCTCTATCATTGTAACCTCTTTTGCGAGTGGCCAGCACAGCATGCTAGGGGCTCAGGCTCACTAACATGGCCTGGCTTGCTTGCTAGGCAAATTTAACCTCCTCCACAATGGCCAATATCAGTGAAGTCAGCACTTCATTTTGGGTCTATTGAAAATCATTCTCTGCACTTCCTTCCCTTCTTTGCAGGGGGTGTGTGTGTGTGGAGGTGGGGGAAGATGACTATGGATATGGAACACTGCATATACTGTCCTGCTTGAGTGATGTGTGGATTAGCTTTGCTGAACTGCTTTCCCCTCTTTCTTTTTTTAATTCTTTGTTATAAGGGTGGGAGAGGGAGAGTGATGTACTGAGGAAGGAAGGCAATGGAAAAGCAAAAGATGTCAATGAAATTAATTTCGAAAAGAAAAATGATTCTCCCTTCCCACTTCTGCAATTTACCAAATATGTAAATACCTGATATTCATCAGCTGAGATATCATCTTCCAAATTCTCTGGAAGCAAGAGTTTTCTCAGGAAATAGCCCAAATCAAGGGGAGGGGGATGGGGAGAAAAGATGACAGGCCATGTTGTAGGGATTTTGTACTCATGGGGCTCCAGAGATCATCCTGGGGAATATGACAGTACAGGGAGAGGGAGACCACTCCCTTTTCCTGTTTCCATCAATGGCCCTGACTGACTGAGCTGTCAGTTATCATCAGGCCAGCTGGTAATTATTTACAGAGGGTAAGAATGGGGGGGGGAGGGTGTCCACTTCTTTTTTCTTCTTCCCTTTGGTGGCTCATCCCCCTAAAAGATTCTTAGGCAGCAATATGGGGACCCCAAGTGTGGGCTGCTGAGGATGCCAGTGAAAGGGAGCTGAAAGGCCATTTAGTACAACCTGTACCTCTCTCTAGGTTCCCTCCTTAGTGCCCCTAGTTTTGTCCTCTGGGGCCAAACAGAATGAACCTAATCCCTCTTCCACATGAGGGCCTTTCAAGTATTTGGAGATAGTTATCAACCTGCTAGAACTCCTTTCGATGTACTCCAGTTTATCAATAGCCTTCCTAAGATGTAGCTCCCAGAATGCACAGAACAGAATGTACCAGCTGTGATCTGCCCAGGGTAGGGGGACAGCAAGACCATCCCCTCTTTAGTTCTGGACACTCTGCCTCTCTTCATGCAGGCCAGATCACTTTAGGGCTTTTTTTCTTTTAGCTGCCCTGTCATGTGGTTGAGAACACCTGGACAACAGCAGAACCACCCCGATCCTGCAGCTTAGGGTCTCCTCTACCACTGTGGAACTTTGAAGGGGTGGGCAGGGAGACTCAAAGGGATCCTACTGGAATTGATATTAAGATTTATTGTTATTATTAAAGATTTAAGAAATGGGTTTCAGGAAACTGTCTGTATTGCAGTTGACACCAGATTTGGATGTGAACGGTGGTATGTGTAAACATACAAACACATACATAGTTAGAAACACAGTTTGCACAGACAGTGGAGTTCAGCACTGCCAAGAAAACCCCCTCCATACCACAGAAGCAGGATGTCCCTGCATTTCAAGAAATGCGAGTTGAGAATGTCAGGGAATCCTAGATGCTGACTGACTTGTGAGAAGGGCTATGACTCACTGACTAACCTTTGCAAAGGGGTCCTAGGAGGGGAAGATTCTAACCCCGCCAGGAAGGCACTCTGACTGCCAGTGAGTCAACACTCCTCTAGTCTAGCTCACCAAGTGATGAATTTGGACTCTACATCCTAAAGCTCATCCTCTCAGCTGCTCCTTAGGAAATTCAGCTGTGCTAAAATAGTCTCAGGGTGCAGGTAGGTGGCACAGTGGATAAAGCTCCTGCCTTGGAGTCAGGAGGACCTGAGTTCAAATGTGACCTCAGACACTTGACATTTTCTAGCTGGGTGACCCTGAGCAAGTCACTTAACCTCCATTGTCTCACCTGAATGAATGAATGAATGAATAAAAATAGTCTTATTGATCTGTGCCCCTACTGATGTTGCCGCCAATAATTCAGATCTCAGCCCTGATCATGTTTGTGCATCTCACACAACTCTTGTCCATCTCTTCCCTTAAGTTTTTAACATGCTGAGTGTGTGTGCGTGTCTGTGTGTTCCTGGATGTATTCTGTCATTGTGAGGGTACCAGTGGGCTGTCCACAGGTTATCCTTCAATCTTGCCATGTGACTAGTCTCTTTCCTCCTCCCCTCTACATTATTTCCCTTATGACATCTCTGATTCTGACTCTTCTTTGAAGTTTCTCATTGGTTATATGTTGCAGCCTGCTTACACCCACCATAAGCCTTTATATTGCCATCTGTGTAATACTCAATTCCAAATCTCCAGAGACTATGATATTCTATGACTTGGAGCCATCCGATAACGGTAGAATCAAGATGGGCCCTTGTTTCTAGGAGAAGCCTGTGAAAGCTTTGCAATTTCCCTAAGACAATTCAACCTGCTTTCCTCCTCCTGTTTAATCCTGGGTCTGAGTTGCTGGCCAATTGCATTGCCTGTCCAAGCTTTCTCTCCTCTCTCCCCCACCTTTCTCCCTGCCATGACTCCTGCAGGCATGGCCAAGACAGTGTTACTATTATATAGAGAGATATCTAGATCTATATTGTTGCCGTGAGGGTCAAATGAGATAATATATGTAAACTTCAAGGAGCAATAAAAATGTCAACTAATTCTTATTACCTCCATCTCAGGGTAGTTGTAGGAAGAGTGCTTTGTAAACCTTAAGGCATTATGGCAACATGAGCTCTTATTACTGCAGAAAGGGGAAGCACAGAGGAAGGAGGGGGAAGGCAAGGAACAAGGTTTAACTAAAGTGACCCAAGGTTTGCTGCTGCTTTTGATTGCCTCGTTTTTTAAAAATACCACACACTGTCAACCCAAAGTGGTCAGCATTTGCCAGGGGCAAAGTATCTGCTGCACTCAGCCATCCATACTTGAGTGTTTGTGGCTTAGACAAGCTTCAACGAGAGCTATCTGCACATCAGCCCCAAGGGTTTCAAGCAGCAACGACAAAGGAGGTCACGGAAGGAGCAAACCTAATCTGGCAACTCTCCATTCCAATGTACAGACTTCAAGAAATGCTTTGGACCTTTTTGTAGCCATGCCAGTTGGGAGGCTTGACACTTCCAAGAGCGTCCCAGGACTCACAAATCCAGCTTCCTTTCTGACTTTCTAAGAAGAACCACGGAAATAGAGCATCCTAGAGGGGGGAGGGACAAGAAAACTCAGCTAGTCTACCTACCTCATTTTACAAAAGAGGAACCTATGGTCCTCAGAGGAGGATTCATTTGCCCAAGGTTACACAGGTAGTTAGGGGCAGCTAGGTGGCGCTGCAGTAGATAGAGTGCCGAGCCTGGAATCAGGAATACTCATCTTCCCGAGTTCAAATCTGGCCTCTGACACTGACTAGCTGTGTGACTCTGGGCAACTCATTTCACCCGGTTTGCCTCAGTTTCCTCCTCTATAAAATGCCAAGAAAACCCCAAATGGGGTCACAGAGTTGGACAGGACTGAAACAGCTGAACAGCAACACAGGGAGTTAGTAGTACAGCAAGAACGGAAACACAGGTCTCCAATTTGCAGACCAGTGCTCATTTCCACTATACCCTTGCAGCTCTTGTCCTCTCTGCTCCAGGAACTGAAGGGTAGTTTGGGCTGGCTACATATGACCTTAACTCTGAGGTCAGGGACCATGAATTTCTGACTTAAGGAGTTCTAGGAACTTTAGGAATCCAGGGCTTTTCCCCATCTGTCCCTTGGAAGAGAATAACTAGCTAGCATCCCTGCCCACCACTGTTAGCAGCCTGCCTAGGCCAGGCTCCTGGAGCTTTCCTCCATCTGTTCCATGACGATGAAGAACAATTTGAATAGAAAGAAGTGTAGTGTCTAGAATATGGAAGGTCATCATTTTGCTAAACTTCGTTCTGGTCAGACCGTGTCTGGAGTGTTTGTGTCCAAGTCTGGTTACAGGGCTTTTAGGCTAAAGAGTGCCCAGAAGAAGGTGACCAGGGTGGTAAGGCACTGGAAACCATGGTGCATGAGGACTACTTGAAGAAACTGGCATCATGAGCTTAGAGAAGAGGAGACCTAAGAAGGCCATGACATCAGTCTTCAAGTGTTTGAAGGGTTGTCTCGTGGAAGAAGGGGTCAAATGTGTTCTGTTTGTCCCCATAGGGCAAAACTAGGTAGAAGTTATAGGGAGTCAGATTTCAGCTCTATATCAGGAAAAACTTCCTAATAATTAGAGCACTCCTAAACTGGAACTGGATGCCATGGGGGAATAACGTGTTCTCCTTCTCTGGGCATCTCCGTGCAGTGGCTGGAGGACCACATTCCAGACAAGGTGCAGGCTAACTTACCTTTGAGGTCCCTTCCTGCTGTAAGTGTATGATTCTCTAATGCTTTGTAAAGAACTAGATTTCAAAAGGGATGATGATGATAGCATTTATGCAGTGCTTTAAGGTTTGCAAAGTACTTTAGCGACTCATTTGGTCCTCACAACAACCTTGGGTGGTAGGTACTATTATTGTCCCCATTTTGCAGATGAGGAAACTGAGGCTAAGAGAGGTAAAGTGACTTGTTCAGGGTCACACAGTCTAAAGCCAGATTTGAACTTGGCTCTTCCTGACTCCAGGTCCACTGTACCAGTTAGATGAAGAAGATGATAAATCACCACCTCAGGGCAGCATCAAGTTTTTGGCAAAGATCTGAAGGCAATTTTGAACTGCATACTCCCTATAATTCTATCCCAGGGAAGGCATTCGGTGGCTAGGCAGAATACAGTATTCTTTGTGCTATACCATAGTGGATCAGTGCCCTGGGCCTGTGTAGGCTCAGAGAGAGAAAGAAGACTCATTGTACCAAAAAACCAAGATATGCCTTCCCCGGGATAGAGTTAGGAGTTCTCTGTAATTCACAGAAACTTGACCCTGTCTTGAGGTGGCGATTTATCTTCATGCTCACTGTCAACTCTGCTTAGATCTAGTTCTCCACAAAGCATCAGAATAAAGGGTTCCATTAACAGCCTCTCAATATGACCTACATCTGAGTGATTTAGACTGGGCAGGGATAGCAGATATTGGGGAGAAGGCAGTTAATTCTCTTGGTAAGTGGAAGTTCCTTAGAGTTTCACAGACTTGAAAGATCATGGAAGAAAAAAGCTCATTCTTCCCAAGATGCTGTGCAGTACCATTGAGAAGATGAAGAAGCACTGGTTTAGCTTCCCACTCTGGAAAAGTGATTGCTGGTGGCCTTCATGATCTCCAAAGTCCCTTCTACATCTCACCATCTATGCCCCTGAAGTCTCTCCCCCTCTGGTGGCAAAATGGGGGGAAATCACATCCCCAGGAAACAAAACCAAACCAAACCAACCCCACCCACGAACTAGTGGGGTTGTAATACCCTGATCTCTAAGGCTCTTCTATCTCACAGTCTATGATCCTAAGTGCCTATAATCTACTCTCTGGATTTCACTTTCTTCCTCCATAAAATAAGGGGTTGGGGGAGAAGGTAGTGGGCTAGACAGTTTCTAAGATTCCTTCCAACTCTGAGGGCCATTAGTCTAAGAGATTCCCTTTCTCCTTTAGTATTGTAAGAGGGAGAAATGGAAAATGGATTTTATGGTTTCGGTCTCCTTAACTTCTGTCTCCTCATTTGTAAAAAGGGGATAATAACAGCACATTCCCACCTTGCAGGGTTGTTCTGACAATCCTATGTAAAGCACCTTGCAATCCTTAAGGCTATATATAAATATAAATATATACATTTATATATACATATAGATATTTATAAATGATAGCTACAATAATTATTGTTCTCTTGCAAGAACATAACCCCTGGGTTTGACAACCTAACCAGTTAGTCAAACAAGGCATTTGACTTCATTATAAAGATCACCTGCTCCTAAATATAGCAGAATCGATTGTGGTGTAGATTTTTACCAAGGCTTAAATTCCGTGCCCCACATCGCGCACACACACCTAGCAAATCCATGTCATTATCCCAAGGTATTATTATTGCCCAGTTAAATTTCAGGGGGAGCTAGTCCTGTGCCCTGGCAAGGGCTTATTGCCTTAGCTGAAGAAAGGAAGACAATGGAAATCATCACCAAATGATATCTCTACGCGCCCGGGGCTTGTTAGTTGTAATGAAACACTGAGGCACGTAAGAACATTCCCAACAATGAAGGCTGC
The DNA here is from genome assembly GCF_003287225.1 of Phascolarctos cinereus. NCBI lineage: Eukaryota > Metazoa > Chordata > Mammalia > Diprotodontia > Phascolarctidae > Phascolarctos > Phascolarctos cinereus. Next base: position 30,004,441 of record NW_027556291.1, read on the forward strand.
TAATTCTCAGCTCCCAAACTCAGGCCCAGGGTGAGAAGTAGTGATCTACTTTTCAAGTCAGTTATTTGAGAGCTATTGTAATTCAAACCCTGCCAATCAATCAATCAATCAATCTTAGTCTACCCAGATGTCAATCAAAGGGACCTAGAGTGAGTTAAAACAACAAAACAGAACCTGCTCTCCATTAACTGTTTCAACAGGCCCGAGCGTTGCAACATCCCATTCCATTCCCGGTTTGGGTAGGCAAACTACAGAGAGGCTATTAAATCAAAGAAGTGAGTTTAGGTATGTGAAATAAAAAGTCTAATCGAAGTTAATTCATGCCTTGTCCCGTTGTCCCTCCCTTTCAAGGATCCTGATGGGATAGACTTCTTATATAGCAAAACCCATCTGATAATAGTGGAAGACGGCAGAGTTGAGGGGCACGAAGCCTTCCTCATGTACTGCCCCGCCCCCTACCTTTGCCTATTCCCCCTAAAATTAAAGCCTATGGGTGGGACCCAGCATGAAGATACCACCTGCTCTCTTTAGCAACCCCCAACCATCTGCTGGGAGGAAAAACTAAAACGATAAGACGGACAGGTGAGTGAGGAGCCAGGAGAAGGAGATTTTGCTCACCGGGGTCAAAAGACAGAAGAAATTGGTGTGAGGAGAAGGGTAAGCAATTTAACACAGAGCAGTTCTAGCTCGAGAATAAAAGCCAGGCTTTCCTTTAGTCCAGCGCATGATGGAAAGAAAAGGCTTTACATTCAGCTGTTAATCCCAGGGAGGCTGCAGTAGTTCCCCAAGCCTGGCCCTTCTAAGGAACTTAAGTCCCCTCCTATAGGGTCAGAGATTTAGAACTAAAAGAGACCTCGGTTCATTTAGTCCAGATGTATCAATGGCTCAGATGGCTGCTGGCCATGCTCCTGAGTGCAGCTGGAACCAGATTAAAATATAATTGGGAAATCTTCCCCAAATTAAATAAAAATGCAATTAAACACAGGTGACCTGAGGATGGGGTTTTTCTAAGTCAGTCCTTACCCATAGGCATCCTTATGGTTTAAACCCTTCGAGTTCAACCCCCTCATTTTATTGTTGAGGAAACTGAGGGAAGTGGAACGAGCTGCCCAGCCTCCTAAGGGTAGTACATGTCAGAGGAAGGACTTCCAAACCTAGGACGCTTTCCATTGTACCCAGTTGATGCAAATTCATTCTGGGTGAGCCTGGCTATGTTGATACTAGGGAGGTATTTGTCAAAGTGGCCACAGGGCTAGAGTTGAAGTCAGCAGAGTCTTGGCTTCAAATCCCTATCTCCTATATTTACTTAGGTGGGGAAAGCTGAATAAGTCATGTGATCTTTCTGACTCGGTTTTAGTTTTTTTTCAGCTTTAAAATGGAGATAATAAAACTTGTAGTCCTAGCTCACAGGGCTGGTGAGACTCAAGTGACATTAACATTAGACAAAACAAAATGAACCACAAAGCCCTAACCTGGATTGTAACCTCCTTGAGGGCAAGGCCTGTCTCCTTTACCTCATCTTGTATGCTCAGGACTTCACAGCAATGCCTGGCAACATAGTAGGCTCTTAACAAGTACTTATTGATTGACTTATTGACCTTCCTTTGATATCTCCTCTCCCAAGTTCATTTGGAGAAAGCCTTAGGTGTATAAGCCTTATACCAGGGATGGGGAACCTGCTGCCTCCAGGCCACATGTGGCCCTCTAGGTCCTCAAGTGTGGCCCTTTGACCAAATCCAGACTTCACAGAACAAATCTACTTCATAAAAGGATTTGTTCTATAAAACTTGGACTCAGTCAAAAGGCTGCACCTGAGGACCTAGAAGGCCACATGTGGCCTTGAGGTCACAGGTTCCCCAGCCCTGCCTTACACTATACCTCTGGAAATGGCCACCCTCCCAAAGGGAGTGCAAATCCATAGCTTTCCAGGAATGAAAGCTAGAGATAATTTGTTTGGGTATTAGTTAGGAGGGCCTGGAGGCCTAGTGCCTCTTCATCACCACACCATTTCTGAATGGGATGAACTTTAGCCAGGTCCAGGGAGGCCCTCAAGGATACACACAGTCTTCTCAATCCCCAGCTTGCCCTCTCTGTCAATCAGGGTTTTGGAACCAAGGGCTATGCTCTCCCAACAGGGTTTTGATTTCACAACTGCATCTGGATTTAGGAGGGGCAGAGAGAGAGAGAGAGAGTGCGAGAGAGAGAGAGAGAGAGAGAGAGAGGAGAGAGAGAGAGAGAGAGAGAGAGAGTGAGTGTGTGTGTGTGTGTGTGTGTGTGTGTGTGTGTGTGTGTGTGTGTGAGTGAGAGAGAGAGTGTAGGATGCTATTTACTACTGTCCCCTCCCCCTTCGTCTCTTCCTACCAGCTGGAACTTTGTTCTACAGATGTATGCCTCGATTAGTCATCAGAAAACTTCTAGCAATCACATTTTCCTCCTAGAATATCAAGTGTGTTGGTTTGGCTGCTATTCCTGAAATGTACTTTCTAATGAGAATAAAAGCTAGGCTTTTCTTTCATGGTCGCAGGACCACCTGAGATGGGCTAAAGGGCTTGGGTCTGACCTGCCCAGTATGGAATGATGATATTTCAGGAAAATCCTATGACTGTGGTCTAGCATATCCTGAATGACAGTGAGGTTTGCCATGCCCCAGTTCAAGTTTAATGAAGTAATCTGACTTAGCAGAAAGAACAATGGACTTGGGAGTCACAGAATCCTAGAATTGCAGTGGTGGAAGGGTAACTCAGAGGTCAGTGAGTTCATCCTACTCAAAGCATGAATCCCTTCTACATCATCCTGCCTCTGTTTGAAAACCTCCTGCAACAGGGAACTCACTATTTCCCCCCAAAAGTCCATTTTATTTCTGGCCTGCTTAAATTGTTAGAAAATCACTCCCAAGGTTGAACCAAAATCTGTGTCTCTGCAACTTTCCCCCAGTGCCCCCAGTTCTGCTTTCTGGGGCCAAGCTGAACAAGGCTAAGCCTTCTTTGATAACCATGAGCCTTTGAATATTTGATTACAGCTGTTACATTCCCCACCCCCATTGCAAACTCTTCTTTAGGTGAAGTCTTTCCAAGTCCTTTGAGCCCACCCTCACATGGCAGGGTTTTGAGTCTCTTCATCAAATTGCTCCCTCTCCTCTGGGCCAACTCCAGCTCAACAATGGCGTCTATTCTAACCTCTTCGAGCCTCAGTCAGATAAATGTCTGCAATGTCTGTAAAATGGGGAGAATGGCTACCTCATTGGATCAAATGAGGGCATGAACAGCAAGCATTATACAGAGAGAAGTAAAGGATTATTAGGATTAGTTATTATTTAACCAAATACTGCAAGAAATGGCAGGTCTGTGGCCTTTTCTGTTAGTGAGAGAATCAAGCATGGTCTGTGAGGAACTCCAGGCTCCTCACTTTCTGCTTCGAGCTCAGCCGGTGAATTGCCTCACTTTCCCTGCCTTTTCATCTCCACGGTATCATTTTATGATAATAATAGCTTACATTTATGGAAGGGGTTGTTGGTTTTTATAGTCCATTAATTTCAATACCCCATGGAACCTTTTCTACAGCCAATCAGGAGACTCCATGGCTTCTCTCTTGGGCAATAGAGAGGTAGGGAGATAGTAATTTGCAGACATCCTTTCTTTTGATCAAAAGGGATATTACGGCTCCATATACCAAAAGGAATTGAGGCTAATTTCTTTTCTCCTAGTCACTACTGTGTTTCCAGGGGAGTCCCACTAACACACCGACCCCAGGGCTTTAGGCCACAGGACCAGGTGAGACTGTGCTAAGATCAAGTCCTGCTGGTATTTCTGGTAACTAACCCCTTTTGGAGGTGAGCCAAGTTGGACCCATATCAGACCAAATTCCCAGGCTACACCAGCTGTGTGATAGCAAGGCTCCAGCATATGGCTGTTGCCAGAACAAACACCAGCCTTTTAATAAAGCATGAGCCTCGTGCTTCATAAAGACAATGGGTCTTGTAATTAGCTTCCTTGATTTGTGTTCAGTCTGCCTGTGTTTCTCCCAACTCCTCTCCTCCTGCCTCACCTTGTTAACTGGAATGTCCCTGTATGACATGAGAGGAGCCACAGACTTACAGGCTAGGAAGGAATCGCCGAAACTGGTTAGATCACAGAGAATATCTGCCTTTCCACATTTAGCTGGTAAGGTGGGGTGCGGATAGTGTGCTGCCAGGCTTTTTTTACCTCTCCTGGGACACTCCGTGGGCTAGGAGTCAAGATCTGGGTTCCAATTCTGCCTGGTTATGTAACTTAAACTTTCTATGCCTCAGTTCAGTATCCTAATAAGTGGTCAAAGACCACTCTTCTCAAAGACCTCCAATGAGAGGAACCCACCATCTCTTGATGCAATCAGTGACAGTTTTGGAGAGAACTAATGGTTAGGAAGTTTCCCCTTATGTTCTGCCCAATCTATCTCTTTGAATTTTTTTTTCCAATTAGTATCATAGATCTAGAGGTGGAAAGGACTACAGAGGGCATAACCCCCACCCACCATTGGACAGATAAGGAAACTGAAACCTAGAAGACTAAGTGACTTCTACCCATGGCTCTCAATTTTGCCCTCTGGGGACAGAAAGGACAAGTTGAATCTCTTTTGCTTAAGATAGCTAAACATCTTTTGAGTGATTCTTGCATGGCTGGGTTTCTACCTTCCAGGTTTCATGTCACCTCTGTAATATTTCTGGTTCAGAATGAGTCAGATATCTCCTTTACAGGCCTTTTGTCACCAAGAAGGAGCTTTCCATGACAAAGGCTCACTCAATCCAGTGACCTCATCAGCTAGAAGGTGGGATGGCCTAGGAACCATGGCCTTAAAGTAGGTAGGAGGCCTGGATTTGTTCCTTGGTTCCACTGGCCTCAAGTGAGTAACAACAGAGGTGTGGCCATCTTCGAAATAGAGCAACTCAAAACATACCACCTGACTTTTTCTGAAAGCTCTTGGAGAGGGCTCTCACCGACCATATCTTCATCTAAGTCAGTCTATATTCACAGCAATGGGGCAGATATGTACTTTGCCATAGTGGGGGGGGGGGCCCTGAGATAGGTGCTGAAAAAATGTTAGCTGAATTGAAGCAGGGATTCATGAGAAAATGGGAGAAAGAGAGAAGGCTGAGACACAGTAAGAAACTGACTCATTCAAATGAGGTTTTATGTTCACTAAAGTGGTTTGCCTAATGAGGAGGGGATTATAACCAGACAGTAAAAATATAGTTCCAAGTTAAAAATAAAATCCAGTGGAAATGTTCTTTCATGGGTACAAATCTGGTAAGGAAGAAACAAGGAAAGTGGTTTTTGTTAAAAGCACTGGAAACACCAAGGGACAGCCACTGAACAGCCACTGATCACCTGCCCAGAGTTTGGTCCTATCTGGTCCTTTCTCTTTTGGGAGGCTATGGAGTCTGTTTCACATTCTGAAGGTAATGATTTCCACATATATCAGGTCTTTCCCTTTCCCTTCAGAAGGGATGAAGGTGGAGAGAGAAGGAGTTAGGAACAGAAGCTTATGAGATACCCATAGTTAGGGGGCAAGACGAAAGGAATTGAGACACCAGTCTCAATTAGGTAGGAGGAGCTTCTGAAAAGTACAATGTCACAGAAACCAAGGGAGGAGAGTGTCAAGAATGGATGTTTACTAAGTTCCAATGAGGCAGAGAGACTGAAGAAGAGGAGGACTGAGAAAAGGTTGCTGCAGCTGTTTCCAGTAGAGAGGAGAAGGCAGAAACCAGGTTTCAGGAAGTGACAGCCCCTCCCCCCTCATGAAATCTAGGCCTTCTTTCGAAGCACAAGGCCTTGTACCATTCTCCAGGTGTTTTTAGACCTCTTCCCCTCTGGAAATCACTTGGTTTTGCTTTATATTTGCTTATTTATGCATGTCTATCCCACCTCCCCTTCCCTTCCCCACTCATCCATTAGAAATTCCTGCAAGGCAGAGTCTGTTTTGTTTCTGACTCAAAATCCTTAGAGCCTAGTATGGAGCCTTGTACACCATAGGTGCTTAATACAGATTTGTTGAGGTGCACTGAAGGTTAGAAGGGAATAGGTGACAAGGAGGAAGAAGCCCAGGGTACAGGAGGCTAGGAAGGCTTTCTAGGCCGGGCTGCGTATACCCTTACTGCCTATAACAGGTGCATCGCTATTCCAGGATTTTGAAAGCAAAGGAAAGAGGACAGTTAGAACAGCCAGCAGCTAGAAGGGGTAGGCAAGGTCAATCAAAAGTGTCTTTTTGGCCATAATGGCGCTTATTTTATTTTAAACATAGTGGAGATCTGGGCAAATTTGACGACAGAAGGGTTGAAGCCCTTGGTGAGGGGGACACAGAATCTCATAATTATGGGAGTAACTTCCAAGGCAAGTCGAGAAGAAATGGGGTTAAGTATAGAGGTCAAGTGCCCATTTTCAAGAGGAAAGAAATCTCTTTCTCTAAGAGTGGAGAGGAGGAACGACAAGGTATGCTAACAGAGATGTCTTCAGTGAAGGCAGGGCTAAAATAAAAACAATTAAAGTTATTACCCTCAAGTAGCTTACATCCCACTGTGGGGATATAATGTGCACAGATGATTATAATACCCAGGTAATTTGAGGAGGGAGAGAGAGCCAGCAACTTGGGGAGAGGGGAGGAAATCAGGGAAAGAATATTTGGAGAAGCACTTAAAGGAGGCAAAGATGAGAAGGGAGCACGCTCCAGACACAAGGAAAAGGTGTGCACAAAGCCAGGAGATGGGGACCAGCTGATAGACCAGCTTGGCTGAAATGCAAAGGATGGGGAAGGGAGGATTAGGAAGCGAGTCTGGAAAGGTGGGTTGGAGATAAACTACTGAACATGGAGTTCCCGTGCTGTACTTAGAGCCTTGAGAAGACGTACACTTGAATTGCCTGTGCGTTGGATGGACCGAATATGGAACCTTTTGTTGGATTATCATCTAACCGGGCTTTCTGTGTGCCCTAACATACCAAATAAAATGGCTAACAGGGGTCTGGGCTGATAGCAGAGATTTTCCCATATCAAAGAACCTGAGGAAGGGCTGGTTTAAATGACATTGGGTTACAAAATCCCCCAAATCAAAGGACCCTCAGGAAGGCATGATGCAGAGGTCCCAATTCAATACTGGCAGTGGGCATTTTCCTTTACCCATCAGGACACACCAACAAAAATGTTCATCTAATGCACCATCATCATTTGCCAGATGGACTTTTGAAGCAAAATTCCTTTAAAAACAACAATTCATCTCCAACCCGTGCACTATTTTAATGGCCACACGCTTATGTAACGAGAACACGTGTTGGCCTCGAATGCCAAGTTCTGGCCTGGAAAACTACCAACCCCAGTTATTGGCTTGGCAGCAAGACTGCCAGAGCCTGTCATAGTAGAAGAGGTAGTTTAGAGACTACAGAATAAAGCATATTGCTTCCATTCTGAGCCCCTCTAAAATGGTCTATTTCCTCTTCTGAACCCTCCATAATTAAAGGCGGCTGGGAAGAAGGCTGAAACTTCATTCTGGCAGACACAAACGCCTCGAACTTCCTGAAAGCAGAACTGCAGCTCTCCCGCTCCCTCGCCCTGCTCCCTGCCCTTTGACCTTTCTGCCTCAGAGCTCTGGTTATGGAAAATGAAGAACTGAGCCAAGAGTCCTCCTGTCACCAGTCTGAGTGCAGAGAACCAGAGGCCTGGGGAGAGGACCAACAGATGACCCATATGCAGGGACAATTCTGAATCAGGTGTCAGTCCCTGGATTCTCGAAGCAGGCAGATGACTGAGTGAAGTGGGAAAAGCACTAGATGAGAGAGACCTTGTATTTCTGGCTTTGCTACTGACTCATTAGAGGGATCTGAGCCAGTCTCTTCTCCTGTCTAGGCTTCTCTGTTTCCTCTTCTGTAGGATAATGACTTTGGGCTAAAAGCTCTCGAAGGGCACCTGGCATCTTAATAGGACCCAAGCATCTTTTTTTGCTTCCTCGGGGTCTATTTCATGGCCCAAGAGGCAGCAAAAATTCTTCTGGCCCTACCTTCCCTAAGCCCTAAACTCAAAAGTCCATTTGCTTTAAAAGCCTTTGACTGTGATCTTTCCAAAGTAACGAATTTACTAAGCTTCTCAGATTGGCTCCATTCCTACCTGCCTCATCCCATCTTAACAGCATCAGGAGCCCTTCATTCAACCGACAATGGAAGTGCCTACCATATACTAGGGAAACCGATGCTTTCTGCCAAGCACCTCCCCACCCAAACGTGGACCTGGAGGCATGAGCTGGTTGGAAGAGTGTCAAGAATGGTTGGCCATGCAAAAGGATAGGTGGGAGCATTAATGCAGGGCTCCAGTGCATGCTCACAGAGGGAAGGCTCTTGCTTCGTTTTTTCATGTACCAGTTATACTTCTCCATTTAGCAAACTCCAAGGCCTTTTAGGGATCTAGGGATGATTTATCTTAGGCATTCAAATTACCTACCAGCCATAACAATAGACTGAGGGGATAAACACAGACCCAATATGGATTCCAGACTCTCAAAGGCCTTGGGACAAAGGGCTTAGTTTTAATCAAATAGCAGTATTAATATTGCCATTGCCGGAGTCCTCCTAGGGATCAAACATTCTGCATTAAATATCAGCCCAGGCTACAAGGAGACAAGGGGGCCACTGGCATGCAGGGATGCCAATGTCCGCAAGCAGCAGCAACATGTTTCCCTTCCATTACCTAACACAAAGATAATGCCTGGAGCTGAGCAAACAAGCTAGTGGAAGGGTGGGTCAGTTAAGCTGCTCATACTTAGGTTGGTCTGTCTCCCGTGTGGCATTTCACTTTGTGCTCAGGAACCGCTTGACTATTTGCAAAAGCTTTTGCATCACACAGGCCACAGTGGATCAGGGCAGCAGCAACCCCAGCAAAGGGAAATCCCAAAGCAGTTTGCACTGCAGCCATTAACTTCTCCCCAGCTGCCAACAATCTGCTGATTCCTCCTAAGCCCATTCATCTCTCAGCAAAGCCCTTAATGCACACTCAGACACACTGTGGGCACTGCTGTGGATCTTGGGGGTGGGGGTGGGGGGGAGGAAGGATGACGAAGCAGATAAGAGTGGGGACTGAATTTTTAGTAGTTGAATGAATAGGCCTCATTGGCCCACAATAACTAATAATAATAACAATAACCGGCCCCTGTACTGCTAAGATCAGGAAATCGGAGAACAAAATACACATGTGGGAAATCCAAACATCAGTGCTTGCAGCTCCCTGAGTATGATACCTATACCAAATCCCTTGGTGCCCTTTGAAAGCTAAGCTCAGTTTTGAAAATTCTCCAGTAGATGCCTATGCTTTCCTGTATTTCATTTTATATGCTTCTTGGAAGTAGGTCTCCAGTCATTTTCATGGGGGGAGCAGGGTTCTAGTTCTTCACTGGACTGTAAACTTCTGGAAGGCAGGGACGCTCTCTTCTATTTCTTTTGCATACCTTCTCCCTGTACTTAGTTAATTGTACCTCAGTGGATCTGTGTCTCCACCAGTGTGGACAGCCCCTCCATGCCCTCTGGCCCTCTGATCCCATGTGATGCTTTTTGGGACCTTTTTTCTGGTTCTTTTCATACTTCATGGGTCTCAGAGCAACTACACAAGCTGTACATGTCTTATCCTTTGCTCAGTGGTTAGAACATGCTTCTCATGAGGCCAAGGGTGACTTAGGGAATTCTTCCACTGGATGGGAGGCTGGACTACATGATCTCTGGGCTCCCTTCTGGAGTCACCAAATTTTAAGAGATTAAAGAGGTCTGGATTAGAATTCCAGCTCTGTCACTTACTGGCTATGTGATCATGGGAAGTCACTTCACCTTCCCAATCCTCAGTTTCCTCATCTGTAAGATGGGGATAATAATACCTGTGCTACCTTCTATGTGAGAATCAAATGAGATAATATGGGGCAGCGAGGTGGCACAGTGGATAGAGCACTGGCCCTGGAGTCAGGAGGACCTGAGTTCTAATCTGGCCTCAGATACTTGATGCTAGCTGTGTGACCCTGGGCAAGTCACTTAACCCCAATTGCCTCACCAAAAAAACCCAAATGAGATAACTCTCTACAGAAATGAGAGTTATTATAATTGTCATCATTATTATTGCTACCATTATATACCTGCCATGCATAGCAGCTTTGGGCAAGAGGCAGTGTGGGATGGTGGACAGGGTAGTAGCCTTGGAGTCAGGAAGGTCTGGGTTCAAATTCGGCCTCCGACGCTCACTAGTGGTGTGGTCATGGACAGGTAACTTAAACCTTCTGAGCCTCCGTTTCCTTATCTGCAAAATGAGGGGAGGTTGAACTAAATAGTCTCTAAGGTCCCTTCTAGTTGTAAATCTATGATCCCATAAAGGGAATCAATAACCGTAACCCATGAGAATTCTCAGTGGCCTCCTCCAAACAGAACTCAGGCAGCTTCTCAGCTGAGTCCCTTGCAAACTGGGCGGAATGATATCCAGCTCTTGCCATTTATTTCTTGAAAAACTAGAGGGGGGGGTGTCGGGTCCCCATTCCCAAGGGGATTGTTGTTTCAGGCATTAAAAGACAAGGGAAGAGCTGAACAGACCTTCACGAAACAGTACTTAATTGCTGCAGAACTAATCTGGGCTGACCCCCATCCAAGAAGTCACATCAGCAGGAACTCCCAGGACACTGACATTGGACCACAATGCCCCTGGCATATGTACATAACAAGGACTCATCAAGTCAGAGAGGTGGAAGGGGCAAAATCCTCAATCCTTCACATTATTTCTTCAGTAGATTCTCTTTGAAAAACATATTCTGTGTTTAGTCTCTTGCCTGAAAGAGCCAGCCAGCTAAATATATACAGACCATTCATTCCAACTCTGCAGATATCCAGCATGCCACTGACCAGAGATGCTCGGCTGGGATAATATTCCATAAGAGACAACAGCATGGCACTCTTTTTTTTTTCAAGGATGGAATATTTCAACCATGTTGCTAATTTTACTGCCATATATGGAAACAAGAGGACAGGATGCCCTCAGGAAAATTGTGAAGTAGCCAAAATTTGTCCCCTTCCAGTACCTTCTCCTCTCTTTGCTTCCCACGGGGAACTCAATGTCCTTAGCTTGTCCGGAGAAGCCTCCACCCCCTCTATGGTACCCTTCCAGACTTTCCCAACTGCCCTCACAACTCCTTTTCCTTCAAAGAAAGCCTGACCTGGCCTGGGCCCTATTCCCTCAGTATCTCAGGTTTATAACATAGCTCACCCACTACCTTCTGCAGGAGGCCTTTTCTGGTCCTCCCAGCTGGTAGTACCTTCCCTTCCCTTCCAAGGTGACCTTTCATCTATTCTAAATGTAACTTGTATATATATCTATTTCTATACATGTTTTCTCACTCATTCAATATAAGCACTTCCAAGGCCTTCAAGCCATTTTCGCTTCTCTTTGTATCCTCAGGGTTTAGCACAGTACCTGGCACATAGCAGGTGCTTAATAAATGCTTATTGATTGATTAATGGACACTTTCTAGCTGTGCCATCATGGGCAGATCACTTGACATTTCTGCCCCTCAGTTTCCTTACCTGTAAAGTGGGGATAATACCTGTGAGATAGTGTATGTAAAAAAAGCAAATTATCAGTTATTTTATGCAGTGTGAGTCCACGTTTTATAAGTTAAATCATAGTTCAAAGGCAGTAGGAAAGCCCCAGGTTCTTCAAACGTCTACCGTGTACACTATGCCACAAGTGGTATGCTACACAATTTAGCTAAGACATGATGTGTGCTTTTGCGAAGCGTACAATCTAAGAGGGGGCCAGGACACGTATGAAGATAACTATAAAGCACATTATGACATAATATGTGAATTAAAAGTGCTTTGTGAAATCCCAAGGAATTGTTACTGACCTGGGTGGGAAGGGTAGAAAGATCAGAGAAGGCTTTCAGTGAAGAGGCAGCTAGGTGGCTCAGTGGATAGAGCGCTGGATCTGGGAGTCAGAAGGACCCGAGTACAAATCCAGAAGCAGACACTTACTGGCTGTGTGATCCTGGGCAAATCACTTAACCTCTGTCTGCCTCAGTTTCCTCATCTGTGAAAGGTAGGTAATAATGGCACCTACCTCTTAGCGTTGTTGTGAGGATCAAAAAAGATGATATTTGTAAAGTGCTTTGCAAACATTAAAGCAATATATAAATGCTAATTCTTGTTGTTGTTGTTATTATTATTGCTTGAGTTAGGCTTTAAAGGATGAGCAGAATTGAACAAAGAGGAGGGATGACATTCCTTACATATGGAATAGTGTCAGAGTACAAGGCACACGGTAAATTCTTTGTAATGTGAATAATCTCCCTTCCCCCATCCCCAATTTATCACAGGATTATAGGATGTAGAGCTATAAAATCCCTCAGAGACTCTCTATTGCAAAGGTTCTTAACCTGTGTGTGTGTGTGTGTGTGTGTGTGTATCTCATGGCTCCCCCGTGGCAGTCTGAGAAAGCCTACAGACCCCCTTTCAGAATGATGTTTGTAGATATATGAAATAAAATACAGAGGATTCCAAAGTAAACCAATTCTATTGAAATACAGTTATCCAAAAAGATTTTTAAAACAAATTCATCAACCCTGGGTTAAGAATCCCTAATCTAGTCCAAAACCCATAACATTACAGAGAAGGATACTGAGGCCTGGGGAGAAGACACGAACTGTCCAAGGTCATCCAGCTTGTCAATGGCAGAGCTCACGAGCACTGGGGACCTGTGACTCTAAATTCAGTGCTTTTTCTATTATCAGCTATGTGGTCTCTGTGTTCCCACGGGCTTGGAGTTCTGAATAGTAGGCTGACATTGTGTCACGGACAGAGGTTCAGACTCTAAAAAAAGCCCCTTGACATCTAAAAGATGTGTTATCATACAATACATGAAGGATGTATATGTCCGTGGAGCTTAGTAGACACCATTTTTTTTTTTGCTTTCTTCAGCAAAAAAGGCTGTCACAAAAATGGGGCTACTTCATTAATAGCAAAACCAAGAAACCAAAATGGAATTTGGTTTTCCATGGGGACAACAAAAATAAAACAAAACTGATGACGCCTTTGAATGTATTCAGAACTCTCCTATATGGACACATGGAAAGTGTTTAGGATGACATCACGGAAGGTCTCACTGAAGTGAAGGAAGTTCCTCTTTGGGGGGAAGCCTTATATGGCACTTCCTTAGAGTTGCTGCATGAGCGCCGCCAAAAAAACTTTTGTCTGTGCAACAGAAAAAGGGCCAAAGTTTGGCTGTCTTAGTAACAGGAACCTCAACTTGGTTCCCCTCAGCAGCTAGTCAAGTCTTTTTTTGAATCTGCCTCAATTATCCAGAACTCCCAGGGAACACACAGGGGCGTTTCAGCTGGTTGACAGGATGCCAATTCAAAATAGACATATTTGCTGCAAGATCTACTGTACAGTGATTTTTGCTTCTCTTTCCACTATCAATAGAAATAATCTTCCACTAGGAAAGAGTAGAACAAATATGATTAAGAGGAATCAGAGGCAGACTTTGTCCCATTGTAAGGAAAAAGCTACAGAGAGGCAGCACAGTATGTGGAAAGAATCCTTGATTTGGAGTCAGAGGACATGGGTTAAAATCCCAGTGTTGATTAATATTACCTATATAGCCTTGGGCAAGTCATTTCATCCCTCTGGGCTTCAGTTTCCTTATCTGTAAAATGAGGGCATTGGACTAGATTATATCATCTCTAAGATACTTTTGGGCTTTAAGTCTCTAACTCAAGACCCTAACAATCAGAGTTGTCCCAGAATGCACTGGGATGACTTGAGAGGCAGTGAGTTCCTTATCACTGGAGGGCTTCAAGTAGAGGTCAGGTGACCACTCATTGGGGATGCTGCAGGTGGTAGTTAGTTCCTGTTCAGATTGGATTATACCAAAGGCCCTTCCAGCTCTGGGATTCTGTGAAACTCAGGGTAATAACAGGGGAACATCTAGCTGCTTTAACTGGGTTCAACTGTCCTGGCTTGGATAATTTCATATGAAGAAACTGTGGAATTATTTGCTAGACACGGTCAGTAATTTTTGAGGAATTATTGAGAACAGTCGAAAACTGGTGATTGGCAAATATCATAACTTACAAAAAGGATGGGGCGAGGCATGGAAAAGAAGGTAGATTCTGAAAACTACAGAAGTAAATCGGTATTAATCCTTAGTAAACTTTTTTAGGATGAATTATTTAATTGATGCTCTATATGCATTTTGAAAGGAAAACAGTAATATCTGTAAGCCAGGATGTTTTCTCTAATGAAAAAAAAAAGTATTAGATTCTCCCAGAGAACAAGAACTGTGTCCCATTTTGTACAGGTGCTTAATAAATATGGAATTCAATTGATTGAATTTGAGGAAGTAATGCCAAAGTAGCCTCATTTCCTTATTTTTTAAAATTAGAATTATTAGAGGAGAATGCCAAAAGACATTGCCAAATGTCTTGCTGAAGTCTAAATATACTAAGTTTCTCACATTACTATTATGAGCAACACAGACAAATATAAGCTGGATGATAATAAAAATAGGTGGATTTTTGGTTGACTTAATGACTGGACCAGAAGACTACTGACTACTGAGTGGTACTGAAGCCACTTTTAAGTGAGATCTCTAGTGGCATGCCATAGGGATCTGTCCTCAGGCCTAGCCAAGTCAACATTTTTGTCAATGGCCTGAATGAAGACATACATAGTATGTCTTTCAGATTTGCTGATGACGTGAGGTGGGAGGGGTAGCTAACAATGTTAGGATAGCAACTGGACCCATGATTTCACTGGCCTAGGGTGAGGAAACTCTCTACCAGTGTAGGTTGGTACCTTCTCTGCAACTTACAGAGTTACATAGAGCAGAGGTGTCATTGGCAAATATTCAACAAAATAAAGGAAAATACAAGAAAACATAGATAATGTTAATATGTAGTTTTCTAAGTCGATCTATGCCCACTGAGATCCTCTTCTATGGTTCAGTGGCCTTGTTTCTATTTGAGTTTGACACCATTGGCCTAGAGCATGTTGGCCCAAGACCAGGGTCAGAGGTAGGACCTAAAACCAATTGTCCCTGGCTTTGAGGAGGGCTTTCTAATCACTATGACACGTTTGTTGCCTCTCAAAATATGTTGGATGCTAGACCTCGTATCCAAAAAGATCTTAAGGGCAGAATGAATCTAAGAAGATGAAATCTCAACTGGGAGGGGTGTAATCTTCTATCAGATCAGGTTGGGGGAGGGATGGATAGATGGCCTTTCAGATGAATGAGACTTCAGGATTTGAGTGGACTAAAGCTCAGTATGACTCAATGAGATGTGGTGGGCAAGAAAATGAACGCAGGCTCAGGTTGAATTAACAGAAGTAGCACATCCCAGATTAGGGAAGTAACAGGTTAGCCCACATCTAGAGTATTATACATCGGGTTCTGGAGGTCACATTCTGGGAAGGACAGTGGCCAATTAGATCTGGTCCAGAAGAAAGTGACCAGGATGGCGAGGTATCTGGAAAACGTGTCCTATGAGGATTGGCTGGAGGAATTGGTTTGTTTAACTTTGAAGAGAGAAGGCTTGAGGAGACTCATAACTGTTTTTAGTTATTTGCAGGGCTAGAATGTGGGAAAGAGAATAGACATTTTGAGAGAGGGCAGAGCTAGAGCCAAAGGATGGAAGGTCTAGGAAGGCAGATTTGAACTCCATATGAGGAAAGATTCTAAAAATCAGAGCTAGCTAACAACGATACAGGCTGACTAGCAAGGTAGTGAGGTCCCTGACACTACAAGTGTTCGAGCAGCCCATCAGCTGTAGAAGGGATTCCTACAAAGGACAGATGAGCTCAGTTGTTCTCCTCCAGCTGAGAGTCTATGATTTTTAAAGATACTTAGCTTAAAGGGGCTTAAAGGACAAATACCAATTATCTACTTTGCTGTTTGGAGAGGTTTCATCTGAAATCGGATTCAGTTCTTTGGCAGATAGCTCCATGGAGGTAGCTTATGCAGGCTGGTCCAAGGTCATTGTTCTAAATGCAGAACAAACCGCATATGCTTACTTGATGGGTGAACACAGCAGCAAGAGTATTTTCAGCTCTTCTTATAAGAGTCCCGAGGGATGCTGAAAAGGGGAGGGAGGCTGTCATTTCTGCTGTTTTCTTCGATATCCTAAGGCCACAGTACATAGCTTTTTGAGGTATGTAGGTGGTGAGAGCTCAGTTTCTAGGCTGAACTCTCTACCACATCACAGAGAGCTCAGCTCACCTCCATAGGAGAGGATGACTCCAGCCTCTCACTTAGAAGGATCCTTGCTTCGTAGAAGCCAGCCCAAGAGCCCACCTGCAGGATTACAAAGAGAGAGGGAAATGCCGTGGTCACGGAGCACAGCACAAACAATTTGACCATGGCCACCATCCTGGAAGCAGTGTGAAACAGAGCTCGCCCATGGTCCACAGCATCTCTTTAAATCCCAGGATTTCAGGGACTTCAGTGAGCATAGAATCATAAATTTCATACTAGAAGGGGCCTTGGAGATGATCTAGTCCAAGCTCCTCATTTTACAGATGAGGCAATTGAGGCCCGGAAAAGTAAAATGACTTCCTTCAGATTACACACGTAGTCAGTGGCAGAGCTAAAATTTGCCCTCTGATCCTGTCTCCGAGCCCAGTGTTCTTTTGTGTCTACCACACTACTTAGCTAGTCCACCCCCCTCATTCTATAAATAAGGAAACTGAGGCTAGCCAAAGAGGAAAAGGGACTTGCCCAAGGTAAAGTCAGAACCAAGTCTAGAACATCAAACTCTTAACTCCCAGTAGCCAATACATCTCTAGTGAACAGGCCAAAGAGAAATCACAAAATCCCTAGTTTGAATTTGGAGACACTAGTGAGGGGGTGGCGGCGGGGGGGGCCCACAGAGACTGATCCACACAACTCAGTGGCCAGACTCAGACAGGATAGCTGGCTAAGGACTGACCTGTCCTACTTGATCCAGTGGAATGAAACCATTTTCTTTTGAGTCAGGCGTGTAGACAGGGTCCCTACATCTTCACTGGAGAAAATTTGTGACCCTCCTGACATATTTCACCTAAATTATCCCTTCTCCCAAGAAGATTTTTCGGGGGGGAGGGTGCAGGGGCTAGGCCAAAATCAACAGAATTGTGATGCAGCTACCCCTGTTTGTAGGTAGGAATGAAAGTTGTTTAAAATTTTTTCAAAGTCAAGGCAAGAGTACTTACTGTTGCTGCTACTTAAAAATGAAACCACGTAAATTCTGCTTTCCCTTGAAAACAAAAGGAAATAACTTTCTAAATTATTTTTTTTTCAAGTTCTGCCTTGCTCCTGTAGCTTTCACTTGTACAGTATGAGAAGCAGCTGGCTCAAATGAAAGCTATCTTGGCCTGAGATTCAGAAGCTCACACAGCATCCTTAGCCTGCCTTTGCAGGAACCCTGCTGAGAGTCCTTGGGCCAATCATTTGACCATCTGTGCCCACATCCCCCCAATCTACCCCCTTCTCCTAGAAAATGGGGGTTGCTATACTTCCTACCACAGCTCACTCCATGGGTGGGCAATATAGACAGCCACCCAGGCTACCCCAATGTAGAGAGTTGTAAAGATGGATATTTCCAAATTTCATGTAAATGCACATATTTTAATGTCAGGATAACTCTGCTCTCCATAGCTTAGGGGGATTTCTTTTGTGACACGCAAGTTGTGTATTTATTGTGTGGCTGGCTGGGCCCAGTTTTCAGACCTTGCTTAGGTCATCCCAAAGCCTGCTGTCCCCTCCCCCTTCACTGCTTACTAGTCTACTGCTCTAGCTCAGGGATGGAAGCCAAGAAACTGTGGGGCATAATGAATAAATCACTCGAGTCAGGACAGAGTGGATTCATCTCTCTGCTGGGTGATGCTGGGCAATTGCTTCCCCTCTCTCAAAAGCCACTGTTTCTCCTTGTCCAAAATGGGAACAGTCATACCTGTACTCCTTACCTTACGGGGTTGCTGGGAGGAAAAAGCTTTGCTAACCTTAGAATGCCATTAGAAATGCATGCTCTCATCAGCCTTTACCATGTGTCAGCTGGGTGCAATACGGCCGACAGTATGAGATGCACATGTTATCTGATGGGTTAGTGACCTATGACAGACATGGGAATTATTTACTGCAGAAAGCTCCTCTGTGCTGCTGTGAAATCATTTGCATGGTATGGTGGGAGGGGGAGGGAATCCGAGACTCCCAGAGGAGGAAGTTTCCTTGGAGGCCTAACCCACATCTAAAGCCTGAGTCCTGTCTACTCCATCCCACACACCAGCAGCCACACAATTAAGGAATGTTGGAAGTACAAGGGGCTTTGGAGACTATCGGGTCCAATCGCCTCCTTTTGGGGGCGGGAGAGAGAAACTCAAGACTGGAGAAATAAAGGGATTGATCCTAGGTCACAGAGCAAGTAATTGACAGAGTTGGCAAAGGAACCCAGGTATTCCAACCGCAAAGTCCCGGGCCCTTTCTATTAACACTATGCTGCCTGTATAAAAATCCTCCCTATTTCTATCGTTGGGCAAGGGGCAACTTCCCACTCCCAGGCTGTGCTAAATTCTAGGAGCTGGGCTGCTGTAAGCTAAATGTGACTCTTGGGTGGCAAATGCTCTTTACCTGAGGCGCTCTTCCTCATGGGGTTGAGTGTGGTTTGTCTGTACTGGGCTTTATTACCAGCCAGAGTTTACAGAACTGCCTGAGAACAGAATTAGGACATCATGACCCAGACACCTGCTGGGGGCTGGGGAGAAGGAAAGCAAAGAAGCAGGTTGGGATGGGTGAGGTGATGAGCTTCTAAGGGTGTGCAGGAGTTAAGACCAAAGAGTCCAGCCACACTGGCAGCCTTAGCTCTGAGTTCAGCTATTGGTCAATCACTTTAATAGCCCCCCCCACCCCGAAGTAAAAGAAAACCTGTGTCTCTATACATCTACACACACACACACACACACACACACACACACACACACACACACACACACTTAGTAAGACTGCTGAAATGAAATTCCAAAGAACAAACTTTCAGAGCAAACACTTTCTTCTGGTTCTAGAAACTTGGCACTCTAGGCAGTGTCTGGCCAAAAAAATCTGTGGAACTGAGATACCCTCATGACCATTTCAGCTAAGAATCTTAAACACAAGAGAGCTCAGGATGGGCTTAGGAAAGCAGCAGCCTCATTTTCACAGTGTACAAAATTGTTGGCATTGTCAAATACACACAAGGCAGACGTAGTTAGCCCACCGATCACAGAATTTAGAGCTGGAAAGACCCTTGAGAGCTATCTAGTTCACCCCTCCCATGCCATGAAGGAGCAAAGTGAGGCCCAGCACAGGGAAGGGACTTGCCCAAGGTCACCAATGGAATAGAAGGGCAGAACCCACATCTACTCCACATCCAATGTTCTTTGTCCTAATCTACACCATCCTGGCCTGTCCTCAGGAAAAGCTCCTGGCTGCTGTCATCAGACAATACCTTTTCTTTGATTTTTCATCTGATTTCAAGATTTTGATTCCCCCTCTTGAGAATTTCTTGGCAGTGAGATGCCTTTAAGTCATTAGGTAGTTTCGTACCGAGGAGCCCACCTTCAGAATCCACAGATCAGTAGTAGTATGATGCAATACAAAGAACATGAGCTTTGGACTCAGAGGACTGGGTTTGAATCCCGATTCTGCTCCTCATGTGGCTCGAGGCAGGCCACTTCCCCTCTTTTGAACTCAGTTTCCTCATCTGTAAAATGAGGGAGTTGGGCTAAATCATCTCTGAGATTCTTTCTAGCTTTAAATCTGTGACCATATAATCACTACCAATGTTAAGGGAGTTTGGCATGGAGAGGCAACGTCTACACCTCAGGTGACAGAGAAATCATCACCAAAAATGGAGGTCCTAAGACTTGGCCTCTTCTTGGCCATTGTGTCCCAGTTAGATTTTTCTAATCCTAACAGGATCCTACTGTCATGGAAAAGCCTGAGAACAGCTGTGTGCATTGCAGGAGAGCACCCAAAATAGAAACATGCACACGATCTGCAGGCACTTGACCCAGAAAGTTCATAATTGCATCATAAATACAGTACTCCTCACAGTAGTTTGACCATCTACTATATTAAGGCTTTCTCAGAAGGTAAGAAAGCTTCTTTTGCATTCATATCAGAGCTCCAAGGACACATATTTCTTCCACATACTTCCAGACTAATTCCCAGTCCCAGTTCACAAACACCCTTGAACACTGGGACTGTGGGGTGAATCTCTGTTCCCCAAAGGCTTGTAACTATATACATTTTCTTCCCTGTCCTTAGATAATGCTCTCAATGGCCTACAATTGTCTCATGACCTCTGATCCAGGCATACCTGAGAGAATAGGTATCAGAGAAGGTGTTGTCAAATATACACAGCCATTGCTGAGCTGTGTCATAGAAGCATCATCACCTAGATCTTTGATGTTTCCTGTACCTCAGTCCTTAGGAGGCTTAAAGTGAAGTGGGATCCATGAATCTTGCCCTAGGGATAAATATCACCTTGGCAAACACAAACACAGACACATGGAGAAAGTCACCCAAATAACTAGACTCCCTAGGTAGATGAGCCAGTGTGTTTTAAAACTATCTGGTCATAGTATTAATAACCACTCATGAAAAGCCCTTTTGGTTCTATAGTATTGGTTAGAAAATTGCAGAACAGCCCCAATACACGTGGCTACATGTGGACTTCCAAGAAGTACAAGGAAAGGGGGACAGCAAGAGGTGAAGTTAAAGTGAAAATGATCCCAGAAGTCAAATCAGAACTACAGCAACACTGAAAGTCAATGCAAACACCAAGTCTTCAAGAGAAGATTATATGTGAATAAATGCAGAAAATGTAAAAATACATTGTGCCACCTTCCTTCTTCTAAGAGAGATACTTTGGAATAAAGCTTCCTGGAGCATGGAAAGCCTTTCTGACATGTACAAGTAAATTCAGGATCCAAAGTTGGTTGTGTTCTTTTACTCTCCTGCTTCCATTCAGATTGGTTGAAGAACAAATCTGAATGAGCTTAAAGGACTTGGAGGCAACACCTTCTACTTCTGACTAGAACCATTCAGTTATGCAAGCAACATTGACCAAATGGCTATCATGGGTGGGGGCAAGACAAGGCCATGTGCTAGGCATTGTGGGGTATACAAAGAAGAATAAGATATGATCTCTCTTCTCTGAGAGCTTCAAGTCTAGGTAGGGAGATGACATATACACTTTATAAAATGTATGATTTCATCATTTCATCTGTAGTCACTCCCTCCATTGATGTGGCCCCCCCCCCCCGCCCACACCTTAGTAAATGGAAGTAAATGGTCTTCATGAGATTTTGTGGCCAAAAAGAAAGGAAAAAAAAATCCCCCCATAATTAACCTTCAAATGATAAATGAACCTTTCTAAATTTAGTTAGGCTAGTCCTCAGGTAACAGATTCACAGTCCCTTGTTGGGCCAATAATCAAAATAATTCCAGTTTGACAGAGCCTTCTAGATTCTGAGAACCTTCAAGAATTTAGAGTCAAGGGGCAGCTAGGCGGTACAGTGGATAGATCACTGGCCCTGGAGTCAGGAGGACCTGAGTTCAAATCCGGCCTCAGACACATGATACTTACTAGCTGTGTGACTCTAAGCAAGTCACTTAACCCCGATTGCCTCACCAAAGGAAAAAAAAAATTAGTCACATAAAAGTTATAAAAAACAGCAAAGAGGAGATAAAATTATTACCAATTTTGAGTAACATAATGATACAGATAGAAAACCCAGTAGAAGCAGCTAAGAGAGGGAGTTAATAGCTTTAGTAAAGTAGTAAGAAAAAAATCAATCCACAACATCATCAGCAATTCTATATAACAAGAACAAAACCAGGAGGAAATGATAATAAAATATCCTTAAAAATAACTACAAAGTATATAAAATGTCTGAGAGTCTATCTACCAAGACACAACCATGATGTATATAAGTACAGTCATGGAATACTCTTTAAAGAAATAAAGGAAGACAAATAACTAGAAAGATATTAATTGCTCATGGTTGGGACACACTGATGTAACAAACCCAAGAACATAAACTACTTAGAGGATACTTTCTTCAACAAAAACTGCTGTCAAAACTAGAAAGTAGTTGGCAAAAAGAAAGGTTTGTACCAGTATCTTATATCACATACCATATAATAAGTACCAAAGTGATAACTCAATTCAAATATAAAAATTCACAACATAAAAAATAAATTGGAGGAAAAATGGATGGAGTTTTTTTTTTTACATCTATGATTAGGGGGGAAATCCTCAAACAAGCTATAGGGGAGAATTTATTAACATGAAACTGAAAAGGTTTTGCCTGAACAAAATCAATGCAGCTAGGATAAGAAAGGGCACTGTCCATTATGAAAAATATTTTGATAAAGATCTGATATACAGGATATGTAGAGCATTATTACAAATATAAGACCAAGAACAATTTCCTAATAAATAAATGGCCAAAGGATATGAACATACAGTTCTCAAAAGAAATGCAAACTATTAACAAACCATATAAAAGATTTGTTCTTCAATTCACTAATGATAGGAAAAAGGTAAATCAAAACAACTTTAATATTTTACCCAAAGAATTGGCAAAAGAAAACAAAAGGTACAAAAAGTCAATGTTCAAGGGACTGTGGAAAGACAGGAAATTTAATATACTGTCAGTGGAGCTGTGACTGCTTCAAGCATTCTGGAAAACAAATTAGAATTTAAAAAAAAAGTGACTAAAATGTCCATACTCTTTGACCCAGAGATCCTACTGCTAGGCATGTAGCCCAAAGAATTCAAAGACTTTAGAAGTAAAAATAAATGCCTCATATTTGCCAAAATATTCATAGTAGCACTTATTTATGTGAGCAAAAAACTAGAAACAAAGTGGATGCCCATTGATCAGAGAATGGCCAAATAGACTGTGGTATATGACTGGAATGGCATATTATATCACCCCAAGAGATGAGAAATGAGGAATTCAGAAAAACATGGGAAAATATATATGAACTCACGGAAAGTGAAGCAAGCAGAACTAGGCAAACAATATGCATAATGGATACCCAATTTAAACAGAAAGAACAAGCATTTATTAAGCACCTACAATGTGCTGAGTGCTAGAGATATAAAACAAAATAATCCTTGCTCTCAAAGGCCTTCCATTCTACTATAACCAATGAATGAATGAGACTACTGGCCATGAGAGGAATAAAGAGAATTTCTCCATTTCACAGTTGGGTAGTCTGAGGAACTGGTTGTGATGTAATCAAGAACAGGCTCAGGAATTCCCCCATCTTGTGTGTGAATAACTTAAGGGCTATCTAGCACATTAAGTAATAAATTATTGGGGAGAGATTCAGAAATAGAAACCAAATAAAAATGAGGAAAATGTATTGCCTTGTGTTAAAATCGCAAGGGAGCATACAAGTAACCAGCCCTCCACTGAATCAGCATAGGGATAAGATATTTCATTGATTGTGGATGGATATACACCCAAATGCCAGGATGGAATCTCTTATTTCCAACGCCATGCAGATAAGTGAATGAAAAGAAGACATTTGTATCATCTCTGTAATATACTCTGATCAATACCTTCTGCATGGCATCTCTGGACAGCACTTGCCAGTTCTCAAAGACCTTCCACATATAGTCTCTTCAGATTTAATTAAAATGAAACAACAGTGACCTGTTCTCTGCTAAGCCTTGTGCTGAGAAAGATCAAGTTGAGCTGAGACCCTTTCTGGGCCCTCATTCAGCTTGTCACCTAGCAGATGTAACTGATGCTAAGCAATGACTCACTTCAGATTCAGACTCAGATCTGCAACACCAGCCTTCTGTATGCAAAACACAGATCTGGTCTGGGAAGATGTATCCTTTGCCTTCTATAATCTTTGTCATGTCAAAACTTGGATTTATGGTGATTTGGGGGACCTTGTAAACAGGGACTATTTCTTTTTTTGTCTTTGGATCTCCACTGTCTAGCACATGCTTGTTGACTTGAATTAAGTGGTTCTAAGTCTAAATGGATAACTTTAGAGCAAGGGATAGATGGTGTTTCAAGATGCCCATGATCTCATGGTGGGGAGTTGGGGAGAGGAGGTGGGTGTCATCCATGGAAATTACCAAGGGCAGGAGGAACAGAAAGCAAAACAAAATATCAAAAGTACAGCGAAGACACCATCATGGAAATGAGACCGCAACTCCTCCCAAGCTTCCTTCTCTCTGCCTTTCATATTTTGTCCTGTAATAACCTGAGGAGAATGTAGGTTTCTTGGCAAGTTGATACCCTAGTCTTCCATTCAGCTGTCAATCTTGATCCCTTAGTCAACACTAGGAGCAAGGGAATCTCTCTTATTCCACTTGTGTGGTAAAATTCCTCCTTAGCACCAGCTCATTTTCCCAAGGCAAAAAACAAAAAAACAACTGCCTGGTAACTAAAATTTGACCACACTGAGGAAAGCCCAACTGGCACCTCCTCCATGGTTTTGGCCCTGCATCAAAGGTGGTGGTGGTAGCAGCAGCAGCAGCACACTGCGCTGTCCTGGTATGCTGACAAACAAAATAGCCTTTCCACACCTAAATAGGTGCAGTCCCCTTCAAAGTCATCCCCTTGGGAGGCTAGGCCTCAATTTCAATGAGGTTGCCAAGGTGTAGATTACTATGGGATTGACACCTCTTTGTGAATGGATTTTTAAGCCTGGCAGTCCTTCACCCTGAGATTTTATTTTTTTGGAAACAGCCAAAAGTCACTTGGAGTGACATCTTGGAGTGACTTGGAGTTACATCTGCTGGCTAAGTTGAGTAATCAAGCTGAGAACTACCTTTTAAAAATATGGCATCAAGTTATTTCATGGGTTGCTATGAAACAACTTTATGTATCATTAAAAATACTTCCACCTGAAAGGCAATGAGAAGCACATGATGGGTGTATTATCAAGGAAGAACTGCAGAAGAGAAGCAGTACAAAGTGTGTCATCAGAGAGATGTATGGCCGAAAAAGAAGGTAGGCAGGCAGGTAAGGAATTGACAGATGGCCTGCATGCTCCATTTGTACGTCAAAAACTAGACTGGGGCAGGGAACCTGTGGCCTCGAGGCCACATGTGACCCTCTAGGTCCTCAAGTGCAGCCCTTTGACTGAATCCAAACTTCACAGAACAAATCCTTGAGGACCTAGAGAGTCACATGTGGCCATGAGGCCATAGGCTCCCCACCCCTGAACTAGAGGATGGATGGCCCCCAGTATATTGGAAAGACCACCTGTGGGAAATCTATGAGAGGAAAGACACAAGATTCATAAAGGATGAAAGAGCATGGAGAGGTTATGATCTGTATTGTTGGAGGGAACACTTACATTGGTGAGGTCACAGATCCATCCATGTATCCAAGAGATAGAAAATAATGAGACCAGTTTCCTTGTATAGCTCTTATATAAGCTAGCTCTGAAGAGAGTGTGTTCAGCCTTAATAAGAAGACAGCAGTAATCTAGATGGAGACATTCTGGTCTGTTTAAAAAAAGAAAAACCATCACCCCACCCACCCCCCACCCCCTAAAAAAAAACCCACAATGGTTTCATCACTTTATAAAGAGTGTTTCATAGGCTCATAGGATCATTTTCAATTCAAACATTAATTAAACACCTATTGTGTACAAGACATTGTGTTATACATTGGTGCTATAAAGGCAAAAAAAAAAATTTAGTCTTTGCCCTCAGGGAGCTTATGCTATCCTGTTCTTAATTCTCCTAGGAATCTAGCTCATGGTGAATTATGAGTGTGTGTGTGTGTGTGTGTGTGTGTGTGTGTGTGTGTGTGTGTGTGTGAAAGAGACACAGAGACAGAGAGAGAGAGAGAGAGAGAGAGAGAAAGAGAGAGAGAGAGAGAGAATTTCAAACCAGTGCCTAGATAACAGTGACACTAAGTGGGTTTTTTGTAGTGTCCTAATCATTGACCAGAAAAACAAAGCATGATTTCAGGACTGTCCCTCTGTACCCATAACACACACCCTGTGGCCCCAGGGCCACCAAAATAAAGGTGATTTACCGAAAATGTACTGGGCCTGGAATTTTATAAGTAAAAGCCCTCTAGTTATGTGAAATGACATCACCTCAGAGCCCTGGGCTCCCAATTCTATTAACAGGAAGGAAACAGACCCACTGCTCTTTAAATGAAGCTTCCTCTTTGCTCTATTAATTTCAGAGATTAAGCAAGCCACTCCTCTGGAGGCATAATAGAGTGGCCTAACAGCCATCACGTCTACTGTAACTCCTGCTAAGCAATTTGGGAGATTTGGGTGATGTGCGGGCCTTGTGTCTCAAAAGTCAATAAGAGAGACCATGTTGTCAAAAGCTTTCAGCTTCTCTTGTTTTTCTAACTATGGTGGACCTTTGAAGTACAGTAAAGATCCCTAAACTGGTTGCAGAATCTGGGCCACAGACTATTTCTAAAGGAGGCAAGTGGAAATATGTCAGATTAGCCTTTAAAAGGAAGCCAAGACCAAAGACGTTTATTGAATGGGAATTCCTTTTTGTACCCTGCCTTTCGAATCCCTGTTCTCAGTCATACTGAGAAAATCAGCTTAACCAACATACACTTCTTGTAATTCTGACAGCCGCTCTATATTAGGGAAAAAGAGCTTCCTTCCTTCCTGCTCTAGTTGAGAGTGTTGTGGTGATGTAAATAGCCCTGAAAGGGGAGGCCAGAGACCTGTATTTTAGGTCCAGTTCTGCCCCTACCTCTGAGACCTTGGACAAGTCATGGGACCATAAGGTTTAAAGCCAGAACAGAGCTTAGAGATCATCTAGTTCAAAGCTTTCATTTTCCTGAAACCTGAAGCCCAGAGAGGGGAAGGAATTTGTTCAAGATCACACAGGTACTAAGTGGCAGAGCTGGGATTTGAACCCAGGTCCTCCGGCATCAAATCTAGTTCTCTTTCCAGTGTAAAACAGTGCCTTCTCCTCTCTCTGAGCCTCAATATCCTCATCCATAAAATGGAAGAATTAGACTAGAGAGTTGCTGAAAGTCCTTTCCATTTTTAACACTCTGCCTCAATGAATGACCACAGATTATGGCAAATGCCGTTGACATTTACTAATACAATAACCACCGCCTGTTTCTCCAAAACTCCAGCCACATCATTTGCATTCAAGTTTATGATCAGAAACATTGAACAAGGCCTCTCCTCTACCCCACAGCTCACTGTTGGAATATTCCTCGGCCCTTCAGGGCTCTAAGAAGATTTCTGAATGTGGTAGAGTAGAAGACAATGTACCTGCTTCTATTTTCCTTAACAATTTTTGTTTTTTCAAACTCAAACACTGTCAAAACTTTCATTTTATTCTAGATTCTCAAAGGTTTTTTCCAAGCTGTGAAGCAAAACACTAGAATAAGGACCTCAATGGAAGCAAAATTTATATCCTTCACATATGGAGACAACACTCCTAAGGAAAGTATCAGCTTTGTGTTTGTTTTATTTTTTTTAATTATAAAGACTGTTTTGTGATACTCTGGGCCTAGGGAGACACAATTCTGAACTGCCTAGATAGGGTAAGGGGCGCAATCTCTGGCCACAGAACAGAATAAAATGGGTGAGGTCACGTGGGAGTACTGTTAAGAGCACAGGGTTGAGAGTCAGGAAGTCTAGGCCCTGCTCCCAGCTCTACCACATATCATGTGACCTTAACTAAGTCTTTTCTCTCTGGGACTCAGTTTCTCCTTCTTTACAGTGAGTGGGTTGGGCCAGATGGCCTCTAAGATCTCTTTATTTCTGGTACTTTCTGACTACTGCTCATCCTGGGAACACTCCACTACCCTGGCTTTGTTAGGCCCATGTGCTAACCAGCTACAGATAAGCACACACTTGAGAGAAGAAATATAGTTTATGAAGGGGATCACAAACACTTTACATAAGTTGACATGAAACAGAGCAGCAGAAGGTTGGCCACCAGGGAATTAATTTTTTTTAGGCATGTCAGTTTATAAAGACCTTTTACTAACTCGTGGAGAGGTTGGGATCTATGCCAGTGGAAGGAGCAGATTTTTTTTTTTTAAAAAAAGGCACAGATCAAGGACTCTGTCTTGGTTCCTCATCTCTTTTTGGTGATCTCATCAGCTTCCATATGTTCAATCATCATCTCTATGAAGATAATTCCAGAATCTACCAATTCAACCATCATCTCTCTCCTGAGCTCTCAACCTGTATCACTGGTTGGGCATTTCCAGATGGAAATCAACACGTGCAAAATGAAACTTATCACCTCCCCTTTTCCACCTCAAAACCTGACGCTTCCTCCAAACTTCCCTTTTTCTCTTGAGGGTACCACTATCCTTCCAGCTACTTGGGTCCAAAACATCAATTATCTTGGACTTTTTCCTCTTCCTCACCCACACTCTCTTCATATCCAATCAATCCAGTCCTCTCCCATCCACCCTCCGCACAGTGTACAGGATGCCCCAGGACCTTTAGTGGGCCCTGGTGCCTCCAGAATAAAATACAAATTTCTGAAACTTGGCCTTTAAATTCCTTCACAAACTGCCTCCAAGGTTCATCACAATGACTCCCTTTTCACTCTGCATTCCAGCCAGCTAGGCTGTGGTTCCTCAAAACCTCCTGCTTCCACACCTTTATACTGCCTCCTATCTCTACCTCCTACAATCCTAAGCTTCATTCCAGGCTCAGTTCATGAGCTTTCAACAGAAAGTCTTTTCTGATCCCGCCCCCCCCCCGGCAAAATGATCACGTATGTACTTAGCTGTTCCCATGTTGCATCCCCCAGTGGAATGGAAACTCTTTGGCGGGAAAGACTATTTTTCATTTGGTCTATGTATCCCTAGTGTCTAACACTTGTAAGTAGTACGTCCTTAATAAATACTGATTGCTTTGGTTTGGACGGAAACATGGGATTGGAACTGGATGATTTTTTTTTTTTACCAAGACACAGATCCATAAAGCAGAAACACTTTCTTCTTATAAAATTCTTTTGGGACTGAGTTTCCAGGATACAGACCTCAGGCTATAGAACCTGTCCAGATAAAATAATTGACCAATTCTAACTTTTTTCACAAACTGCATTAGCCTCTAGAGACTTTACCCTCTAGAAACCACCTCTGTCCTAGCATCAACATCTTCTGCTTGCTAGTGCTAACTCTCTGGCTGCTGGGACTCTGGACCCCTAAACCCACTGCCCACTAGACATAGGATATGTGCCAGCTGGACTATTAGGCCTACCCTTGCATATACACAGCCCTCCACCCCTTGCACAGCAGTCCTATCATTACATCATATAATTACATAAATAACTTATGATCTGGCCTGATGGGAGGGGGTGAGGAAGAAATGAGAAAAGATGGAGAGGAAAGGAACAAAAGAAGAGAAGTGACGGACACGGAAGGAAGAACTTGACAATGTCTTTAGGGATGTACCAATGTCACAATGCCTTCCCTTTGCCCACAAAAGAAGACAACAGAATGCTAGAGTAGGAAGGAACCTTAAAACTTCTCCATGCCAACCCCTTCCACGGGTAAGAATTCCTATAGGAACCTCTCTGATAGGTGCTTTTCTAGCCCAGTGGCGTCAAACTTACTGAAGCTGACCTTGGCATAAGAACTAAGACAAACAAGATGCAACCAAATCGGGATGAATGTAGAGTCCTCTTCTGATGCTCCCATCCTCGCTTAGACTAGAGTACCCTGGAGTCTCAAATGCTATCATAGGCCTGTGAAATTCCAGGCCGAGCAGATCCTACAACAGACTGGAAATCTTTCAAGTGCAGACCTGATCATGGAGTGTCCATGGTGCATGAGGATAAGCCAAGCTAAGGTTGGCTACAGAGTGACAGCAGCACACAAAGGCCTTCTACTTAGCCAGAGAGGGACTGTGGACTATTTTAGCAGAGGCAAAATTTGCACCAACAAAATTATAAGTAGATTCAGCCCGGTGCTCTAGCCTTTTGGGATCTTTTGGGATCCTGAGTCTTCTATCCAACCTGCTACTTATCCTTTCTAGCTTTTTGTCAGCTACACGTTTGATAGTCCTTTATCAAAGTCATTGATATAAATGGTGACAAGTGTAGGGTCAAGCACTAAGAATTATAAGAACCCTCATTAAGAATTATACTCATTAACCAGCTCATAAGGACATAGGTATATTTTAACAACTCTCCCCACTTGGCCACACAATCTTTTCTCTACACAGTAGAAAATAAAACAAGTCATACCTAAGCAAAGGAATAAGCAACCCTAGAGGAAAGCAGCCATTTGATGTTCACATCGGGTCTATTAATGACTAATTCAACAGAGATGGGAAATGTGAGCGAGAAACCCCGAGGAATAGCAATTTCAATGTGGGCCCCTAGTCGTTTGCAAGGGTCCTTCAAGGAGCACCACTGGCTGCCTGAAAACTCAGATTATAAAGGATATTTTCCAGTACAGACTAGAAGGTACACAGAAGAGCACACACTCTTTTAAAAACCGTTTCAAAGCACTGCATCTCCAACAAAGCTTACAATGACCTGGGTAAAAGCAGCAAACATCACTCAACCTTAAGATCTAGGAATTTAGAAACATCTGACAGAGTGTATAGGAAGCCCAAAGATTTGGCTTCTTCATGACAAGGTCCTGATTTAGTGAGCTTCCAATGAAATGGTGTTTGATCAAAACCCATCGTCTCCCAGCTCAGTCACCTACCTCAGTCACCAGGCTTGGCTCTGAGTGACTTGGTCATTTCCCAATGAGGGGAAATATTTGCCATTACTAGAGACATCTAAAAGAATGTGAGGAGCTTCTAAAAAAGATAGTTCCCAAAGGAGTATTCCAGAAAATGGTTGGAGAAATGAGAATACCTGTGGAATAAGCATGGAGCCCTCCAAGGAGGTCAACAAATGGTTGCAAAACAGAACAGATGTGCCCATCTACAGTGATCTGATTCAACTAGACCAAGACTTATTGGGTACTAGGTGCTGGAGATAAGAAAAGCTCTGTTCTCATAATGGATGCTAGAAAAGGTAACAAAGAGCACCAGATTTGAAGTCAGAAGACTTGGTCTCAAATGCAGGTCCTGCCACTTCATACCTGTGTGACCTTGGCCAAATGATTCTTTGGGTCTCCTTTTCTTCTTCATGCGTAAAAAGAGGGGGCTGGACTAGACATTCTCTAAAGGCTCTTTTTTTTTTTTCGCTTTGACAGTCTATGATCCTCCAAGTCTAGACACATGAGTCCAACACTGGGCATTTACAACAAAACTCGAGACTCCTGTAAACTCTCTGAAACGAGCCACTGAAAGGCTCCAAAGTGGAGCGTCAAAAAGCAGAGACACTGGCCAAGTCTATCGTCAGGGAACAGTTCAGTGCTTGGGAATTCATAAGCCATTGTGCAATATTTCTGTGCATCAAAGAGAAATGATTTGCAACCATTTGCAAGCGATGCAAGGCATCTAACTGTATTGTGCTAAGAAATATGTCAGCTTCCCCAAACATCATATGGAGATTTACAAAGTCAATTGTAAATGTATCAGCTGCAGCATTTGCCACTTAATCTAACCCAGGGCCAGAAGGACACTTCATTTACAGAAAGAAATAGGAAGGGCTTTCAACCTCTGGAGAGAATAAAAGGTTGAACAGTCCCTTGCCTCAGTGAGACTGCCCTGCTTTGCAATGTGACCTCCCCACGCCTTTTTTTCCCTCTTTAACTGCTGATGCCGTGAAGCTGTTGACCTTTCACCAGTGACCTGTGTAATCAATAAACAGCTCACAAAGTCTTTGTATAGAGCTGCCCCAAGCCCTGGTGTGTCCTCTTTTGTGCCCCACCAACCGCCATGCCATTTGAACTTTTCCCCCAGATTCCTGTTTTGGGGTGAGTGGCCTTCATGCATTGCCATGTAGGCTTAAAACCCTACACACCTGTGTCCTCTTCCACTTGGCTATAAATCAAAATTGCCAGGGCTTCCAGGGCAAGGCAGGTGTGGGGTAGTTTGAAGTGGCTTGTTCTTAAGACAGAATCCTGATTCAAGGAACCAATACTTGGAGAAATCAACATTACAGGCAGGAGCAAAGTGTTTTTCAAGTTGGCCACTTCCTGAAAACTCACTCAACCTTAAGTGGGCAATGGACAGCTGCTTATGGCTGCCCTTTCGGAGAAGTGAGAGTGATGTTCTCTGCCACTTTGAGAGGCCAAAAGAGGACAAGAGCCCAAAAAGGAGATGACAGCAGTGGAGAAAATACCAACCTTGTCACACAAGCCCTTATGACAAAACTGGATTCAGGCTGTCTATATTGCTGAGGCATGGGGCTATTTTAAAATCTTTTTTTTTTAATGTTCATTGGCTTTCTGTAGTACCATGTAACCTGCCCCCTGCCATAAAAGAATCTCATACAATCTGAAAAGGCAAAAACAATTTGAGTTCCTGAATTTCCAGGTAATCAAGAAGTAGAATGACAGGGTTGAAAGTGATTGTATATATAATGGATCAAAACAAAAATCTAAAACCATATCTTAAACTCTGAGATTTTCTTAGATTTAGAAAAAGAATATCACAAACCTGAACTGAGAGACCAAGAAAATGAAGGCTGGTTAGGATCAGTCTGGCTGGGCTCCAAGGGTCTCAGACCACTCACCACAGGTCAGCAAACACACATTTCTAGGGTTGGCAAGGATATAAAAGCACTTGGAGCACCCTGGAGAAGAGGGGCATCTAAATTGAGTTAGAATTGTTTACTGCCACCAATATTCCTGTTCAATTGGCCTCCCTACTTCCCTACCTCCTGAACTGGCCAGTTTCCATCTGCATTCGCCTAGGTGAAATGAAAATAAATCCAAAAGGTTCAACCTCTTCCAACCCTTCCAGTTCCTGGCCCTTCCTTGGACATGTACTACATTGCTCCAGAAAACACCCACAAAAAGGGGATTTTAAGGTGATTTATTCCTGCTGGCCCCAGACTTCCTACACTGGTTCTCCTGGAAGTGCTGGGGTAGGGAAGGCAATTGATTTTGTTGTCAGTTTCAGCAAACCATCATCCTTTGTGGGAGGTACAACTAGCTCTCTAACCCAGGCATGACAGGAGAACCCCAAACTTTGTGAAATGGTTAAAAAATGGTTAGCAACCAACACTGGTATTCAGAAGGACAAGGTAGAGGAGAAAGCCAGTGCATATAGCACAGAACATTGGACCAGTAGTCACAAGACCTGGGGTCTGCTACTAGCTGTGTGACCTTGGGCAAGTGCCTTCCCCTCTCTGAATGAGGGAGTGGGACTAGATGACCTTTTCAAGCTCTGACAGTCCAGCTCTCTGACAATTTAAAGGTTTCTTAGAATGGATATCTACCCATTGCTACATCATCCCAAATGGGATTATTGCCTAACCTAGTTAGAAAAGGTGACTTCCTGGTAGTGACTGCTTGAAAAACTACATCCAAATGTGGAAAGATCACAGAATTTGGAGTCAGAGGAACTGATTCTTACAAGCTGTGTAACATTTGGGCAAGTTCCCCCTCTTTGTGCCTTAGTTTCCTCATCTGTAAAATGATGGGGTTCAACTGGGGTCTTAAGGTCCCTTCTACCTCTATGTTCGATTCTATGACCATCTTCAATGCCCTCTCTATGAAGCTAAAGGGTAGGGAAGGCACCTAGGATCAGCTGAACAGATAAACCACTTGGATTCCTATGTACCCATTTAAAGAAGTATTGGCTTTAGATCTCAATCAAAAGGCCTCACACTTGTATGGCACTTAAGTGCTTTTACCCACTATTGACGTTAATCTTCAAGTTAGAAAGAGACCTTAAAAGTCATCTTCTTTTATAGGTAAGGAAACTGAGGCTTGGGGAAAAGTGCCTCACATATAGGAAGTGGGAGAAATAGGATTTGAACTCAGGACTTTTGACTCCAGATCTAGTATTTTCCTTCCACTGCAGCATGCTTCCCATGCTATAAACGTAGACTGAGAAACTGAGGCCCAGCATGAAGTAATTTGTCCAAGGTCACACAGGGAGTCAGTGGCAGAGTAGAAACAAATCTGGGTCTTGCACCTCCTAGGCCAGGAAGAGTTCTTCTGACAGGGTGACCTGATTAAGGAACGTTTTGAGGTTTGCACCATATTTGTCAACTAGCCCTATGCGTTACCTTTCCAACAAAACAAGATTATATCAATAGGAAAAGTTACCCAATGAAATCGTTTTGGTTTTGGTTTGTTTGTTTTTTCAAGTGTGGTTTTTAAAAACAGACAGAAACATCGACTTTGGGGAGTAATAAGAACAGCCAGAATGGAGGAGGAGCTAGAATGACCAAGGCAAAAGGACAGCCTTCATTCAAAACCCCTGAAAAAGTGCTCCTGGGGTTATTTTTGTCTTTTAAAATCCATTTCACAGATCTCAGTGGGTTTATAATAACATAAACACATCCTGACAATGCTACTTAACAACAGTAATGACTCACATTTAAGGTTCACAAAGCACTTTATATACATCGCCTCCTTTGAGCCTCAGGACAACTCCGTGAAGTGGGTACTCTTATCTCCATTTCACAAATGAGAAACTGAGGCTCACAGGGATTTGTGACTTACCCTTTGGTCACATAGTTACTAGTGTCAGAGGTGAAATCTGAACGTAGGTCTTCCTGACTCCAAGACCAGTAGTCTTCTGGCCTTTAGACCTTTCTAGCAACTTGCTTTTATGCCTGAACAAATTCTCTCAAGTCTTAGAAATGCAAATATTTGCAATGTTATTCCATAAATGAGATCAAGTCAGTGTGGTTGCTACCAACGGTTTTGCAGGATACAATTTCATTTGTATCCATTTGCCTCTTCGTTCCCAATTGGCTAGACTGGCCCTGCTTTAGAAAGAGAAAAGAACAGGCAGATATAGCTACACATTTCTGAAGTGGGTCCAGAAAATTTTCTTTGAGAACTCATTCAATGAAAGTGTACAAACAGGCATTAAAAGAGGAATGTCATTTCATAAAGAGCTACTCAACTCTACGTTGGGACAAGCATAACCCAAATGCAATGCGGACATTAAGCTTTGGGCTCCAAAAGGAGATGGAAGAGAAAGCTAACACTAATATTTTTATTAGACAATCCTGTTTGGGAGCAGACGCCAATTTCCGCATTCAAAACTATGAATGCGGATTCTCATGGCCTGCTTTCAACATACTGTTAACCTATTTAGAAAGCAACCAGCTATGCACTTCTGGGCTATACTGGAAGAAGACAGAAAAACAGAAGGCTTAATAAACCCTGGCCATTAGTGTCAGACTAAATCACTTGACCCCACAGCTCAAAAATACTCAGCCCATAAACCCCAAATGCTAATAAGACAGACATCTTTCCTCAATCCAGTCAGTCTCTTTTCCCTGAGTCCTAAAGAACACAGGCTGGGGCCTCATTGTAAAAGCATGTGTCATTAGGCACGCCTCACTGGGGCTCCTGATATTTCAATAAAGGAGGAGGAGGAGGGAGCTAGTTTAAGAAAAGTGGCCCAAGTCTTGCTTCAGGCCTGTTCTGTGTCAGGTCACTGCTCCTGTTTGCTTGTGCTGAGCTAAGCTTCAGTTAACAAAGTGAACTTGAGATGTTCTCAAGTGTACGTGATCTGCTGTGTATCATCACTGCTGGATGCTACTCTGTCTGCTTAGGCTGGCCTCTTCTATGCTGTCAGGTAAGCTATTTCAAAGCAGAAAAAAAAAAAGTCACAATCAGGATCCGAACTCCCTCCACACCTTCAATGGCACTGTTGGCTCAGATTTCTTGAAAGATAAATATTTAACTCCAGATTTTCAATCAAACACAAACATATTTCTGGGGTTGAAGATTAAACCTGCTTGAGCTAGCAAAAAACAATATCAGCGCTGTGTGCTTCACGGTGGATAGTGTGAGATCTTGGAAGAGTACTGGGATGTGCTAGAAGACCTAAGTTTGAATTCTGAATCTAACACTTACTACCTGGGTGAATTTGAATATGTCCTTTCCCTACTCTGGGCCTTGTTTTCTGGATTTATAAAATGAAGGGGTTGGGCTATGTGATCTTTGAGGTCCCTTGGGGCTCTGACACTCTACGGTCCTATGACTCATTTGACTGACTTCAGAGCTGTAGACTCTCAGAAGTTTTATCCCTTGTTTTCCTTCTGTCATATACCCAGATGACTAGGAATTAAGGGCATACCCGTAGAAAGCTCCTAGGGCAAAATTTGACATGAATTCATCAACTGAGTCAATCATTCTCATTCATTCATTCTGCCTATGTCTCTCCTACCCTTCTGATTTTGTTCTCTCTGCCTCTATCACTTTCCGTTTGTCCATGTAGCTCAGAGCTGTAGAGTGGGTATAATAAAAGACATGATCTGCTCATTATATGCCTCAGTTCAATTGAGGGATCGTCACATCCCCTCAGCTGGCTAACTTTGGCATATCCAAACAATAATGTCCTGATACATCTTTACCTTTAAAATGGTAGAGAAGTCTCGGGAGGTCTATGAAATTCATTTCATATTCATTTAAGAAATGCATCACGTTATCAGATTGTATCTTGGCTGGCTTTCACTTGGGCATTGGAAGTTATCGGATTCGACCTTCTGTGTCTGAGACTCTGCTAGCCATTAAAATATAACCTAGCTCTCAAATGATTATGGGCTTATACTCAAGACTCAGGCTAAAGCCAAGGAAAGTACTAGAGCTCAGCTGTGCGGGAGGAATCTGTGCTGTCAACATGTCCAATTGCAGGAGCTTACTGCTACCTAGGCAACCGAATCTTTCTGAGGACCCTCACTGAGCTGTGCAACTGAGGTACACACACACACACACAAAAAATCTGACCAGCATGGCCCTGCCCGCCAGCAATTTATCTTTCCCCTCATCCACTTGATTGGTAAAGTTGTACTAAGGAGATGACCCTAAATATGAATAGGAAGACAGAAAAGTATAGGAGACTAGTCTAAGAAAATGCTGTGAAAACCAAGGTCCCTAGGGGTGTGGAAAAAGACACCAGGACCAGTGGATTTGAAGACTGAGGAGCACCAAGACTTTAAAATGACCTGTTGCCTCAACTGAGATAGCACAAATGACAAGTTTATTTGGAGGAGCAACTAGAGGGGAAGGGGAAGATGAAGTTGAAGCAGTTTTAAAAGGAGGTTTTAGAACGAATCTAGAACAAGAAGCTTAAAATCGAGGGCAGGAGCGACACATGCTGAAAAGGAGTGTTGAGTTCGAATGAGAGAGACCCAAGGATGCTTTGAAATGACAGAAATGGAGCAACGGCCACATGGCAACATATGGTTAAAGACTGGATTGACGGAGTGGGACAGTCTTGAGGAGTCAAGAGGGGGAGAGAAAAGCTTGAGATGTCAGTTTTAAGTGACGGGAAGCAAGTTCTGGATTGGTAAGATGAAAGATCAGGATGATACAAAGGCTGTGAAGGTGATGGAACAGAGGGGAGAAGTCAGGAGAGCTTTGAGGTACTCTCAATAGCTATAGAAGACACTCTTCCTTAAACCTGTGTGTGTGTGCTGTGTTAATGGTGTTAGGTATGGAAATTCAAAACTTCTTTATATGTGGTATGTACTTGTGTGTACTCGTGTCAGATATGAAGACACAGAACCCAACAACTACTTTTTTCACTGAGTTAAAAGAAAAAAAAACCCTAGGGATGTCAATTTGGTGCCCAATGAAGTCTTGTCTCCAGAATAAGCATTTCTGATTTTTTCTTATTGAAAATCTGCATTGCCACTAAGAACGTATTCCAGTTTTTCAAATATGTTTTAGTGTGCTTTTAAAGCCCTTGACTTTTCGTAAGGTTCTGAATCATACGATTTTAATGACTGACTTTATCTTCACATCATTTTCTGTCAGATTTAGGGATTTACAAAGCAAACAAGCCAGTTAAACAAAGCTAATTACATTCACCAGCGACATCCTTGCTTTTCCCCCTCAGTGCCCGGTGATTTCGGCTCCTGGTGCTCTGATAGCTGCTGACAGCTTGCTGGGACAGAAGAAGGAAGTAGGTCAGAGTAAGCCAGGGTCAGCAACAGAGAATCCCATTAGACAGGCTTAGAGGGCAATCCTGAAATCGAGGAAGTGTGTGATGTAGTGACAACGTCCCAGACACATAACAGCCAGCCTCGGGACAGCCTCCGGCAGAACTTGTACACTTATCGGCGAGTCATTATAATGACCCCAGATAGAGCTTCTCCAGTTGATTTGTGATTCCTAAGAGGTTCTGCAGAAACCAAATGACAAAAATGGACTTGCAGTTAGCAAGATTATTCCAGACCACAGGCAATATACCATGAGCTACTCTTACAATGTGACCCTCTAGCTTACAATGCAGGCCTAGTTTCAGGGCGGGGGGGAGGGGGAGCAATATCTTAATATCTACAAAACACAGGCTGGGGATGGGGAGGAGGGGCAAGGGGAGGGAGGGAGTGGGGGCAGCTATTCAGTTCAATTCAATAAACATTCATTAAGGGCCTACTATGTGTAAGACATTGGGGCTACAAGGCAAAAATGAAAAGGTACTTGCCCTCAAGGATTTCATGGGCTATCACTGATTTTTTTTTAAACCAAACTGAACCAAACCCGAACCAGTGAGAGTATACAAAGGAATACATAACAATGTTCATTTTTGCAAGTTTGTAGCTCAGATTGAAATAAGACATTTTGTAGGGGATGGTAAAGCGGGTGTGGTATCTTGGATAAAGTGATGGACTTAGAGTTAATGAGATCTGGAGTTCTTTCAGTAGAGATTTCTGTCAAGGTGAGTCATTTTAGAAATCTAGACAGATTGGGGTTTCAGCCTGGGGGTTGGAGGCCCCCTGTATGCTCAGCAGCATCCAATTCCTCCAAGGAGGCTGTGGCATTTTCACCTTTAAATGGGAATAGTGGTCCTGGCAATATGGTCTTTGACACCTCTAAGACAGCCAATGTATAGCAATAACATTATCAAGGTCCAAACTGTTGATTCCTTCTGGGGGAAAGGATGATATAAAACAAAAGGGACAACCAACTTCCAGGTTGGGCAAAAAAAATAATCTGGGTGAATGATGTTGGAATAGAAAACATCCCCACCCCCAGAAGGTTTAAGAAAATGCCTTCTCACGTCAAAGCACAGGTACCCTTGGAGCAGACATTGACAAGGAAGCCCATAATTTTCTTAGGACTTTTTAGTGGAAACTTCCGCACAACCAAGAATCTAACTAAATTTTCAGTCTCCAAGAGACTGGTTCCTTTCGTTGTCTTATCATATTCTATTTCTTCATAAGAAGAAATTGGAATGAAGCATTTGCTCATGTATCTGCTTGTTCATGTAACCTCCAAAGAACCTTTAGGTTGGTGAGAGCTGCATACCCAGCAGCCTAAATTTATACTGGATTTGCTGGGTTGGGAGGAAGGGAAAGCCCTGAACCTCGGCTGTCTGGGGGTGCCTGAGCCAGGGCTCCCAAAACACACAGTTCAAGTTGCTCTGCCAATCATACCCATCAAACCGTTTCTATTTCAATCACAGGGAGCAATTTCTCTGGATTGAACAGTGTTCATTTTTGCAAGTTTGTAGCTCAGATTGAAATAAGACATTTTGTAGGGGGTAGTAAAGCGGGTATGGTATCTTGGATAAAGTGATGGACTTAGAGTGAATGAGATCTGGAGTTCAAGCTTTGACTCTGACTGTTGCTGGGCAACCACTAGCAAGTCATGAACCTCTCTGGGCCTCAGCTCCTCACTATAGATAGATGACGTATTGACCCTAGCTTGGAAAATAGATATGTATTGACAGGATTCGTTGGAAGCTACTGTGAATACAAACACAAACAAAAAGATATCATTATTTTCTTTGGGTTTGAAGGCCATGCAGATAGTCATTTCATTGGGAGTGCACAAATCAATGGATGTTTCAGAAACAAAGGCATTTGGCCTAGTAAAGTAGTTTGGATTATTTTAGAATGTTCATTTTATTTCCTGTACTTGCAAAAGCCAAATCACAACTTGGCAGGACCCAGAACATCCCTACCCCTTGTCCTTGCAGGAGAATAACAATAGTGAGTCAGGCACTCATAGAACTCTCTGCTTTTCTCTTCAAAGTCCTTTGCAAACATTCAATAATCAATTCATGAAAAGTCTTCCATAGCGTCCAAGCTACCTTTTTAGCCTCGTCTCCCATCATTCCCCTTCCAGCGCTCTGGGACGCAGCTCAAGTGAACTGCTCCTGCTTTCCCAATTCTGTTCTGTGTGCGAGTCTTTCACTTCTGTGCCTGGAAGGGACTTCCCCTACATCCCGCCCCATATCGTTCCTCTTAGTCTTTTAAGGCCCAGCTCGGATGCTACCTTCTCCACCAAGCCTTCCATGACCCTCTCCCTTCCTAATCTTCCAGCCCACTCCATTCTAACCTTCTTACACTTGTCTCATTGGAACTTGCATTATGCTCATTTCTATTAATGCCTTGTTCCACTCCTCCCCCAACCTCAAATGAGATTATAAATATGACCTTGGGCAAATTACTGGGCTTCATTTTTTTTTTCACCTGTAAAATAGGGACACTGGATGGTAAGGGAACTTGAGATCATGCCATCTGAGTATCAGCTGAAGGAAATGGGACTATTTAGCCTGGAGAAGAAAAGGCTCAGAGTACAAGACGGCTGTTTTGAAGAATTTGAAGGGCTAGCATGTATACAAGGGATTAGACTTTTTCTGTTTTGTCCCAGAGGGCATATCTAGGAACAGTGAGTATCTTTTTTTTTTTAGGCAATTGGGGTTAAGTGATTTGCCCAGGGTCACACAGCTAGTAAGTGTCAAGTGTTTGGTCTGAGGCCGGATTTGAACTCAGGGTCCTCCTGACTTCAGGGCCGGTGCTCTATCCACTGTGCCACCTAGCTGCCCCGAGTTTCATTTTAAAAGAAGCAAATTTCTGCCTGAAGTGAAGACAGCTAGGTGGTACTGCAGTGGCTAGAACTCCAAGCCTGGAGTGAGGAAGACTCATCTTCATGAGTTCAAATCCAGCCTCAGACACTGGGCAAGTCACTTCACTCTGTTTGCCTCAGTTTCCTCATCTGTAAAATGAGCTGGAGAAGGAAATGGCAAACCACTTCAGTATCTTTGCCAAGAAAAGCCCAAATGGGGTCACGGACACAACTGAACAACAGCAAAAGTGAACTGGGTTGATCTAGAAGGAGGTAAGTTCCCTCTCATTCAACAGAATCTGGGTGACTGTATTCAGAATGTGGTAGCAGGGATTATTCTGGCACAAGTGTTGATCTACATGATGTCTGAAGTCTCTTCCAACTTAGAAATTCTGAGATTTTTGTGATTAACCATCTCTAAGAACACCTTAGACTCAGCTATAGATTGATGATTCCGTGATTTTATATATACATATTTTTTATTCTTTTCCAAAGGCTTGTTAAAATGTTGATATCGGGCAATCTCCCCAAGTGAGGGGTGGTGAGGGTGTACCTAAGTTAGGTTCAAACCCTAAGGAGGCAGTACAATTCTAGATCTCACTCAAGGGTTAGTACCATGATTATAGTCATTCTAACATGCAACTTTGAGTCTGGCTTTCCCGAGTCTACCCACTGATACACTTGGTGGCCCAAGCCAGTGTGCTGCACTATTGATGCCAAGCAGCCTTACCCCCCCCTCCAGGTAAGCAGGCAATAAGCATTGTTCCCAAGACATCTAGCTGATGAAAAGGCAAAGTTAAAAATACATGGTACAAACTAGAACAAGTACTCCACAGTGCCCTTGGCCACAGGGAAAAACGGAAGCTCCCACGGCACTAAAATCTAAAATAAAAATCAATGTCATCTGCATGTAACTGAGTACTCTAAAGACAAACTGACTGTCTGATGGCTCAGAGGACCCTCTACCATGGCCTTCATTCCTTGACCAAAATGTTTTTCATAATCTTGCCTAAGTTATTTCACTTAATGCCACCATGAAACTTCCTTTTCCCATTATCTGTGACCACAAAGGGACCATATTTCAAAGTTTCAGGGCAACCTATGTCAATGGCTTAGTGATGCAACCTCCATAGCCCATTTCCCAAATTGGGTTATGAGCCATGTGAACAGGGGTTCCATGAGAACCCACTACTGCAGACAACTTTCTCAGCTAGAAAACACTAACTATTCAGTGACATGGGAACAATGGTTATTATATGCAACAATTTTTTGCTTTTTTTTTTTGTTGTAGTTGCTCCAAAGTTCCCCTGCCCTGCCCCACCCCACCCTACCCACTGTTCTTTATCTTGGAGGTGTTCTCTAGCTCCAGATTTCCTCACAGATTCCTGGGTTCCACAGATATTTTTCAAGCCCCAAAGTCTTCTATGACCAGACCAGTTGGGGAAAAAACTGCAGCAGAGGATCTCTCTAAGGTCCCTTCCAACTCTGAAGCCTAGCTCCTATGATAAAGAGGTCAGAGAGTTCTGGGGAAAAGCACCTTGTCAAATTCAGTAGTCCCTCTCACGTGACTGTCGTCACCTCAAGCTTTCAGATATTCCTCAGTACCTGCCTTCCCATTGAGGAGGGAGAAAGAGGGGCAAAAACCTGATTTTGAAGTAGCTTATTCATGTTAACCAAGATGCGCAGTCCACTGGCTTTCTCCTTCTTTCTTTGCCTTTCGAGCAAGAATTTCAGGCCAAACTGCCTCCAAGTTTCATGGTCCAAATTTAGCCGGTCAATTGCTAATGCAAAGGGGAATTCACGGTAGCCAGAGGGTTTTCCTTACCTAAAACTGAGATCTCGGTAAGACTGGAGAGACAGGCCCAATTCTCAGAGATAAGGGGGCAGAGAAGCTCCACAAAACTGCCTTAGTCTTAAGGTATTTATAGATCGGATGAACCTAACCAGCGGCAAGATCCAATTTGTTTGAATCACAAAGAATGCTTCCCCTGCCCCACCCCCCAAATCAAGCTACCTTTGATAGCGCTCTCAGATGTAGTAGGGGCTCCTGCAAGCAGCAGAGGAAATAGCAAAAAAGCCACAATTGTGCAAGAACACCGGGACTCTCCCATGGGGGGTTACTACTGCTTGCCTAGCTTGTCTCCCAGGGCGGCTGTGAAGAAACTGCTCTGTAAACCATAAAACACTTAAAAAAAAAATCAGTATTCTGAAGCAGCAGGAGCAGGGCATGCTAGAGAAAAAGTAAAAAACAGCGAACACCTAAAGAAGAATACTATGTTCGGTGGGTCATAAGGATGCCCCCAAGGAAGGTGGGCATCTAGGGATGTTCCACTAAGCCTGGGAACCAGAACAGTATGATGGGGAGCATGCTGGATGGGGAATCTGGATACCTGGAGTTCACGGCCCGGCTCCTGGGTGAGTCACGTCTCCATTCCAGGCCTCAGTTTCCCTATCTGCACAATGTGAGGGTTGGACTAGATGTTCTCTAAGGTTCCTTCCAGCTCTAAATATATGCACTCCTGCATCTATGACTCATAAAAACCAGAAAAAATGGTTTTAATAGGACCTTAGAAAACTGACTTCACTGAGCAAAGACAGGTCCACTTCCCTTCACCAGTTCAGGCTAGGAAAACTGCTCACCATGATAGAAGGGTATATCAAACTGTCTTGAGGATTTCAAAATAAACAGTTAATTCCCAGTTACAACTCTGTAATGAACCTTTTGATTGCTAATAAGAGAGACTGGCCTGGAGAATCTCTACCTATCCTCTTTGCCCCTCCAAAGAGCTACCGTAGTCATTTCTCATCTCTGGAGGCCCAATCTCTCTAGTGAACACCAGTCCTATATCACTAACTGTGTATTATACATTTCTAACTGGATGCCCCATAGGCATCTCAAACCCAACATATCAGACACAGAACTCATTATCTTTCTTCTGAAGCCCACCCCTCTTCAGAATTGACCTGGTAATATTGAGAGCTCAGTCACCCTCCCAGTCCCCTAGCTTTGTACCATCAAGTCATCCTCAACGCCTCACTAGCTTTTGCCCCATATATCCAATCAGTTGCCAAATCTGACAGTTACCATTTTGACCTTCGCAGCATCTCTCCTAGCCAATCCCTTTTCTTTACACACACACACACACACACACACACACAGCCACTACCCTAATGGAGGCCCTTCATCACTTTTCACCGAGACTGCAGCAAGGGTGTCCTAAGTATTCTCTCTACATTCTCTCTCCTCATTTTGGCCCATCCTCCATACTGCTGCCAAAGTGATTTTCCTAGTCAACCATACAACCAAACAGTATTTATTAAGCACCTACTATGTTCCATCCAGGCAATGTCCTAGGTGGTGGGGATAAGAATGCAACGAATGAAAAATATCTCTCCACACAGAAAAAAAAAAAACCAAACCAAACAACCCTACATTCTAACTGGGGAGACAAATACACATATAAGAA
This sequence comes from Phascolarctos cinereus, assembly GCF_003287225.1. NCBI lineage: Eukaryota > Metazoa > Chordata > Mammalia > Diprotodontia > Phascolarctidae > Phascolarctos > Phascolarctos cinereus. Next base: position 30,048,803 of record NW_027556291.1, read on the forward strand.
TATGCAAAATAAATACAGATTAGTTAAATACAAGGTAGCTTGAGAGGAAGGGCACAAGTAGATGATGGGAATCACGACTGTATAAGAAAGTCCTTGAACTGTGTCTTAAAGGAAGAGAAAGATTCTAATATAGTAGCAATGAAGAGAGAGGGTGTTCCAGGCCTGGAATGTCTGGGTGGACAAAGGCACAGAGACCCAAGAGGGAGTGTTGTACATGAGGAACCTTGGCTGGACTGCAGTGTGGGAGAGGGGGACTAATGTCCAATGAGGCTGGAAAGATATCTTGGAGTCATGTTGTGAAGGGCTTTAAAAGCTAAGCAGAGGCATTTATATGTGATCTTAGAAGCAGTAGGGAGCCAATGGAGTTGAGCAAGTAGGGAAACGACAAGGTCAGACCTATGCTTAAGGAAAATCACTGGGCATCTGTGTGGAGGATGGGCTGGAGAGAGACTGGAGGCAGGGAGACTGATGGAGGCCATCGCCAGAGTCCAGGTAAGAGGTGATGAGGGCCTGAACTAGATGCCTCTTTCCTAGAATGGATTCCCTTCTCACCTCTATCTCTTGGAATCTCTGGTTTAACTTCAAAGTTCAGTCCAGTTACTACTGCTCTCCCTCCCAAACTACCTTGTATTCATTCTGTATATAGATTGGATATGCTTATCTGGTTCCCAGTTAGAATGGAAGCTCCTTGAGGGGAGGGACTGTCGAATTTTGCTCAGCCCACTGTACTCACTTAACCGATGTTTGTTGATTGATTTCTATAGGATTGCCAGACCAGGCTTCCTGCGGCCAAAACCTAACCTGACTGGAAAGGTCTATGGGCACTCAAGAATTCTTTTGCAGTGACATGTTTGAAACCACATGACTAAGTCTTTAGAGGAATACAACTATGAAGAAACTTTTTGAAATAAAAATGCAATGTAAAGGAAGGGAAAAGAGGCTGTCAGAACCTAGCAGAGGCCAACCTCAACTCCACACTTCTACTCGGGATGCGGGATGCGGAAATGGAAGGCAGCAGCCTCAGGGATTTGCAGTGACTGAATCAACACAAGGAGGATCATCTGTGTTGGCTATAGAAATCATAGGGTTAGAGCTGGGAGGGACCTTCAAGGCCAGCTAGTCCAACCCCCTCACTTGACAGATGGGGAAACTGAGGCACAGAGAGGCACGGTGACTTGTCCAAGGTCACACAGGGCTTAAGTGGCAGAAGTGGAATTTGAACCCGGGTCCTCTGATTCCAAAGCCAGTACACTTTCTACCACCCATCCTGCATCTCTAGAGCTAGGACTCCAGAAATAAACATTAGCTGGAGAGCAAATAAAAGTTCCTGCCTTGCTCTGGTAAATCCTCTTTGAACAGGAGGATTCTAGAATGGCTACATGTTATTTGATGGGAAAATACTGCTGAATAGCACTGGAAGAAAGACGAGGATACCACACAAGAATTCCTTTCTCCTCCCGCCCCAAGGCAATCCTCTCCAGCAGAGGCCTGACCTTCAAAGTTAAAACTTTATCTCCCCCCCCCCCAGAGGAATACAAAGGCTTTTATTCCAGCGAAAATGCAAATAACCCCAAGGGGGGGGGCACAGCTTTAAGCTGCCCACGATCATTTCTGCCTTCCTGTGATAGAAGAATCTGCCAGCTCTCTTTGATGGGAAAGGGGACTGACTATCCTTTTGAAAAATATCAACCTTAGACAGGGCCCTTCCAAGGCTAGGGGTACCCAGCACTACTATATAGCAGCATCCCCAGACTGCTCCAGAAGGTTGAAAGCAATGCAGGCTGGTGAAAAAGAATTCTGAAGGAGAGTGAGGAGATCCATAATCTATTAATGCCTATGCTATTGACTTTCTGGATGACCTTGGGCAAGTCACTGCTTCATTTGGGTTCTGGAGGAGGTTATCTTTCTGAAGGCCCTTCCAGCTCTGATGTTATCTGAATCTGTAATCATTGGTAACCTTGCCATTTCTCAGAGCCTCTGATTTAATGACCAATACCTCCAGAAAAACCAATAGTGGAAGCTCTGGTATGGTACCGATGGTTGAATACAGTGGGTGCTGCCCAAAAGGAAGTAATACACAGTTCTCTTTCTTCTTGCTTCCTGTGCCTATATAGCTGTCCATATGGAGAGCAAGTAGTCCACCTTACATCACATCTCTATTTTTTTTGGGGGGGGGGAACTGGGCAATTGGGGTTAAGTGACTTGCCCAGGGTCACACGGCTACTAAGTGCCAAGTGTGTGAGGCAAGATTTGAACTCAGGTCCTCCTGGCTCCAGGGCTGGTAATCTACACCTAGCTGCCCTGACATCTCTATTTTTAAGACTAGAGGCTGAGAGTTATAAAGTTATAGTATTGGAGTTAGATAGTTATAGATAATCTAGTTCATTTTACAGATGAGGAAACTGAGGCCCAGAGAGGGCAAGTGACTTGCCCAAGGTCACACAGATAGTAAGTAGCAGAACCCAGATTTGAACCCAGGTCTTTTAGACTCTGAGTCCAGTGTTCTTTCCGCTATGCCCAGAATGCTTAAGCACATGGACAGCAAGACAAGTTGCTGCATCTAGGAGACACAGTGGATAGAAAGCTGGGCTTGGAGTCAGGAAGTTGTCGTTACTGATCCCTATCAATTGTGTTAGACTCTTCGTGACCCAGTGGACAACTGTCCAGAATTTTTCTTAGCAAAGATACTGGAGTAGTTTGCCATGTCCTTCTCCAGTCGATCCAGAAGATCCATTTTGTCAGGCAATCAGAGGTTAAGTGACTTGCCCAGGTTCACATAGCTAAGGAAGTGTCTGATGCCGGATTTGAACTTGGGTCTCCCTGACTCCAGGTCCAGTTTTCTATCCACTAAGCCACAAGCTGCCTCTGAAGTCAGGAAGACCCTAGTGCAAATCCAGCAGCAGACACTTACTAGCAGTGTGACCCTGGGCAAATCATTTAATCTCTATTTGCCTTAGTTTCCTCAACTGTAAAGTGGGGATAATAATAGCACCTACCTCCCATGGTTGTCCTGTGAATCAAATGAGATATTTGTAAAGCACTTACCACAGTGCCTAAGCACTATAGAAATGTTAGCCATGATTATTATTGTCATTATTATTCATTTATAAACCACTCCCTTTGTAGAACAACTCCAAAGCTCAGTGGTCAGGAGTTAGCTGGCCTCATTCACCAGATCCCCTCAGGGTAATAGCCAGTTCCACCTGCTAGGGGAAGGAAAGCCATATGGCCTTGGCTTGCAACAAGGAGAATTTCAGGCATAGAAAAAAAAAAGTCAAAGCCCAGAAAAGCAAAACACTTAAAAAACCCAAATGGGTTCAGGAGCACTCCTCTGGCCATTGCTTATGCTTGCTTAAGAAAATATGAAAAGTCCTTTTTTTTCTCTCCCAAGTCTCTTAGAACAGCAGAGAAATTAGTAGCAGGATCATTTATATTTTGGGTGTGATTTTGAAAAAAAAAATGGGCCAAGTCATTTCATTTCTCTCTTTTGCTGCTGTATGAGATAATGCATTTCCTGTCCCTGGAAGTGATCAAGCAGAGGTCAGATGACCAGCTTGCAGGGATGGATTCATGCTTCAAGCAAGGGCTGGACTATGTGACATCAATTGCTTCTAGATCGGGGAGGCTAAGATTCTAATTATAACCAAAAATTGATCCTACCTAAGGATCTAGAACTTTTGGAGCAAGGGAGTGGAGCTGGGTCTACAATAGGCTAAGAACTCACTCCTGAAATCTATAAAAGGAAGGGCTCAAAGTAGACAAATCACTAACACCCTTGCCAACCATGATAATGAAGATCAAAGTCACTTACTGTTCCTTTTGACAAGCAAAGTCAAGGGATGGGTAACAACTGGGACAGACCCCTCAATCACTCTAGGAAGGCTAATCTGAATTATTCACAGGGTTTGAAGAATGCAATTGACACACAATCTGGAATGTCGATGGACCTTATTTCCCTATGAAATAACCCCATTGAATCAAAGGCACAACAGTGATTATTTCCTGCCCTTTTTGGTGCAGTCTATAATTTCTCTTTGGGTGAGTTACTCTCTGCTTTTAGAACCACAGAATGTCAGAGCTGGAGGGGCCAATCAACTCATTTTACAGAGGGAAACACTGAAGCATGATGACTTTCTCTTCCTCACCAGCAAATGAAATGTCTAGGATGATTACTTAAGTGCTTTGGGCTAGACTGAACTAATGGCTCTTTGTGAAGGGCTTTGAGATGCTGAGAGAAAAGGCCCTAAATAAAGGTAAACTGGAGAACAGGGTGGACTGAGGACTCAGAGGAGTCCCTCCCAACATGGCTTCCTGAAGGCATACTAGCAGCTAAGAGAGATAATTTGGGCTTGGTGTGGCAAAGAGACTAGTGGGGTGGGTGACTTTTTGTGATGTGACAGTTTTTCTGTGCAAATTGTTTTAAAAGGGATTCTGCTCTGGCTTACTATCGGCCAAGTCCCTCCCTTCTTCCTCACTTAGCTGCCCAGAAGATATTGGAAAGGAAAGGAAGAAAATGGAGATAGCAGGACAATTCAAAAGACTAAAGAAACAGCCAACCTGATGCTCCCTCAGTGATAAAGTTGTAGGCCAAGTGTTAGTTATCAACCATGTTTTTCTAGCTTGTATGAATCTCTGCAACTGTTACGAAGGGCTCTCTAGTTTCTGTAGTGGCTCCAACATGGTTGACTATCAATCGTGGAGCCAGGGTCCTCAAGGAAGACCTAGAGCATTTTCCCAACCAAATGGAAAAGGTATCAAGAGGATGGTACAAAGGCAATAGTCCAGCACTTCTTAGGAGACTGGAGCTTGTGCTTTGCCTAAAGTCCAGTACATCAAACAATATTTCAAGTTTTCAGTGGCTTTGGATTTGGGGGAAATGTCCTTATGGCTTTCCATCTCTTCAGCTCCCTTCTCCCTAATTTGTTCATGCACTCTTCCCTCCTTTATATACATTTTTGTTTTTTCCTTGCCCCCAAATATGCTTACCCATTCTTGTGAGCCATTCCTACGATGTTTATCTTGGACCAGATCATTATGGGCAAGTACCATTTTATTGCAACACACGCAATTTTCTTAGACTGCTGCCCTCAGTTAAGATATCTTTTCAATTATTTCTGAGAATGGCATAGATGTTACCACCTTTCATCTGAGCTATGTACCTATAGACTCTTGGACCATATAGTTGATCAATAATTTTAGAGACTTATTAGTAAAAAGAGTTTCAAGTTTGGTGTGAATTAAGATCTATTTAGAGCATTTGTAACTTTCACAAATAAGACTTTTTTTTTTTGGCTAGGCAATGGGGTTAAGTGACTTGCCAGGGTCACATAGCTAGTAAGTGTTATGTGTCTGAGGCTAGATTTGAGCTCAAGTCCTCCTGAACCTAGGGCCGGTGCTCTATCCCCTGCACCACCTAGCTGCCCCTCAAATAAGACATTTCAAAGCAGCCTCTTTGGACCACAATCTTATCACTCCACTTAAAGTCCCTGAAGTCTTAATACCCAATAGTGATTCTTTTATATGACTCTTTAGAAAGGCAACTTAGCATTCTAAAAGTTCTGTTGGTGAAACAGCCTGCCAAGTCATCTATTATAATCAGATTTTTAAAATGTGAATACTACCATAAAAAGCCAGTCATCAGATGATTAATTATTTTGGCCACAACAAACTATGAAACAGACAAACCCACAAAACTACCTTCAGTCCTGTGCAGCACCTTTACACTGTGATGGGGGTGCAGTGGTAGACCAGGGGGCAGAGGCTACTAGGATCAGACAGGTTTTCGACCATTGGCAGACAAATTTAACTGCGAGTACTCTCAATATGGGATCCTTGCCAAGTGACTGAGTTGACACACCACTGGAGGAACCAGGTACTGTTCATATTGACATTCTGCGAACTGCAAAGGCAGAGAAGATGTGAAAGGGTGTGGCAAGCCAGCCAATGAGTGTGTTTGGCCTGGGCTTCTGATAGAGCACTGTTGACAACCTTCACTTGACAAGGATCAAAGCCCATCCCCTGTCCTATCAGATTGAGGAGCTTTAGGAGTTGAGAGCCCTGTACAAATTCACTGGATTTCCATCCCAGATTCTAGACTGGATCTTTGTATTAGTGAACCAACACCAGCTAAAGGTATATTCATCTGGAGTAACTTCCACATAAACTAAAAAGGCCTCAATGGAATTATCTTTCCTGCTGATCTCTGAAATTAAGTTGCCAATAATATCAATTCTTGATTACCTGCACTAAAGGACTAGAGACCCAACTAATATAAAAAGAGAGATAACAATGTAATATGTACTTTTGCTACTATGGTGTTACAATGTAATCGCTCATCCTAACACCTCCAAGTTGTCTCTGTAACTAGTCCCAATCTACTTGATCTAAACAATGTTTAGTTTTTTAAAAAGTGATCTGGGCTATTCCATTGACTTGCTATGTGAACTCAAATTTTTAAGTCACTTCCTTTCTCCAAATCTTTAAATTTGGAAGTGGGTGGGGGCGTGTGGAAAACGTGGGAAGTTATTAGATTAGATGGCTAAGGTCTCAGCCAGCTCTAATAGTCTAGGAATCTATGATGCTTTCTATATACAGAAGCTCTAGAAAACCAAAAAGAAGACTTGGAAGACCAATCATAATAAAATAAAAGCTGACATTTAAAAGTTTGCAAAACATTTTATATCAATCATTTCATTTGACATGCATGCCCATAAATAACTAGTAAGCCTTGGGGTGGGATTTGAAGCCTGGTCTTCCTTGACGCTGAGAACAACACACTTTCCATGGCACCATGCATGTTGTAATCTCAAAAGTACACATGGCATGAAATTCTCACCCTGCACAAATCAATTCAATCTCATTCTGGCCCAAAGAAGGAAGGATCTTTGAGAAAACAGTTGAATATCAATGGTCCTTTCTAAAACACAGGTGCTCAAGGCACTGGGTTTTTCAAGAGTAGATGGGGTCAACATACAACAGGATTTGTTTAGAATGAATAACCTTATTTAATTACATTTTTCCTAACTCCTGAAGCATAGCTTCAACTTCCATTTTAATATGCATGACTATAGGAGATATCCAGTAACCACAAAGTCATCTGTGACCAAACTTCTCTCAGTAAACAGTGCCAAAAGCCCTAGTCCCTTTAACATGAAAAGACAATTAGGCAGACAGTTTTGTTTGGGGGCTGGAGGGCCCCAATAACTGATGGAAGGAACCACATTTCCCCCCCACAGCTGCCATTTTGTCTCCACAAAACCCAATATTTTTCCTTAGAGGCAGCCTATAAATGCTGGGTTTGGAGTTATGATACCTGGGTTAGAATCCTGGTTCATACTAGCCATGTGACCCATATGACCCCAAATCTCTTCATCTCTGTGCGCTCTATGAAATGGAGAGTGATAGTACGTGGACTCAAGAGTGTCATGGGAGTGCTATAGGCTTCTGATTTGTAATCTTTCAGTTTCAATTAATTAGACAGATGAAAGGACCTTCTAGCTTCTGAGATCATCCACAGAATCAGAGCTCAGAGAACTAGGAGCACTGCAGTAAGTCCAATCCCCTCATTTTACAGAGGAGGAAACTGAGGCACAGGCAGATTAAGAAAGCTGCTCAGAGTCACTCAGAGAGTAGTCCACATTTTACAAGAGGCACAAATAGACATGAAAATGGGAGCAATTGGCCCAGAGCCACAGGGTTAGTCTGGACTAGCCCCAGTAGCTCCCATATTGCTGGCCAGCACTCTCTTTCCAGCACACCACACTGTCTGCATTTCGGAAACGTTACAGGTAGTGTTACAGGATTTTCTGTACCTTCACTGCCAATAGCAGTTCATTTAGTGTCTGGAATCTCAAAGTAAGATTCAAGGTGGCAGAAAAGCTCAATTTCAGGTATTGCTCTAACCAGGATAGCTATGTGACCCTGGGCAAGTCACTTCTCAGTGCTCTAGGCAGCTAAGTCGCAGAGTAGATGCTACTTTGGTAGAGGAAGCTCCTCACCATGGGCTTTCCTACCAATGAAATCAATGGTCCATATGGATCTCCTTGGGGGGAGAGGAAGGTATTACATACGTTAACCTCATCTGATCCTTGAAATCCTATGAGGTGGATATAAAAATTCATATTCCCATTGTAGAGATGAGGAAACGAAGGTGCTGAGAGGTTAGTTTTCCCAATATCACATAGCACTCCAGGCTTCTGGCCTGGCATCCTTGTTGCCATACCTTGATGGTTCCCTTAAAGGGGAGCAAATTTCTAATAAGGCTCCCTAAATCTAAGGGACACGGAGGGGGGATCAAAGAAAAATATTCACAGAGTCAGTGAATATGGGATAATTAAAACAGGGTAACTTTTGTAAGGACCTTATGAGCTAGAGGTTGCTGACATTTTTCTGTGATAAAATATTAAAGAACTAACAAAGTATTCTCCTGGGTGACAACCGCCTGAAGACCAAGGGCTTCTTTGAGACAAGACAAAGTGCTCCACAACACAAAAATGAAGGATGGGTTGCCTGGCTTTTTGTTCTAGGGGTTGGGATCAGACAAAGGAACAGATTTATATAAAGTTGGTCTTAAAAATAGGTCTATTTGTTGAAAATACAATGATTTCCAGTGGTTCTCTGAGGACCTCGTCATTATTCCAAGTGCTATAGGTTCTGAGTTTGGGTTTGAATAATAACAGCGGTTGACATTTACGCAGCTTCCAGCGTTCCCCTCTTAAGAACCCTGGGAGGTAGAGGTACTATTGATGTAATTATCCCCATTCCTTAGAGAAAACTGAGGTTCACGGAGGTAAGTGCCTCACCCATAGACGCAAAGCTAATAAGACTGCCTCAGAGTTTCCAGTCGCAAAAACATTGAGTACAGAATGTGATAAGATCTAAAACAACTGGCTTTTCCCTATTTCAATTCAAGAGTATCAAACTCAACTTCTCCTGTTAGGCCATGAGTGAACATCTTGCAGAAAGAAGAGGAATAAACATTCTTTTTTTTTTTTTGTAGTAACTCTTTGGTAGCCAGAGATCAAAGTCAATCCCAACAGTACTCTGTGGAAGTGGTAGCACCTTCATTCTGGCAGATGAAGAAACTGAGGCCCAGGGTGGTCAAGTGACTTGCCCAGAGGCACAAAGCTAATAAGTGTCAGGGCCTGAAGTCTAACCCAGGCTTTGGAAGTTCATTGCTCTTTCCACTGGACTACTAGTGGCTGCAGAGCCTTGTAGAATGATTTTTTTCAGGGAGATGGGAAGACAGAGGAGTGGAGGTGGGTACATCATGCCTTTAACAATCAAGGGAGGGGGCAGCGAGGTGGCGCAGTGGATAGGGCATCAGCCCTGAAGTCAGGAGGACCTGAGTTCAAATCTGGTGTCAGACCAAACGCCTGACACTTAACTAGCTGTGTGACCCTGGGCAAGTCACTTAACCCCAATTGCCTAAAAATTTAAAAAAAATGATCAAGGGAACCACTCAATCCCCCCCACCCCCCATAAAATCAGGAGGCAGAAGGGAGTGGAGTAGCTGTGCTTTCTTTCTCTGGGCCTCAGTTTTTTCTTCTAGAAAATAAAGGAGTTAGAATAGCTTCTCCCTAAAGTATCTTCCTGCTTTGATATTCTGGAATCTACAAATAGCAGGTGAAACTCCAAATTCCCTGAAATATTTGAAAAGGGAAACAAAGTTAATTTCTTTCTAATTTGATTAGAATAATAATAGTTTATTTTTAAATAGATAAGATTAAAAAAAAATAAGGGTGAGGTCCTTGCTATTTGAAATTATTTCATTTTTTATTTCCATGAAGAGAAATAAAGAGGTTTGAGAAATGTATTTTTGTCTTAACAATGAGAAAAATCTGGAAACTACAGTAAAGCCAGAAACAGGTGGCCAATATGAGGCACACATTTCTATTTATCATATGGAATTACTGAGGCCCAGAGAGGAAAAGGTCACACAGCCAAATTATAGGCAGAGTTTGGGTCTCTGGGTACTAGAATACAGTGTTTGGTTTTTTGTTTTTTTTTTATACTAAGCCATGCTGCATATAGGTTATATCTTGTCTGTATGATTTCATGACATTTACTGAGTATATAAAGAGTTTGCTTTTTTTTTTTCCCGAAGAGTCAAATGACTGAAAATTAAATTTTGTCTCAGACTTTGGAGAATTTCATGTTCTCTACCACTTCCTCTTTAGAAGTGCAGGGACTATTGGAGACTCCTAGAATGTTGCAAATTTAATTCCCATGTTCCAGAAACATTTAAGTGCCTTCTGTGTACCAGACACTGTGCTAGGTGTTGGAGATACATGTGCATGGATGAAAGTCTCCTCCCTCAAGGAGCTAGCTTTCTCTAAGAAAACAAGAGGTGCTAGATAGATGGAAGAGCTGAATGCAAATTATTCAACATGCTCCTCCCATGGCTGTTTTTGTTTTTTAGAGGAACCCCTCAATCAGTTCAAGAGAAAGCAAGGGTGCTAACCACCACAGCCTGCCCCCCTACCCCATACAAGTAGTTGGGATGAGAGGCAGGATTTATTCTCTCTGGGGAAGCTAGGCGGCCTGGTGGAGGGAGCACTGGGCCTGGAGTCAGGAAGACCTGAGTTCAAAACCATCCTCAGACACTTACTAGCTGTGTGACCCTAGGCAAGTCACTTTGCCCTGTTTGCTTCAGTTACTTCATCTGTAAAATGAGTTGGAGAAAGAAATGGCAAACCACCCCAGTATCTTTGCCAAGAAAACCCCAAAAGGGGTCAGGAAGAGTCAGAACAGGCTCAAAAACCAACTGAATAACAAAAACCAGGTCTCTCAACACCACCCAGCCCCTTATCTTAATTATTAGAATAATAATAGCTGACTTGAAGTTTTAAGGTTTGCAAAGCACTTCACAGCATAATCTCATTTGGTCTTCAGGACTACCCAGTGAGGTAGGTGGTAGTGTTCTCCCTAGCCTCAATCAAGTGATTTAACCACAGTTATCCAGCTAGGAAATGTCTAAGGCAGGATTTGATCCTGTCTTCTTGACTCCAAGCATACATCCCATTCTACCTTGTGTGCCACATTGCCTCTAGACATGTAACAAAATAGTCAGCTCCCTTCCAGTTCTCCAGCACCAATAGTATGGAAGCTTTCTTGAGAACAAGGACTGGTTTCCATTTTGGTGGCCCTAGTACTTAGAACAGGGGTGGGGAACCTGCAGCCTCGAGGCTGCATGTGGCCCTCCAGGTCCTCAAGTGAGGTCTCACTTCCCCACCTCTGACCTAGAAGAATGCCTTATAGTAAGGGCTTACTACAAACTTGTTGGATTGACTAAAAATTACTGTCTAAAGATAACTTCAGCTGCCATCTCCTGAAATGGGGTGCTGAAGGCAGAAAGCCTTCCCAACTTAGAAAGCTGGAGTTTCTTTGCACATCTGACCAATTTTGTTATAGTACTCAAGCAGATAAAAACAAAGGAGACGGGCTAAGGTGGCACTGTGGGTATGATAGCTAGGAAATCAAAGGATTTCAAAAGAGTTGAGGGTTGTTTCTCCAAGGCCAGTGACAAACCCATCCTGATTGGAATTTTAGTTAGGCAAACTGGTCAGGGTCCATGGGGGAAGGGGAGGAGAGAGGGACACAGAATGAGGAGGCCAGGCCCCTGGAAGACAATCTTAGTCCAGTTTACAATTTTGCCAAAGGCTGGTCAACCACTGCAATTCAGATTGAGCCCAAGGGGGAAAAGAAGCAATGGATCCTGGAGTCAGAAGAACAGGGGCTTCTGGCAATACAAATTTAGCCCTTCCCCCCTCACTCCTCCCCACCCCATCTTCACCCCGCCCTCTGGAATTCTTTTCTATTTCATAACATTTTTCATTTACTTATCTGTGGACTTGTTTCTCCCCAATAGAATGGAAGCTCCTTGAGCTCAGGTACTGTTTTTGTCTTTGTATTCTCAGCACTCAGAATAGCACCTGACACATAAAATACTTGTTGAACTGGATTCCGTTGGGATAAGACAGGAACCGTAGACTGGCTCAGGTGAAATAATGGACCTGCTTCTTTCCACTTTCAATAAGCGTGTATGTTGGGCTCTTCATAACTACTCTAGATGAGACAGACACAAATTCCCACTAGAGTCTAATTTAGGCCACCTTTGCCCCACGGCTCCAACCTTATATGCCCCTCAGCCTCATGCTTATTATCTCCCAGGGACAGGATTAGAGGCATCTGTGAGAGGCTAGGCTTACCAAAGATCATAGAACCAGGAACTGTTCCCTGGCTCCGGGGTCCCCTGTTTACCTGCTACTGTTGGAGGACTCAGGGGCAGTGCAGCATCCAGAATGGCCAGATTTCTCCATAATGTTAATGAAGGAATGGCCTATTACTCTGGATTTTAGGAATCACCTAAGTTTGTACCTGACATCCCAATGTATGACAGATGGATATATAATAGGGGAAAGGGACCTTCTTCTAGTGATGCAAAGTCTACCTAAAAAACCACAGTCAAATGAAATTCACTCATCTCCCTCCCCTCCATACTCATTCACAGCCCCCTTAGAGATCAGATTGCTGGGAGATTCAATGAAATTGGTGCCTAAGGGACAGATTCTCAGACACACAGCCTGGCCTCTGCTGGACTTGGTGTCAAAGAGACCTGTGCTTGAATGTCACGTGGAGCACTTCCTAGCTGTGTGACCATGGGCAAGTCACAAGATCTTAGAGCCAAAGCTGCAGAGGACCTCAGAGGCCATCTTGTCTGACTCTTCATTTTATAAATGAGAAAACAAGGTCAGAAAGGGAAAGTGACTTGTCCAAGGTCACAGAGATGGTAAATGTTTGGGGTAGAATTTGAACACAAGGCTTGCCTCCACAGCCAGTTTTTTTTAAACACTATATCATACTGCCTTCCAAGTCACGTTATTACTCCTCTGTGCCTCAGTTTCCTCATTTTTGAAATACCTGCAATACCTTCTTTGCAGGGCTGTCGTGAAACTCAATGGAGATTGTACATTTGTAAAACACACTGCCAACTTTAAAGTGCCTGAGAAATGCCAGCTGTCCTTAAGTGTCAGAAACTTGGAGGGCTCCAATTTAAAAGGGCTTGGCAATGGTACAAATTGAGAAGAAGGTCTTGAGTCTTAGCCTACCACCCAGAGTTCTCGGAGAACAACAGATGATAAAGGCATGTGTGTGGCCCATTTGGGCTGCTGTCTGAGAGCAGCAGCTGAGGTGTCTCCTTTCTACTGTACAGTTCCCCCTTAGGGTTCACTTCTACCATGACGTCTACAGTTAACAAGATCTTGCCACTGTGATCTCACTGGAAGCAACTTGATTATTCACTTCTAATTCCAATAGCAGCACAGTTCTGGCAACATTGAGTGCGTCAGATTTGACTCCATCTCCCCAAATTAATTTCAGAGTAGTGGTAAGTCAAATGGCATATTTCTCAGTGCTTTTGTTAGAATGTGCTCATGTGCAGCAAACTGTGAAGAAAATGTAGTAATTAGAGGTTAAATTAATCTCTGACAGACAAGCAGCTTAGAAATGCTGGGTCCTCTTCACAAAACATGGCATCAAGCATGCCAGTTATTCAGAATGAAGCACCTGAGACTGGCAACTTAGAAGTCTTAACTTCCTGTTAAAAAATCGATTGCTGTTTCCAGAAGCCAATGTTAACAATGAAATCACCTTTTAAAAATGCACGCTCAGACATTTTCGGCCCCTACATGGTACTGGCCACCGTGAATGGGCCTTCCTTGCTGGGGCTCCAGACAGCAACTTAAAAAAAAAAAAAAAGACAAGCTAGAGTCTTTTCTGAAGCACTCATGTCTAGGCCCCCAGAATAATTGCCTTCAAACTAGTTTTAAATTACAGTACGCATTCTACAACTAACCCATAAACTTCCAATTCTGAATCCAACATGCCCCTCTGCTGCCGTAAGTGTTAAAAAAAAGGAAAGGCCAAATTCATAAAGGGAGGATTACATTACAGGAAGATTCCAAATTCTATTCTATTCTGTCCCCAGGAGAGCTAGGCTTCTGCTACATTTAGTATCATTATTATTCTCTCACATCACCAAGACTAAACCACCTGTCAAGGGCCAATGTCCTCCCTTCCCAACGGATTTCACAGGTGTTTCTAAACCTGGCCTCCCCACATAAGAGCCATAGGCAGGAATTTGGCCCTAGCACAGCCCCTGAAATAGGTGGGGGACATGTTAATAAACAATAAACAACAACTCATTCATATAACATTTTAAGGTTTGCAGGGGGCAGCTCGGTGGCACAGCGGATAGAGCAACTGGCCCTGAATTCAGGAGGACCTGAGTTCAAATCTGGCCTCAGACACATCACACTTACTAGCTGTATGACCCTGGGCAAGTCACTGAACCCCATTGCCTAACCAAAAAAAAAAAAAAAGGTTTGCAAAGCAATTTTCTCAAGATGACCCTGTGTGATGGACAAACTAAATGGGGAGGAGGCGAAAGAAATGGAGACTTTTGAGACTGGGTGTGAGCATCTGCAAATGGAGAAATACCCCCCAAATATTTGTGGGCTTACAGACTTTTTAGTATCTCCCCAGGGAGGCAGTGACTTTCAATACTGATGGCACATGCCTTCAAGTTTCCAGCACTGTTGAGAACAAAATCCAACTCCCCCTTCCCCCCCCTAAAAAAAAGATTTTCTTTAACATTATATATCCATCTGTCATACACTGGGATATCAGGTACAAACTCTATCATGGAGACAAGTTTGTTAAAAGTCTCACAATTGTTTTTTATTTTTATTTTTCAGGGGAAAAAAAGACCCCAAAGCAGTGTGGAGGAGATTACCCAAAGCTTTAGCCTTGCCACACAAAACTGAAGCTGGCTTTTTTCCATCCTCCATTCTCCAAAGGATTATACATTACCTCCAAAGGTGGACAGAGTAGGAAAGTGGATTCCCTGGGTTCTAAACACCAAATCCACTCAATAGATTGAGTGACACAGAATGAAACAATAACACAGTTAACAACCTCCCCTGCTGAGGTCAATCCATAGCATGACTGTAACAGTCTGAAACTCCAGCTGTCTCTTCCTGAATTCAAGAGACATGTGGGGGTTGCTATGGCCTTTTGGTCACCAGGTATTCTTGGAAAAAGGGAAAAAAACCCAGCCCTGTCCAAGTTGCAATTATAGTAAAATTGAATTTGAGCGTTTTTATAACCTTTTATTGGGTCTTCAATTTATATCTTATGATTGGAGATTGTGAACAAATATTGAGTTCATACTATTCATAATTCTCCACAGAAAATACAAAGAAGTGCAATGGAAAGAGTGATGGATTGGGAGTTTTAAAGGATTTGAATTCTCTGCCACTTCTGCTCTAGCTGTGTGACCACGGGCAGGTCACTTTACTTACCTGACTGAGCCTCCATAAAATGAGGGGCCAGATGAGATGAACCGTCCATCCCCTTAGCTCTAAATCAACTTATGAAATAAAAAACTGCTGAGCTTCATTTTTTTTCAGCTGTAATAAATGAGGCTAACGATGCCTACTGCTTACCTCACAGGGTTATTGTGAGGATCATAGTACATGGAAAAGTGCTTTGCAAACACTGAAGGTCTATAGAAAAATCAATTATTATTACAAGTTTGTTAAACGAAGTTCCTCTTTGCTCCTTCAAGGAGCTCCCAGTCTAGTGGAGGGGTGTGAAGTTAACTAACGATAACAAGTGAATAATACAGCAAAGGAACAGGAAGGAGGTAGGTAGGGATTATCCCCATTTTACAGAATGAGGACACTGAAGTGGAGAGAGGTAAAGAGATTTGTACCCAGGTAAATCATGGAGGTGCAGTCTCAAAACCACAGTCTTTTGACTCCAAGGTTAGGGCTCTTTCCACCATACCCTCTGGCAATCTAATAAGGGGCTACTGTTAAGGACTTCCCCTCCTTAGACAATTCAGAAGAGAGAGTCCAGAGTCCCTAATTCAAACATTTGAGAATTGATGTAGAAATATACCTTCCTGTATGATAGACATTTTCTTTAAGTTGAATGGACTGATACTCTGGAGTATTAAACCCTCCATCTCACCACCAAAGACCTTGTAAGCTGCCACCAGGCCCCTCTATCTCTCGTCACAAAAAAAGCGATTTTCTCACAGAAACACATGGTAACTCATAGTTACACATGATGTTTGGGTAGAGTTGAAATAGTTTCTATTGCTTGTATGGGAAACTCCATTCCAAGTTTCAAACAACCCATAGATGGCTTCTCTACTTTGCTGGAAAGAATTAGGGGCTCCCTATTCAAGGTTTCTTAAACAACTGTGTGCGCTTCTTTTTTTCTTTTCTTTTTTTTTTAACCATCAAAAAGCTCTGATGAGACAGACCACTGAAAGTTCACCAGAGCAAACTTCCAGAAAGAGTGAGCGGCCTAGCAAAAATGAAATTTTACTCTCCCTGTCCCCTAACCAGAAACTTTCTGTAGTCTTTTTCCTGAAGCAACATTGGGAAAAGGTATAAGTTTTCAAAATTTATCTGCTTCTTCCAGATCATTCTCACTCAATGCAAAACCTTCAAGGGATATGCTTTGGTATGTAACATCTGAACTGGTTGCTTTGGAAATTACTTGGAGGTCATATTTGGGGTGGGGAAGATGAAAGTTGTAAAATGAATCTCTGAAGAGATGGAAAGGGCTGTGAGAAGCAAGGAAGAAAAAATATAAATCAACTAGCTGATTTTTCTATTCTCTCCTCTGTCGGCCCCCCCTCCCAAATTCTCTCCCCCCCCCCACTTCAATAGCTCCGAGTTAGTTGACTGTATGATGAACAATACTCTATGTAAATACTATATAAATGCAAGTTACTTCTTCAAGTTCAGGCTAGTTTTCCTTGGAAGCCCTACTTAAGGCTCTCTTTTGCTCTGCTCCTTTTACAGGTGTTAAACAAGATAAGCATTTGCATTCAGTTCTTTCCAGTTCATTCACTTCACTGCAGTTTTCTCCTCAAAGTCCCCACAGACTTTTAGGGACTTACTGTTGGAAAAATCAGAACCGTATTCCAACCGTGCTTTGAGATGTGTAAGAGAATACTTGAAAAACTTACAGTTGACTGGTGCTACCTAGGTTACCCCTCAATGGCATTGAAGCTGGTATATTAAGAGAGGTGTATGATGGGAATGGGTTTATTGTGCTGATCCATAGTAACCGACTCCTGTTCGGCCATCATTTATCTTGCGCACCAGCGACATATGGGTTTGTCTATTCACACTCTCAGCATTCTCTCTGCTCCAACAAACAGTCAGCCTTTTCTGCTTGGCTAAGGAGATTTTTTAGTTACATCCATTCTGTGTGTATCAACATTTATGGCAGCAAGATAATTGCTAAAGAACTCAGGGGGATAAAAGCTCCTTCTTCAGAACATACGTCCCCAGCCCCCTTCCAATCAATATTCATATAAAGCAGGGCAATTGGCAAAACCTTGCATGGCCTTGAGTTCCCTAAAGTTTGAGATGTCATTAAACACACATACACACACAATTGGGAAATGGCTGAAAGAACTATGGTATATGAACACAGGCGAGCATTACTGTGAAACAAGAAGTAACAAAGAGGAAGAACTGATTATGTCTTAGGAAGATTTGTATATGAACAGATGCAAAGCCAAATCAACAGAACCAAGAAAACAACATCCACAATTACAGCAAAACGTAAATGAAAAGATTGGCCAAAAGGAAGTTGAACTCAGAGTAATGGGAAAAACCAATGAAGGAAGGGCTGGAGGAGAAACGTAGCTCCTTCCTTGAAAAAGAGAGGTGGGGGACTGCTAGGACAGAATATTTTGTACACTGTCAGATAAGATTTTGCATCAGGTATTTTTGTTTAATTGGTTTTGTGTGTGTGTGTGTGTGTGTGTGTGTGTGTGTGTTTTCTTTTCTCACAAGGGAGGATTCAGGCTTTGGAGTGTGAAATGATGGTGATGTAAAAACAAAGGCATCAATAAAATGTATTGAAACAACACACACACACACCAAGCCACACTACAAGATATGATCTAGCATTGAGTTCAGATACCCTTGTCTGAACAGGGAGTGGAGAATGAGCACTTTATTCTTTCAATTGTTGCTTAAATAAATGGAAAACAAATCTGTCATATGGAAATGTTTTTTTTCTCTTAGAAATAGGCAATTAATTTAAAATGATTGTGATGATTTGAATTGGTAAACTTACCAATTGGTTACTGGTTAAACCATTATAGGAAAAACTGATCAAGGAAGTTCATATGCCACAAGTCAGAATTTTAAAGAAGTATGATGAAAACTTTACATTTTCCTACTTTGCTGCTGAAACTTGCTGCAAATTTGCATTTCCTCTCTTCAATCCCTACCAGAGTTTCCATTTAGCTAGGTCATAGTATCTCCAGTAAAAAAAAAAAAGATTTCAAAAGCTATGAAAATGTTGATTTCATTCATAGATGGCCTGAATGTTAGAGTTGTAAAGACTGAGGCAGCTTCCTTCCCAACTCAGCTCGGAAGCAGCCTTCCTAAGCCCCTCCTCCCAGCTGTTAATGCTCGAGAAATTATTTTGTATTTACTTGCAATATACATGTTGTGTACATGGTGTATCTTCTGGGAGAATGCAAACTCCTTGAAGTTGGGGACATTTTCAGTATTGTTGCGGTTTTTTTGTTTTTGTTTGTGGGTCTCCAGTACCTAGCACTGTACAGGTGCCTAAATGTTTGTGGAACTCAACTGAATGGTTCAAATCCCTTTATTTTACAAATGAGGAAACAAGCTCGGAGTAAATGAAATGCCTTGTCCAGAGTTATGTAGTTGCCTGGTGTCAGGGCCAAGACGACAACCTAGATGCCAATCCAATGCCCTTTAATTACACCACAGCAGCAGAAAGAAAAAAAAAGCCGCCCTCCCCCCAATTATAAAGAGGCTTTACAATTTACACAGTGTGTAAGGCGAGTAGGGCTCACGACAAATGGAGAAGTCCTGATAATCTAAGTGTTTTGAGTCCAAAACCTCGCTGCCTGAAGCTAATTTCTCTCTCTCTCTGTCTCTGTCTCTCTGTCTGTCTCTCTGTCTCTGTCTCGGTCTCTCTGTCTCGGTCTCTCTCTCTCTCTGTCTCTGTCTCTCTCTCTCTCTCTCTCTGTCTCTGTCTCTCTGTCTCTGTCTCTCTCTGTCTCTCTGTCTCTGTCTCTCTCTGTCTCTCTGTCTCTCTCTCTGTCTCTCTCTCTCTCTCTCTCTTCTCTCTCTCTCTCTCTCTCTCTCTCTCTCTCTCTCTCTTCCCCCCTTCCCTCCCCGCCCCCGTACTCAAGTTTCTAAAGGATTTCTAAGCGGTGACTTACAACCAGGTGCATTTCAGCACTTGAAATGCTCTGCCTCAACTAGAAGGTGGTTTTTTATCAGTCTTGGGGTGGGGGTGGGGGGCATTAAATACGCTCTGGGCTACCAGGGGATTACTGCGGTTAGCTTTCAGTCTCCCACCTTGACATGGGCTGCATTTATTTTTCTTCCCTGAGCAACAGGCTATTTCCTGGTTCAGTTTAAAAATTCAGTGACGTTCCTGTTTCAGCCCACACATCTGTGTCACTCTCAGCGTCAGTGGCAGGAAAACATTAGAAGTCACCCTTTGCTAATGCTTTCCTAACATGGAGTTTCCTTGTCTCTTCCGCCACCCTTCTCCTCCAACCCCAAACTGTCTTTCCCCCTCCCAAACAAGAATCACTGAAAATGGGCACAGCCGGAAGGAGGGGATGATTTGTAAGTTAAGGAGATGCTAGAAGAAACAAAGCTACTGTTCTCTTAACCTTTTTTCCCCCCTCCTTCAAGGGGATGAGGAGTCAGCTCAAGTCCTTTAGGAGAACCACAGACTTCCTGACAAGCCCCTGAATCTCTCCCTGTCAACAACCCAACTGCCTACATTCCCAGGGAAAAACAGCATCCTGGCCTGGATGTTTAAGGAGATGCTGGGATTCCGCACATACCCAGAGGCGGCAGCATACAGGGAACGGGGAGAGGAGTGAGCCATTCAGGAGCTTCCAAATCAACAGGGCGAGGCAATAGGATTTTCTCAAAGGGGGAAAAGTTATTTCCTCTGCAAACTCGAGGCTTCGGGAGCAAGGTGGCGTGCCCCTTTAAGGGGAAGAGGCCACTTAGCTCCTCGGCCTGGCAGTATAGAGTGGGGCAGAGAGAGGGGCAGGTTCAAGGCCACTCCAGCGCCTCCCTCGCCGAGGTACCATATGTTCTCTAGCTCACATCAACAGCTTTATGGCCCCATCCTCTTGCTCCAGAAAGGAAAAGCAAAAGCGAGGAGTCCCAGGTGCAGCCCGGGGTTTCACACTTCTATCATTCCCTTGGAGTTTTAGGGGCCTGGCTGTGGGGTCTCTGGAACTTCTCTCAGGCTGGGGAAGTGTCCAGCTACCACTATTCTAACCATCTTCCAGGAATGAGAAAAGGGGTGGAGGGAGGCGGAGGGGAGGACAGGGAGTGAAGAGAGGAATGGGGGAGCCATGGGAGGGAGCAGATAGCAGCAATGTTTCCATGGGATGAAACTGGAGAAAGAGGGGGCAGGGGCGGGGGCGGGGGCAGACCCGGGGGGGCGGGGCATGCTAAGCACTGGATTCTTCCCTCGGTCAGAGCCAAGCCAACCTCTCGGAGTTCTGACTACCGCCCCCTTCTTCTTATTGGTCACTTATTCTTATTGTCAGGCTTCCCTTCAACAAACACTTCCTGAAGAGTGGGTTCGCATCTCGGGTCGAATACAGCACGGATTACAAAGTGCCTCTTTTACTCAAGTTGCTCCCTAACCTTGTCTTATACAGTCAGCTGGGGGCGGGGGCGGGGGAGAGGCAGGTGTAAAGAACATGGGACGGTCACACGATTCCCTCCAAAGAAAGCCCTTGGGGAGTTTGAAATCCAAGTAGGGACAAACCCAGGGAAAGAGGGGGGAAGGAGAGTGAGGAGGCATCCGAGCTATCAGTGTGGCAGCAGCTCTGGCACTGGTCAAGGGTAGTTGCTCGGGTCCAGGCAGGGAAGGCGAGGGAAAGCACCGCACCGCCTTGTTCCACCAAGAGACACGCACAAGATATTTCTCTAAAACCGGGGCCGGCGAAAAGACAGTGTTCTGCTACAGAAGCTCGCCTACAAGAAGGGCGGGGGGAGGGGAAGAAGGAGGAGGGAGAGGATCGGATTAGTTTTGAAAAAGCACTCGGGCCTCCTAGCAGTGCGCTAGAGCCATAGCGAGCAGGATCAGTGCCCCCTACTGGCGAGGCAGCTCGCTTCAGGGCCACGATAGGGTGCCCGTTTGGGTTAAAGGTGTTGTGCCAACTGTACTGGGAGAAACGGAGGAAACTGACATGCTCAGTATCTAACAGTGAGCCTCACGAATTTCCCTGGACCGTGCTAGGGGGCTCCTGTGAAATGGTCTCCAGACACACACACACACACACACACACACACACACACACACACACACACCCTGGAGCGTCTCAGAAGCCACTTCTAGACAACCACCCCCTGCCGCCTCCCCCCTTCCCCTCACTACAACCTCCTGGGAAACAAAGGGGCTTTTTATTAAACAGATTGTTCAGAAGGGCAAGGGGGGGGGGGAGAGGAGGGAATCGAAAAAAAACTAAGCAAAAAAAAAGTGCCTGCCTCCTAGGAGCCCTGAGCCTTGAGCCCTTCGAATAGGAAAGGCGGTAGGTACCGTCACTCTTAGCCTACTGCCCAGGCAACATCTCTAAGGAAACTGGGGAGCAGCCCCTGGCCTGGCACTTTGCCAGGACTACGGCTTCTCCCCGGGACCAGTGATCAGCACCCAAATGTTGGGCTCATTGATCTTCCAAGGTCCTAAACCCCAGTGATCCATGCTAGCCTCGTTCCCTGCTTCAGTCTTCGTTGTGAGTGCCAAGCTGTGGGTGGAGGTAGAGACGGCTTAAAAGGGAAGGTGCGGGGTGGGATGCATTGCTCCCCCTGGCCCAGATATTCGTAAAAATAAGTCAGGGGCCCCGGAGGCAACATCAGTGGCAGCAGGAATCTTCCCAGCTACAATGGAGATCGCGAAACGAGTCAACCAGGGACTTGTTTACATAGGGGCTGTCTCACCCCAGCTCCTAATCACAGGGTGAGAAAGCTGGAGCTGGGCACAGGCTCTCACTCCTAGTCTGGAGATTTCCCAGGGAGCTTCATCTGCGCTTACTGGGGTCCACTCGGCTCTACATTCCCTTCAAGGGCTCGGAGCCAAAAACTGTAGCCCCCTCCCCCCTAAACTCTTCCAGAATAACTCGGGCTCCGGGAGACTTTGCTACGTCTTTTGTTCAAATATTGCTGTGTTCCGTATGCTTTGCTCTCGCTTCTAAACACTATCCATTAACCTGCTTGCGCTGACCGAAAATAGCCGGGGTTGTTCGTTCGTTTGTTTGGTTTTTTAAAAAAATTTTTTTTTAAAGATAAAACAGTGCCAACGATTCGCTTCTTTCTGATTCACCTGATCCCCCTTTTAGGACCCATTCCTGGCCTGACTGTATACCCGAAGTCTTCCCCCACTCCCAACGGCTTGCATTTGGTCACCTCTGTCTGAGCGAAGTTTCCATCTCAAAACCCCAAGAATTCAGCGAAAAGCAACCGTTGGGCAGCCTTCTGTTTACACAGGGAAATCACGACTTCAAGGGCTAAGTTTATTGGTAGTCTAATCCTATTAGTGTCTGTTCAGTCAGCATTTAATCTAGGATAAAAATTGGGCAGTATCTATTGCTATCCCAGGCTATTTTCAGCTATACTGCATCTGAGAACAATGTACGAGCCTAACAGCAGCAAAAGTAGCTTGGGGGGGGGAGCTTCCCGTACTCCGAACCCCACCGCCAGACTGGCAAAGATCGAACTAGGGTCACTTGAGCCTTTAGTGGGGTTCTCTGGTGAGCCAGGCTGGCGGAGGGAGAGCCCTGCCCGGGGCTGCCTTTCCGAGAAAGAAGAGGGGAGGGGGCGTGGAGGGTAGAGTAATAGCCATACATAGGGGCTAGGAGACACTTGCTGATTTGAACTGTACAGTGGGGCGGGGGGGCTGAGCAGGTTTCAGCCTCTAGCCTCCAGTGCGGCACCTGCCCTCCCCAACAGGCACAGAACTGAATCCAGACTCTAGTTGAGATAACTAGGCATTGCACTTGATCTGCTTCCTCGAGAAAGTCCTCGCTCTGTCCCCACTTACTCGATTGCTGGAATCACCTGAATTTAACCACCATTTTCGACAGTTAGCATAATGGGGAAGAAATTTCCCGGAGGGAGAAGAGGCTCGGCAGCAGGTTTAAGGGTCTGCTGGACCTAACTACCTCGATACCCCCACACCCAAGAGCAAATAACTAGCGGAGAGGCTTGCAGGTGAACCCACTAAAGACATCCCTAGGTAGACTACTTTTGCAGTCAGGCTCTGATCAAACTTTAGAGCCTTTCCCCCTCCCCCCGCCCCTTCCCCAACTGGTGATCAGTAATTCAAAACATAATAAATGAGGGGGGAAAGGGAGCCTTGGTAAAAGTCGCTACTGGGAATTATTTCAACAGCCAGTACTTTTCTGATGCTTATTCATTCTGAATGCTCCCAAGCTCCTTACCGTAATGTGGGGCTCCATCCGCGGTGCTTCTATCAGCTGAGAAACCAGCAGCATCTTGAACTGGTGATCCACCAGCTTTTAGTTCCACTTTGGCTTTGTATGTGACAAAACCCCCAGCTGCAAACCCCGATAAAGGGACTGGCTGATTGCGTGCCCCCACCCCCTTCCCCCCTTTCTCCTCTTAGGTTCCAGACAAGTTCATTCTGGCGTTGCAGTTTGCTAATGATTCACTGTCTGTCTCAATCTGTTCACTACATTTCCATCAGCCCACAGCCTCCCCGCTCAGAAGGTGGAGTTTCTGGGGTTTAAGTTACTGATAGGCATTTCTCACTGCTGTGTCACTCAAAGAGGAGGAGACACAGTACACACCACACCCCCCACCCCCCACGCACAAGCACACGAACAAACTGAGAAGCTGCTCCAGCCTTAAAGGAGAAGTCTCTCTCTCTCTCTCTCTCTCTCTCTCTCTCTCTCTCTCTCTCTCTCTCTCTCTCTCTCTCTCTCTCTCTCTCTCTCTCTCTCTCTCTCTCCTCCCTCTCCTCCCTCTCTCTCTCCCTCTCTCTCCCTCTTTTCAAGTCCCTTCTCACTCTTGTAAGAATCAGATGTCCCCTGGGAAACTAGAAATTATCCATTTAGGGAGGGAGTGGATGGGTCACAATAGCAAAGAGTAAAAGCCTAGAAAGTGGGGAGGGAGAAGACAGGGAGGAAGGAGAGAGTGAGACACAGAGAGAGAGAGACAGACAGACCTACCTCTACTGGCCAATTCTACTATTGATGTCTTTATGGTTATTTCATTTCCTAAGTGAACCCAAACTAGACCATTCTAACTTCTGTGGATAAAAAGTGCACGAAGAAGGAATCTAACTCTTCTTGTATTATGCTCCTTAGAGAGAATCCTCCCATTTGGCTATTGTTATTCCTTAAATGTGGGCGGGAGAACTTTCTCCTTTTCTGGGTGGGGGGACCAGCTTCTAGTTAGGAAAAGGGGAGAAATTCCCTTAGTTAAAAATTCACACACACACACACACACACACACACACACACACACACACACACGCACCCCTGCCCCCAGAGGGAAATCCGGGTTACTAGGCTGGGAGCGGTGTAGCTGGCCTCCTGACTTTCTCACTTTTCAGCCTCTATCTATAAATCTGCCAGAAGGCAAGTTGACTTTCCTGGAGCTGTGTAAAGAAAGCTTGAGAGCTGGCCCAGGGAAGAGTTTTGAAAGAACATCTGCCCAAGGACAGGGGTTGAAGCAACACTGAAGCCTTCCCATTAAAACACATAGATATCCCAGGGAGGCAAGTCTTGCAAAGCCAGGTGAGGGCACCTCATTTTTCCCAATTATGAGATCCTCTAGCCTTTGCAGAGGTCACTAGCTAAGTGCAGGTGTGACCTCCCCTTTCAGGATCTCCTTGTTCTCCTATGTAAAATGAGGGAGTCAGACATGGAGTATCCCATTCTAGACCCGACATTCTGCCATCCTAAATCCCTTCCCCTCCCCTGGTTTCGGGTTCCTCCTCTTCAGGATGCTTGGGGGGTTGTGTTAAATAATCTAGCTGTAGGGTCTCTTCTAGACCTGATATTCTATTATATTAATTCACTGCCCATCTTTGGGTCTGTGTCCTCCTTTATGAGAATGGACTATATGACCCTAAGGTCTTCTTTAGCACTGACATTCTATGATTTTTAGGTTAAAAACTGGCCTTGAGGCTAGAGTCTTACAGTGTGGGACCAAGGGTTTGTTTGTAAACATCACCTGAAAACAGGGTGAAATGCTCTGATACCCACCCCACCCTTACATTGGTTAAATACCTGGAAGGTGAAGCTAGCTTGGGGAGGGGGGAGGGTTAAGAACAGAAATCTCAGGATCACTCCTGCTTTGAACAAGATGGCTAAAACTTTCACTGACCAAGAAACAAGAGGAAGAATCCTGCCTTTATGCCAGTTACATAAGATTTTCTCTGAATTGTGGATTTCTTGTGGACTTTTTTTCTCATTTGCTTTTACCTGGCATTCATTTTACCCAGGAACATAATTTTTCCTTTAAAATTTTTAAAATAGGGAACAATTATCCTACTTGCCCAAGAGCAATTGGTTTTACAATTCTGGCACCTCCCTGAGTACTGGATACAAAATACACAGCAATTGATAAGACTTTGATGGTAGCTTAGATATCAAATCCACTATAGAGACTTGGAAACCAACAGCTGGGTGCCTGAGTGCTGGGAGAGAGGCAAATCTTGAGAAGACATATTCCCTGTCCTCTTGAAAATTAGAGTTTTGTAAGGGGACACATAGATAACAATATTCCACCAGAAGAATGTAAACTGCTTGGGGTCAGGGATTGGTTTTCATTTTGTCATAGCATCCCTAGGGCCCAGCACAAAGCCTTGAACATAGTAGACACTTAACGCATGTTATTGGATTTGTTTGGATTCATGTTACATGATAAGCACATTACAAAGGTATGTGACATATAAAGAAGAAAGTCATTACCAGTAAAGACATTAGGGAAAACTTTTTGGATAAGATGGCATTTGCATTGATCTTTAAAATGTGGATAGGCATTCAGTGGACAAAGATAAGAAGGGAGAACATTCCTACCACAGGGAAGTGTGAGCAGAGAGGCTTTGAGAAGGGAGAGCTTGGGTATGTTCAGAGGGAAGAGTTGTCCAATTGACTGGAGCATAGACAACATAGAGGAGAGTGACATACGATAAGGCTTAGAAAGGTAGATTTTAGAGAGCCTTGAAGACCATGCAAAGGAGTCTGAATACACTTGATGAAAAAGAAATAGGAAGAGTGACATCTACCCAACCCCATGCCCACCTCCCCCTCCAGTGCTGAACACTATTAGGAACAGGGTAGTTATACCTTACTCCAGCTGTTAGCACAGCTATATATGTCATGAAGGAATCGCTCTGCAGTTCTCACAAAAACAAAACACAATCTCCTCCCTTTTCGCATGGGTTGATATTGGGCCTCACGATTTCCTTTCGAGTGTTTTCTTCAGTTTCCTGAAGGGGGCGTGGCTTCCCAGTTGGCCTTACAGTACAGGAATCATTTACTACTTGAGCAGCAGGTTGAACTGTCCAACTCATAACCTGTAACCCACAAACTCCCAGCCCAGTTGAGGAGACTATCGGTCAGTATAAAAATAGTCACACAGTACTACTCAAATAGGAGAAAAAAGAGGAAGCTGTTTGTATTGGCTGTTTTGAAAATAACTGGACTTCATTTAGGCTTATGCCTATTCCCTGTAATCTTTTATATGATGGCACCCGCAGACAACAAGTTTTCACTGCCAAGTTACAGCTAATCTATGTTTCCCTTTTCACTAGGCTGGAATTTCCTATTCTTTCCGAGAGCCTGGAGGACCACTGAATTGACCATGATGACTGCATAACATCTTAGTAAAAGCTTTGTTAGCTTATGTGTGGCTCATGTTAAAAGAATTTGATATCTGAAGGCATCTTAAACTCAACATGTCCCAAACAGAGCTCATTGTCTCCCCCTGCCCCCAATACTCTCCCCTTGACTGCATTTTCCTATTTCTGTTGAGGACACAACCATTATTCACTCTCCTGGGTTTGTAACTTGTTGAGGATTTGAGGAGTCATCCTCAACTTCTCATTCTCCCTCATCCCACATATTCTAACAGTTGTCAAATCTTGCTTCTTCTACCTCTGAAACATCTATCAAATCTGCCCCTTTCACTCCTAACACAATCATCACTTCAGTTTAGGACCCAATTATCTCTTGCAAGGTCTCCTAATAGGTCACCCACCCCTAGTCTCTTTCCACTCCAATCATCCACACAAGTGGTACAGATCTGACCATTCCATTCCCCATTCCAAGAAACTCCAGTGGTTCCTTCTTGGCTCTAGGATAAAATGAAAACTCCTCTGCTCAAAGTTCTTCACAACTTGGTCCCAACCTGTCTTTTTAGCTTCATGATTCCCTTTCCCAGACTGGCCTTCTCTCTGTCACACTTAGCACTCCATCTTGGTCATCTCCCATCCCTGGAATACATTCCTTCCTCATCTCCACCTTGCAGAATTACTCACTTCCTTCAAGACCCAGTTTCAGGACCACCTCCACAAAGCCAAGCTGATCCCTCAAATGCTAGTGCCCTCCTTCCCAAACTACCTTAGTTTTAGCTAACTTCTTTTATTTGGTATTTAATCTGTATATATGTTTATGTTACATAAAAGAGCATAATATATATGTATATTATATAAAAGAATTGTAGATGTACATTAAAGCAGAGGAGAGTATACAGAAAGAGAAGATGGGCTAGCTCCTTGTGTCGTGTGAATGAGGGATAACAAGTGAATGGCCAGAGTGCTCTCCTGGTACCCACATTATGTTGGGAGAAAATAAGCAAGGTCCCTAGAATGTTGAGTGGACCTTCTGTGGTGAACTTGTGGGAGTATCTGGACAAGAGTTGCCCAAGATGAGCAGGCACGGGTGGGCTGTCATATGCATCACTGAAAGGAACTCCCAAAGAGATGAGATCCCAGATTCACATTTGAGTATATACTCATGTAGTGCAGTCTTTGGGCTCTTACTCCTAACCCTGACTTGCATTAACAGATAAGGTCCCCAGAGCTCAGCTGCTTCTTCTCCACTGAGGGTCCTGAAGGGTTGGGGGTTTTTTTCCTAGTAGTTTAACTCATGAGCCCCCACTGGTATAGTTCTTTCCCCTTCCATGATTATCTGTTGATATCAATTAGTCAGCCAGACTTAATTAGCTTTTAGAAAGGGGTGTTCACTAAGGTGGTCTAGTAAGAACAACTGGTATAAAAAGCTGCTCCAAAAGTATGCGATATATTCTCCCACAAGTATGTACACAATCCAGGGGCAAGTGGGCTCAAGCTTAGACCCCGTGTACCAAAGGGCTTATGAACTTCCCCTTAGCCAAGATGTAACTTTTCTGATGGGCTTCTAGTAGAGTCTTTATTTATTTATTTTAGGCAATTGGGGTTAAGTGACTTGCCCAGGGTCACACAGCTAGTAAGTGTCAAGTGTATGAGTCTAGTAGAGTCTTGCAGCTGCTTTTTTTTCAGGGTGTCTAGTTTGGCTAGTCTGCTCCCAATAAAGATATTACTGCCAGTGACTGCTATTCTAGGGACACCGCTAGAACGCCTATGAAAAAATCCAAATTCTCTCCAAAATTCCCAAGATCACCATTTGGTCAAAAGGCAGAAGAAACTTTGTATCTCTAGCACTTAGTATAGTGCCTAACAAACACATACAAGATACAGACAATTTTCAAGGTTGGAAGGCTAGTTAGTGGATTCTTTTGCATTACAAAAGAATTCAGGTCAGGATTCTTTAAAATCATGATCTCCCCTAGTGCACTGACAATAGAGTTAAAAATTCACACATCTTTGCAGGAACACACCGATTATGTAAAGCAAGGCAGACAGACTTACATAAAGGAATATAAGACAAGAGGAGGGATCCCAACAGGTATTGCTATCCAGGGAGATATACACAGTTGGAAGGCAATCAGCCCTTGAAGATAGAGGACTACCAGAACTCTGGAAAGAGGCCCGGAATTGTCTATTACTTTTCTAGCGGCTTTCAGTCAGCCTCTTTTCACTGGGGGGAGAAACCTTCTTATCCTTACTAGTTATCTTTTGTTGGCAATTATAGCATGCCACTTCCCAGGACCCTAGAGTTCCAGATGATTGTATTTAAAGGGTTAGCAAAGAAATGAATGCAAAAAGCTTCTTCAGCTTTATAGCACAAGACACAGATTCCATTAAGAACTATGCTCCATGGTCACCAGTCTTTTACATAATTGGAGATACAGAAAAGAAGGTGGAGGCTAGCGTCCCGAGCAATAATAATAAAAGCTCACGTTTCAATAGTGCTTTAAGGCTTGCCAAATGTTTCTTCTAAATAATCTGTCAGGTAGACAGTGGAAGTATAATTATCCCCATTTTATAGAGAAGGAAAATGAGTCTCAGATAGGTGAAGTGGTCATAAGGTTCAGGTCTCCTGACTACAAGTCCAATGCTCTTTCCATTTCACCCTTGTACCTCTCTGTAGAACCCAGGAGTTTCGATGAATTATGTGGTGAGAATTTAAAAATAATTTTCTGAGACCCCTTTGAGATAATTGGAGACATCTTGGACTATAAGAAAACGAAGCTGAAGAATTCCTGCCCTAGAAAATGGTCAGATAGATAATATGCAAGAAGAGTTAGCCAAGTCCCCTAAAAGATCATCCTCCTACGCTGTGATTGTAGGTTGAACAGGCATTTCCTTTATTCAAGGTCCTGAAAGGCTTATCTTCAAGTAAAATATGTCGTCTTGCAAAACTGTCACTTGAGTTATTCTAAAAGATTACCAAAGCCCAGTAATTTATAGCCATGCTCCTTGTAAACTTATAAAACATTCATAAGTTCATATGACCTATAATAGAATATTGAAACAGGAAGGTCCCTCAGAGATCATCTGGTCCAAAGTGTTTATTTTCTAGATGAAGAAACTGAGGCCCACAGTAACTCCTTCAAATCTTCCTGTGAGTGATGGCAGAGTGGGAATTACAAGTTGGGTCTTCTGGCTCCTAATGTCGTATCTTTTTATTGTACTAGACTGTCTTCCTATGATTGTGCTTTTGTTTGAGAAACTTCCTTGTATCTTTGAAATAGCATGTGACCCATGGACAGGTAACCATGGAGAATAGAGTACACATATTTGGACTGAGTAGTAAAAAAAAAAAGGTAAATTTACTAAGACAAATGTCAGGATTGATAAACACTTAAGAAGCCACCAACCACCACAACCAAACTCCAGGAGGTAGTTATCAGTCAGAGGTTCTTTTGGAAGAAAAATGGAACCAGGTCAGGGAACACCTTCCCCAAAATATGGGGTAGCAGTTAAATGGGGAGACACCTTTATGTCAAAGTTCCTACAAAGCAAGGAAGAATGCTATTCTTACTATCCTTGCTAAGCAAAGGATCACAAATGTCCAGGAATATATGAACATCCACTGCCACCATCGTGTCTATATGTATAACCAGTGAGGTCTAGAGTTGAAAACCAAGGGGTGTAATGCTAGTGGTTCCCCATTGAAGTATAATTACAATCATGGAGGTAACCTGGTTGAGTTGTGGGTGCTGGAAGGCTGTGGTTGCTGCCAATAGCCCTAGAAAGAATGCCAGATTCTCTTGGACTATGAGGTTGCTTGTAGGCAGCAGATAAAAGCAAGAAAAAACAGAACCTCTAGGAGAGTGTTTTGATACTGGCCCGTTTTATAGGCTAGTTTCAAAGCTACTTGTCTTACAGACAGGAAAAATGAGCTGGAGAATGAAGTAGAGTAGAAGGTATATCAAATAAGTGCGACTGCTTTGGTGACCCAGTAGTATGGCTCCAGTGTTTTTCTGGTGTGGCTCTGGCATCTCCTGTGTTGCATGTGTAGCACCCCTTCTGCTGTCTCTCCCAAGTCCCTATTATATGTGCATCTCTGGGAAAGTTGTGTTGTTATCTGTCCAAGGTCTTAGACACAGAGAACATCAAAGGATTGTGGAGTGGGGGACAGAGCCAAGATGGCAGAGTAAAAGCAGGGACTTCCTTGAGCTCTCCCCCAAATCCCTCCAAATCCCTCTAAAAATGTCCAAACAAATTCTAGAGCAGCAGAACCCACAAAATGACAGAGTGAAACAAATTTCCATCCCAAGACAACCTGGATGGTTGATTGGAAAGGTCCATTGTGCCAGGCTGGGAGAGGGGCGCAGTTCAATGTGGGCCATGCCAGCACAGACAGGTCCTCAGCAAACCTGGAGAAGGCCTCGGGGGACTGAATCATGGGCAACTGTGGTGGTTTCCAGACTTCTCAACCCACAAACTCCAAAGACAACTTAAAAGGTCAGTGTCGGATCTGGGTGAGAGAGGAGTGCAGTGCAGCCCTGGGGTGGTGGTGGGTGGCAGAGGCGACAGTGGCTCCTTCCAGAACTCTCAGCCCACAGATGGTAAGGGGATCAAATAACTG
Source organism: Phascolarctos cinereus (assembly GCF_003287225.1). Lineage (NCBI taxonomy): Eukaryota > Metazoa > Chordata > Mammalia > Diprotodontia > Phascolarctidae > Phascolarctos > Phascolarctos cinereus. The sequence goes on from NW_027556291.1 coordinate 30,080,364, forward strand.
ATCAGAAGGAGATTACAGAGATCTCTTTGCTGGCACTGAGGCAGGATTCTGTTGCTTTGCTCATACTTGGATCTGGGTCGAAGTCCTAGGATGAGGAGGAGCACTGGCATAGCACAGCTTGTGGCAGCAGTAGTGAATGAACCCTCCTCACAGTTCCAGGGTAGAAAAGAGTGCTTGTGGTCACTCATAGACCAGAGCACAGGCCAGGAGAGGAGTAAATGCCTCTCCTTAGATCATACCACCTTGGAAGAACTGAAAACTTACAGGTCCCTAGAAGTATCTCTGAAAACAGCTGTACAAAACCCTTGAAGCTTGGGACAGTACACTCTCCACACTGGAAATAGAGCTCTACTTTAACAAAGAGTTAAAAAGTCAAGTAATTGGTTAGGAAAATGAACAATGGAAAAAAACTCAGTCTATTGAATCTTACTTTGGTGACAAGGAAGATCAAAATATACAATCAGAAGATGACAGCAAAGTCAAAGCTCCTACATCCAAAGCCTCCAAGAAAAATATGAATTGGTCTCAGGGCATGGGCATTGATTCTTTCGTCCCCAAACAGAAGCTACATATTGGAATGGGATCAGCTCGAGGCTGGTCTTTCTCATGGGGTAGAAGGCTGACAGGAGGAAGGGAAGATGGAAAAGTATTGGAATACTTTTGAGCTCCACTGCCTTCTAAACTACCATAATTCACCCTATACTGAGGCCCGTCTTTCAGTAGCCTCCCATTGTTGACAGCGCGTTTGGCCCCCAAGCGTAACCGCTGCTGAAAGGCAGCGTTGTTGGTGGTGCTTGCTAAGTCACTCTGACTTCTAAGATATTTTTCTATGTTCTTCAGGGAGGAGTCATTCAGTTCTTGAAGCCCTTCGATTGCTCTCTTTAAGAGTCTATTCCAGTCCACATTGCGGAGATTGTTGCATGACCCCCTAGACCCCTTGGCGGATTTAGGAAAAGTGCCTGGTTTAGCGGATGAAAAACGTCCAGGATTGTCTGGGTCCTTGTAGGAAGCAAGGCCTTTGTTGGTGACTTTGAGAACAGAGCCATCCTGAACGCTCAGTTCTAGCTGCTCAAAAAGGATTTTGAAAATCAAGTAAGAGAGGTAGAGGAAAAATTAGTAAGAAAAGTGAGAGTGATGCAAGAAAATAATAAAAAAATGAGTCAACAGCTTGCTAAAGGAGACCCAAAAAATACTGAAGAAAATTTAAACACCTCAAAAAATAGACTAGACCAAATGGCAAAAGAGGTCCAAAAAGCCAATGAGGAGAAGAATGCCTTAAAATATAGAATTGGCCAAATGGAAAAGGAGGTCCAAAAACTCACTGAAGAAAATAATTCCTTAAAAATTAGAATGGAGCAAATGGAAGCTAATGACTATGAGAAATCAAGAAATTATAAAACAAAACCAAAAGAATGAAAAAATAGAAGACAATGTGAAATATCTCATTGGAAAAGCAATTGACCTGGAAAATAGATCCAGGAGAAATAATTTTAAAATTATTGGACTATCTGAAAGCCATGATAAAAAAAAAGAGCCTAGACATCATCTTTCAAGAAATTATCAAGGAAAACTGCCCTGATATTCTAGAACCAGAGGGTAAATTAGAAATTGAAAGAATCCACTGATCACCTCCTGAAAGAGATCCCAAAAAGAAAACTCCCAGAAATGTTATAGCCAAATTCTAGAGTTCCCAGGTCAAGGAGAAAATATTGCAAGCAGCCAGAAAAAAACAGTTCAAGTATTACAGAAACACAATCAAGATAACACAAGATTTAGCAGCTTCTACATTAATGGATCAGAGGGCCTGGAATATGATATCCAGAGGACAAAGGAGCTAGGATTAAAACCAAGAATCACCTACCCAGCAAAATTGAGTATAATCTTTGAGGGGAAAAAATTGTCATGCAATGAGACAGAGGAATTTAATGCATTCTTGAGAAGCCAGAGCTAAAATAGAAAAATTGACTTTCAAATACAAGACTCAAGAGAAGCATGAAAAGGTAAATAGGAAAGAGAAATCATAAGGGACTTATTAAAGTTGAACTGTTTACATTCCTACATGGAAAGATGATATTTGTAACTCATGAGACCTTTCTCATTATTAAGGTAGTTGGAGGGAATATATATAGACAGAGGGCACAGGGTGAGTTGAATATGAGGGGATGATATCTAAAAACAAAATTAAGAGGTGAGAGAGGAATGTACTGGAAGAGAGAATGAGTGAACTTTACTCTCATCAGATTTGGCATAAGGAGGAAATAACATACACACTCAATTGTGTATGGAAATCTATCTTACCCTACAGGAAAGTAGGAGAGAGGAGGGGATAAGAGAAGGAGGGATGATAGAAGGAAGGGCAGATTGGGGGAGGGGGTAATCAGAAGCAAACACTTTTGAGAAGGGACAAAGTCAAAGCAGAGAATAGAATAAACAGGGGGCAGGATAGGATGGAGGGAAATATAGTTAGTCTTTCACAATATGACTATTATGGAAATGTTTTATGTGACTACACATGTATAACCCATATTGAATTGCTTGCCTTCTCAATGAGGGTGAGTGGGGAGGGAGGAAGGGAGAGAATTTGGAACCCAAAGTTTTAAAAATCAATGTTAAAAATTATTTTTACACGCAAGTGGGAAATAAGATACACAGGCAATGGGGTATAGAAATCTCTCTTACTCTCCAAGAAAATAGAAGGGGAATGAGGGAAGGGGGGGGTGATAGAAGGGAGGGCAGATTGGGGGAAGGAGTAATCAGAATGCACAGCTGTCATGGGGTGGCGGGAGGGGAAAGATGGGGAGAAAATTTGGAACTCAAAATCTTGTGGAAGTGAATGTTGAAAACTAAAAAGAAATAAATAAATTAGAAAAAAAGGTTTGGAGTTCTTAAACAGTTTTAATTTTCTTGGGGATGTTTGTTTCTGTAAGTATTTTTTAAGCAGTGCATTGGAAGTGAATGTAAAAATTGTTAATGGATATCACATTCACCTAGAGCTTCATCCCTTCACAACACCTTCTGAACTCTTTCCTATTCTCTCCAGTGTGTCTATGCCAGACTTTTTATAGGACATGGGCACTGTAGAATGTGTATATGTCAGACATCAGTACACATTTATTAACCTCACTATATTTAGCTGGCTCTAGTTACATTCCACTTCTTGCCATCAGCCCTGCAACAGCACAGTACTATCTAATCCTACCCCTTTCCAGCTCTGGAACTAGAATCGAATCAATACTGCTATTGCTCCTAGAAAGGGTGTGTCATCAGTCAACTTATCTATGGCTACGTTCAGACAACCTCCCCAAACCCCCAAACTATTCCTTGGGTATCCCTCCTCTATGTGTATTGTCTCCTATTAAGCTCCTGGAGAAGGGGTATGGTTTTGCTTTTGTATCTGTACCCTCAATGCTTAGCATACACTAAACACTTAAATGTTTTGTTCCCCCCCCCCCCGCCCCATTCATTCATTTGACTTATTCTGCTTTGTCCTCAAGGGCAGAACAAGGACCAAGGGGTGAAAGACATAGAGAAACCAGATGGCCTCTGAGGTCCCTTCCAATTCTGAGATTCTGTGATCCTGAGATTCTCTGAACTATTTGGGATGATGAAAAGTTATTTTGTTTGTTTGTTTGTTTTGGTCCCTCAAGTATTTGTAAATATTAGTAAGAAATTTAACCCAAATTTTTTAAGGTCTTCAAAAAGTATGTGGGCTGTTAAAGTTTGTCTGAGTCCCACCATAAATCTCTGGATTCTCTTGTCCTGTGAGGGAAGTTGAGGAACAGTGAGTAACTATTCTAAAACGGTCTTCAACGACTCACATGGGGAAGGGAAGACACAGTGAACCTTCTAACTTATTGCCAAATGGCTCTGCTAGAGTCAGAGGCCTCAACTTATGGGGACTTCTTTGATTTGCTCCATTTTGCATGAGATTTGGATAAATAGAACTACTGGAGACATATTAATTGAACAAGTACATGTATCCCTCTAAAGTGACAGTGACATTAGAATAGGAAAATAAATACAGCATGGGGCTGAGGGTCAGAATCCTAGTGTTTGTATTAGAGTCCCAGGTCCTTTGTGTCCTCATTTTTTACATCTGGGAAATGGAGAGGGTGGTATAATACGTAAGTTGTTTGTAAAGCACAGACAGGAAAAGGTAAGTAAATTTCAAGTAAAAAAAACCAACCCAACAACTTACTTCCCTTTTGAGAGGAGGAATTACTTCTTGCCTGATTAAGGCTGATGAGAATCATTAGGAAATTAGCTGGATGATTTTTCTGCACCATGTTCTTAAACAGTTTTAATTTTCTTGGGGATGTTTGTTTCTGTAAGTATTTTTTAAGCAGTGCATTGGAAGTGAATGTAAAATTGTTAAAATATTGATTGTGATTTTTTCTGGCAATGTCTTGAATTTTGAAAAAGATGCTTTAAGGAAAAAAAAACTGCCTTCATTGGAGGACAGTTAATTAAAGGGTTATAGAATGGGCTGCGTTGATTTGGACATGAAACCAGAACATTATGGATACAAGTCAATTTTCCCCTCCACGGTTCATTATTGAATGTGATTGCTGGTCCAGGGACGACATAGGTAAGGTCATCAAAAGGCTTGATTCAAAGGAGAAATGGACATTTGTACATTTAAACTGGGCTGGATTAATAATTTTGGGAATGATCTCAATCAGGATGAATGCCAGCTTCTATCCAGTAGCTGAAAGACCCTCTCTGAGTTGGAAAGTAGGGGATTGGAAAGGGAAAGACAACTGTGGACTTGTTAATTACAACTCCTCTTTCAACAAGATTTTTTTTTTTTTTCTGAAAGGCATAGGCAACATGCTGGCTCCAAATGGGAAGAATGTACAGTTGCTATTCCTGAGGCACTTCAATCCATTTACAATTCTTGTGAACAAACATGCCTATTTAACACAGTCAATTTCCAGTCTTTGGCTGAGATAACAATCAGTTTAGATGATTATAATAAAAAATTATCTCCATAGCACTTTAAGTCTTATAAAATACTTTCTTTAAAATGGCCCTGTGATGTAGGTAGTAGTGCAAGTATTAATTATCCATATTTTAGAGATAAGAACCATTTAAAAATGCTTTCAGGTTTGTGAAGCACTTTACACACATTTTCCCACCTGAGCCTTACAAAACCCTTTAGGTAGAGACTGCAGGTCTTATTCTCCCCATTTTAGAGATGAGAAAACTGAGGTTCAGAAAAGTGAAGGGACTTACTAATCATTGCATAGCTAGTGGGTGGGGGAGGTTGGATTGGATTCCAGGCCTCTGCTGACTCTAAGTCTAGCTCTCTTTCTACCATATCCTCCTGCTTCTTCATATGAGAGATAAAAACTCAGAGAAATAAGGACTTGTCTAGTTCACACAATTAAGTGTCACACCTGGGACCCATAGTCAGACCTTCTAATCCTACGGCTAGTGCACTTTTCTCTATGCCAAAGCTGCCTGGTGTTTTGATGAACTAGTGGGACTAGCTAACATATTAGAAGTCAACAAGACATTACATACTTTAGCTGCTTTAAATAAAACACATTTGTAGAATGAGGGGTTGAACTGTGTGATACAAGGTCCCTTCAAACTCTCCAAATCCATAATCAAACAGGGGTGTGAGAGCACTGGGGCACTGCCCATTTGGAGAATGCTAGGGTCCCAGAAGGACATCTCCCTTGGCCCTACACTGTTATGGGCCCCATTAGTATGAAATATCTGGATATGGGCATGTGACCCAATACACGTGAAATGAGCAATAAGCAACATGTCGATTAGTACAAACCTATAGAGTGAGTAGGGTGTAGTGAGAAGAAAGAGAACCAAAGACTGAGGGATGGGAATGAGGGAAGAAGCTGGCCATGTGCTGCTAAAGCAAGAGGGAGCAAGGGAAGCCAGGGAGGGAAGAGATTGACGAGGAGGTGGGAGAGAGCCTCTTGGGTTGAGCTTGTAATTGGACTGATGGCAACCTCTGTAATCTTCCCCTTAGATATAGCCTTTTTTTTGTTGTCTCATTGGCTTCTGGCTTCACTAGCCCTTTGCTTCAATGCATGGGTTAAAGCAGTCTCAACAGTACAGGAACAAGCCAGTGTAGACAACCTTCACTCATATTGCTCTGCCAAACTGAAGAGCAGTGGATCTATTTCATATCATAACAAAATCAGAAAGCCAGTTTCTGTCCCACTGTTTTAACTGTGGAGGAGCTAGGTAGGTGATTTGCTAATGAGTTCAGTTAGTTGCCAGCACAACTGTTCAATCACTATGGTCATGCTCTTGGATTATGGTGATTTGCCAGTTCATAGCCAATGTGTGCATTTGCTACCCCCTGGTTTGAGTTTGCAAAAAGGGGAAGACATAGAATGATTTCTCTTTTGCTTTATAGCCTTTGTACGGGCTGGTCCTTCATGCCTGGAATACTCTTGCTTCTCATCTCTGCCTTGTAGAAGTCTTCAAGTTTCAACTTCCATGCTATCTCCTCCAAGAGGCCTTCCCTCATCTTTCTGGTTGTTAGTGCCACTCCCTTCTCCATTCTCCTCAAATGATCATGTGGAATCTCCCTGCTGAGAGGGATTGCCATGGAAACCTGAGGCACCTGAAGTATGATCCCCGAGAAGATATTTACCCAGAGCTCCCCAAGTGCCTGTAACTTTGAATCTGAAGTCCTTCCCAGAAGGAGGGCAGCCATGCTGGAGAGACTGGGGTACGCCATGTCACTCTGGCCAGGGCTAAATCCGGGCCTTTCCAAGAAGGGAGCTGAGTAAGAGCTAGTGGGCATTGCTTGGTACATGGTCTCGAGTGAGGGTCCCAGAGCCTGAGACACAGAGAGAGTGGAGCAGGGAAAAGCACAAACTAGATGGGACTGAGTGGGTGAAGTTAGCAGATGATGGAGAAACCGATGAGATAGACACAACTAGTTCCTAACATTTTCCTCTTCTCTGTTCCTGAGCAGGTGATGTACCTTCCATTTACCAGTCTGACCTAATCTCTGTCACTCCTTGACAACTCTCCTCCCTATTGATGAGGGAGAGGAGAAAAGCCAGTTTCCTTCCCTACTGCTTCTATCTCTGGGCCGCCGGCTTTTCAACAAGCTACTTCTTAATTCTTACTACGGTATTTGAGGTTGTTGTAAAAACAGTTGATGGCCATCAGCTTGAATTTGCTTGGTTATTTAATGTATACAGTTTGAGTGCAAGAGAGGGCAACCTATTTTGTAAAGATGGGAGGTGTTTTCTCCTCAATAAAAACTGAGGCCGGGGGCCAGAGCCAATAAGAATGAGTCAGATACTTTTATAACTTTTCAGAGTATATATAGATCCCATTCACCTCTTGGACATAGACCCATAGGGAAAAGTGAACCAAAGAATAATCCACATGGTTTGAGGGTGGGAGTAGGATTCACTATTTTAGCTTGAAGGCAACGAGGCTGTTTGATTTGGGTTTTACTGAGGTTGGCCTACTAACTTTGGGGCCCTGGGACTGCTGTGAGCCTTGCTTGGTGTTAGAGGACTTCTAGCACTGAATACTTACCCCATCACACGCACACACACACTTACCCCAAGAGGTTTACACATGAATATACTTCCCTAGTTATATGTTACATCTTCTTTCCTTCCTGCCCCTTCCCCCTGCCCTGCAAATGTAAGCTCCCCATGGGAAGGATTGTGTTTGGATCCTCAGTACTTGCCATACTACTCTGCACATAGTAGGTCCTGAATAAATGTGTGTGGGGACTAGTTTGATAAAGTGTTGTATGGGATGGTAGCATTTGCCAAGAGGAAGAGAGTGATGCCTAGGCTTTACACAGTATTGTCATGTACCTGCCATCCAAACAAAGGCATTTCGGAGAAGAAGGCCAAATCAGTGCTTTTTTTCTGCAACCAAATTTCTATCTCTTTGCTATGCTGTATGTAACGTGATACTCAGTTCTGAATAAGACACATATGTGGGCATTGCTTGACATTAATTGAAAAACAAATGGCTTTGGAAATGAAATGATGTGCCCTGGTTGGCTTGCTATCTTGAAGCGGTTGTGGTACTAAGTTGATGGGACGGGGTAAGAGTGAAGGCCTAACAACTCCTGGGATGTATCACTCACACAGAATCCCAAGCTATGGCTTTGAACGTACAGCTCTTAGGTGTTGCTGTTAGGCCCCGGCCTTCACGAGACCACACATGCACAATGTTCTCACATGGCATTACTGCTTCCTTTCCTTACCCCCTACCTTCGTGTTTCAGTCCCCATTTCCAGTGTCATCACCCTGGCTCCACAGCTAGAGCAGGATTTGAAAAGAGTTTTATTTCCTGAAGAGCAAAAATGGAAAAATGCCACCTTCCAAAGCAATACCTAGGCATTTTGCTTCATGTGTCTTGGGAAAAAGGGGTGTGAAGATCTGAGCAAGAGTCCATACCTCTAGCCTCTAACTTTTCAGACTATAAATATCTGAGGATAGGAATAGGTTATATGTTTTCCCATAGAAATGGTGTTCAGGGTTAATTGTGAGGATTACATTTCACAAACCAGTCCCACACAAGAAATATCTTCTGCCCCTTTCAATGACAGGAAAACTACTCTTGTTCTCCACTAAGGGGGTTTCTTCCTGGGCCAGGGCCATTTGCTAATGAAATGGATATTTTGCCTGCCTGATATTGCTTAGCGATTTATTAGCAATTATTGATTTCCAAATTGTGGTTTCCTGGGGCTGCAGGATGGATCAAATCTAACATATCCTCCCCCTATGGCTAGGTATCCATTTGCTGGAAGTTGTGGTCTCAGAGGCAGACAATTCATTTGTCCCTTCCTGTCAGAACTCTGAAAGTATGGGGTGCTACTTCCTGCTGGCTGGTAATTTGTGGCTTTCCAGTTTCCAGCCTTGGTCACCTGAAGAAGACTATATTACTTCTGTTCCACACAATGTACTGTGGACGGGAGCTGCTTGGACCTCAAGTGCAAGCTTTTATAGGGAAAGGGATGAATCATGTCACTGACTGGATCTTTTTCCTCCTCTAAGCTTATCCCCTTCTACTCTTTGCCACTGAGGATTCCCAAGGTATGATCCCTAATGGCTTATCCTCCCATGTTGGAAAATGGTCTCTGAGTTCCTGGCAATAGGTCACAGGTGATATTTGAAGGCCTGGGCACATAATAATAAGAGGTGATCATTTTTGGGTGCTTTATATACATTATGGGAGGCGGGTACTGTGGGAATTTTTATTCCATTTTCTTAACAGATGAGGTACAGGTGGGTGAAATAATCTGCCCAAGGGTGGGAGCCAGATGTCCCAACTCTAAGTCTCCTACTCTATTCATTATGCTAAGTGACTGCATAGGCCTGGAATTTGGGATAATGGACTTCCCCAGTCAAGAACTCTGGGAGAAGGATATAGTTTAACAGTGGTAGATGCCTAGAATAATGTGAGGCCATTTAATCTGACTCTGGCATAGACTCACTCTTGCAGAGCCAGTTTTATTACTAGCTGGGTTTGATTTTAATCACCTCAAGTAACATTTGGGTTCACTGGCTTCTAATCATTTACACATCACATAGAGTTCTCTGTTATGGTATGACAGAGACCAGAATACCCTGTCCTTAAGGCGATTACAAAGGGCATCAAAATGGAGAGACAACAGATTTTGTCTTTCCCCTGGATTCTTCTTATTTGACCCTTTCCCTTTAATTTTGTGGAACTGGGATCAGAAACTCACTTTAAGTCTTTTCTATCTTTGCTGAAAGTAGAAAAAGCACCTCTAGCTATGGGGCATAGAGTAGGGCCTGACAGTTCCTGCCAACTACCTCAGTGCATCCACTATACTCACTACCAGAGACAGTAATCACAGTGAAGGAAATATGGCAGGTAAAGCAACCAGAAGTTCCCAGATGACAGAGCCTCCCAAAAGAGTTAGTAACAAAACCCATGGTCTTAAATGTCTCTACACAAATACCCAAAGGAGCAGAAGTTCATAAAGCAAGGAACTAAATTTGACCTCATATGGTATCACTGAAACTTGGTGGTATGAAATACATGACTTGAATTCGGCTCTGGATGTGTGAATCTTCTGCAAAAGAAACAGGACAGATAAAAAGGGTGGTGATAGGGAAGGGCATTTTATACTAAAAAGTATACTCATGGGAAGAAATTCAAGAACCAGAGGAGAGCAGAATGGTGGAAAGCATTCATCAATAAAGAAGAGTAATTTTGTTATCAGAGTACACTACAAACCACTTGGCCAGAAAGAAGAACCAGATGAAGACTTGTGCAATCCTGGGCTGCACCAAAAGCAACATAGTTTTAAGAAATAAGGATATGGGTGTACAGGGTGGTCCTGTTGAACTCTGTCCTGGTCACATCCCATCAGGAGTATTGCGTTCAATTCTGGGTATCAAAGTGTAAGAAATACACTGATAGGCTAGAAAGCATCCAGAATGGTGAAAGACTTTGAATCAGTGGAAGAAACTGCGGGTGTTCAACCTGAAGAAAGGAAGACTTAGTAGATACATGCTCTCTATGGAAGAGTGAGTAGGCTTATTTTGCTTAGCCCTTGAGGGCAGAACTAGGGAATAATGAGTGGAAGGTGCTCAGAGGTGAACTGGGGCTTGATGTTCTAGAGGACCAAAATGGAATCGATTTTCACAGCAGGCGGTGTATTCTTCCTCATTGGAGGTCCTGGGTTCAGACTCTACAGCCACTGAGTTCCCTTTCAACCTGAAAGTTGTTATCCCTGAAAACATCCTTCATTTCTCAAATTGGAGCTCAAATCCTTACCTCCTATTAAAGGCTATTTGGATGAGAAATACTGACCATGCTGCTATTGTAGAATCCAAACTGTATTATCTCTTCATCTATGCTGACTGGAGTGAATCCTCATTCCAGGACTCTCTACTTCAGTCTCCTCTTGTAAATGTCTATACTTTGCTATTGATGATTTCTCAGAAACCAATAACTGAGGAGCTGAAAAGGATCTCAAAGTTTAGCTAGTACAACTCTGACCTGAGGAAGAATCTCCCCTGTAGTACCCCTGATGAGTGGTCATGTGGCCTCTCTCGGAAGACCTCTGGTGAGGGGAAATCTACTGCCTCCCAAGGCTGTCCATTCCACTTTGGGATTGTGGGCAAGTTTGTTTGCTTTGTTTGTTACCAGATCAGGGAGGGTGTGGCGGGTTGCTGAGCGATTGGGCTGGCTCTTCAAATGGCAGGACAACTCTGTTGGATGACCTGATCGATCTGATACCCTGGGCTCACTCTTCTATGGGTAGCTGCAATCTCTACCCCCTCTAACCTCTAGCCTAACTAGCTGTTACTGGGCTCTTTATATCTGGAGTGCTACTGTGCTCTTTAATATGGGCAGAAACCCTTATTCTAGGATTGGCAGAAGCCTCTCCTCTTTAATTCCCTCAGGGCTTCAACTCTGAGCTTTATCACCTATTCAGTAGGAGGTGGAAGAGGTATAGCCTCTCATGTTTGCCAGTTTTTCTTTTTTTCTGGTCCAGAGCAATATTTCCTTAACGAGGGACCCCATCTTTACTTATGGTGACCAGCCAGTTACATTTCCCAGATTCCCGTTGGGGTCTTATGCAAATGAATGGCTAAGGACAAAGGCATTGGAGCAGTCTGTGCTCTGGGGCAAGTTCATTGCCTTTATTGGTCTTTTCATAGAAGCTATTCAAAACCTCAGCCCCTTTCCAAGATGTAGAATGTTTCATTTACACATGAAAGGGCCTCTCTATTATATTTCATTGTTTCTGTCTTTGCCCCTTCAACTTTGCTGAAGTCTAAATGGGGAACACAAAGAAATTATACAGAACCACCAGTGTTCCATTTCCATTGAAATGGTACCCTTAACCAGGTGACTACAAATGATTTTTTTCAGTCACAGATATTTGAACATGAAGACTATTCAATTCGTTTCAAACAATAGACATGGAGGAGGGCAAATAGCCCTGTACTTGGACCCAGGAGAGGCAGGTTCAAATCCCAGTCCTGTCACTTACTAGCTAAGTAACTATTGACAAATTCTTTAACTTCTTGGTCTCAATTTTCTCAAATGTAAAATAGAAATATTTGTGCTACCTTAAAGGGTTATGGGAAAGTACTTCATAAACCTTAAAGCCTTCGATAGAGGGGCACTGCCACTGAGAGGCAACAAGGTTCAGTAGAACAAGTACTGTTCTTAGAGTTGGTATGATACATTTAGAGCTGGATTGGACAGGAGAGGTCATCTGATTGGACCCATTCATTTTACTGAGCCCAGTGGGGTGAGAGGACTTGCCTGAAGCTACGAATATATTAAGTGGCAGCACAGGGATTTGAACCCAGGTCATGATTCCAAATCTAGAAATCAGGAGATGTGAGTTCAAATTCAGGTTCTCACCCTTGCTGGCTGAGAAGCCACTGACAAATCACTTGACCTCTCTGGGCCCCAGATACCTTATCTAGAAAATAGAGATGATAATAAAACTTCGATGATATACTCTATAGAGCTGTCATGAGGAAAACCTTTTGTAAACCTTCAAAGTGCTACGGTTATATATATATATATATATATATGTATATATATATATATATATATAAATTTATTTATTTATTTTTAGTTTTCAACATTCACTTCTATAAGATTTTGAGTTCCAAATTTTTCCCCCTTCCCCAAAATGGCATGCAATCTGATATAGGCTATACATGTAAAATCATGTTAAACATATTTCCACATTAGTCATGTTGTACAGAAGAATCAGAATATGGTCATTCTTTTTAATAACCCATCAACTTTCTGAATTGTTATTGCTTCTGTTCCTCAGAGAAGGCATCTAAGAAGATGCTATTTCTGCTCCTCAATATACCTTCTCAATGGATGCACATCCATGAGGACATGCCTGCCCTGATGCCTTTGGACTCCAGTAACTAGGCTCTCTGATTTAACGGATCACATGCACCCTGGCCTGACTATTTGCCCTGTTGGATCACAAATGAAATCATGCCCTTTTGCCCAGGTGCCTTCTCACCTGCAGGCCCAGTAATCTTTTCCTAATTACTGGCAGTGCAAAAGTTAGACACTAACCCTTTTCTTTTTCCTAGCATCTGGGGAAAACACGAGGGGATACCCAGCAAGTGAATTTTCTAGACAGCTGAAACTTATCTTCAAGTACCAAAATGTGAAAAACGCATCATTTTTTCTTAAACTGAGGCTACTGAACATAGTAGAGCTTTTTTAGGGGCTGTTCCAGAGTCATTATGAACATGCATCATTGCCCTGGGGTATCATTACTATCCAGCACAGTTCTGCAGCTGATCTAGACTTTGTTTCCCCATCAGGCTGTTCTAGTTGTTCCTTCTTATTGTTCTAGCTGTTACCTCACTTTTTCCTTCAGCTGTTTCTAACATTCGGTGGGCTGGGCAAACAGAACATTCAGCTTGTTAGAACTGTGTGCTAAATGAGAGTCAATAAGACTCCAAGTAGCCAAGGGTCCTGGCTGCAGTCCAGGCACTCTAGGGTAGCTCTGTCAGCTGCTCAGAGGCCCTTCCCCCTTACTTATCAGAAGTCTGACTCATATAAATAGATGCTAGAGTTCTCCTCATCAGCCCCATTTCAGTTTTTCCACCCTGATGGATAAGCAGCAGTAGCTAATAGTGGGACAGAAACTGCACCTGCCTGTACCAGTCCAGGGGGGCTTTGTTTGCCTGGGTTTCTGAAAGTATCTCAGGGTTTGGTTTCCTGTCAGGGTGCACTCAGCTCTGCACACCCACTAAATGCTCAGCTGTGTCTGGAAGCTGTGCTCTGGGGGGCAGGGGCTTGCCTCCGGACTGGGTCTGGGATGTCAGTAGGCAACCTTCCTTGGATGGCTTTCTAATCACTTTAGGCACAATCCAGGCAAGGCAAACTTCAGAAAGGCCCAGTAGGCCACGACTCAGGCTTGTATGCCCACCTGAAGCAACAGCAAGAACACTTCTCTCTAGGACTTGGTCTATAAAGTGTCAAACTGTCCAGGGGAACTATAACTAAAATGTTACAGTGAATGCACGCAAACAATTTCCAGCCTGTCCTTTCAGAAACACTCTGCTTAGGTCCTCAGGGGCTCAGATCAGATTTCTAAGCTTTCTTCTACTCATCTTATTATTGGACTGACAGAGGCTTTAATTAATTCTCTGTTGACTAATGGTTTTCTGGGGCACAGTGTGTGGGGGCTGAGGGAGGAGGTTCCCTCTCAGTATAGCGTTCTCACCAGTGGGTAGAATTTGACTTTCTGGCTTGCTTTCGGTAAAACAACAGCAGCAGTAGCAGCAGCTGCCGCCGCCGCCGCCAGTGCCACCACCACCACCGAAACCAAACCACAAAATGATGTCACTTGTTAATGAGGGCATCCCAGACTGCAAACAGAGGCAGAAGAAGAAAAACATTTGCTAGAGGTGTTTCTTAGGTGCATTTTGAAAGTTTGAGAGACCTAGGTTCCAGTCTTTTTTTTTTCAATGTCAATGTGAATTTACTGGTAAAAGTGTAAGACACCATGCAGGGACTTCTACAGCTGAACTCACACTTCAGGCATCTCTCTGGGTGGGGGAAGGGCAGTATTCTTCCATAGCTTCCTTTTCTTGTTTGAATGCAGCCTCTCTTCCCCCCCCCCCCTCTCTCTCTCTCTCTCTCTCTCTCCCTCCCTCTCTCTCTCTCTCCCTCCCTCTCTCTCTCTCTCCCTCCCTCTCTCTCTCTCCCTCCCTCCCTCCCTCTCTCTCTCTCTCTCTCTGTCTCTCTCTCTCTCTCTCTCTCTCTCTCTCTCTCTTTCTCACACACACACACACACACACACACACTATTATTCTAGAAATGTTGGAATTCTAGGAAGCTATGGAAGTATGTATTGACTTAAAAAAAAAATTCAAAGGCAGCTTGTCCAAAAATCACAGGGCATTAAATGAATACTAGCTCAATTTTCTATAGCACTTTACAAACTATTTCCTCGAAGAAATGATGTTGAAATAAGGAGGGCAAGTATTATTGGCATCACTTTCTAGATAAGGAAACTGAGGTCTGAGGAAGTCCAGTAACTTGTGTATGGTCACACAGCCATAATGGGGAGAGCTGGAGCCCACATCCAGGTCTTCCGACACCAAGGCCAGGGCTCTTGGCTGTTCTATTTTCACTCTCACTGCAGTGACTTCTTGCACATCATTCTCAGAATACTTGTTTTCAGTCTCTTTTCTAAAATCTCTCCTTTATAGTATACTTATTGATCGTCTTGTCTTTCCCTTTGTTAGATTGTAAATTCCTTGAGGGCAGGGACTGTGTCAGCTTCAGGACCTAGAATACAGTAGGTCGGCTGAATAAATGACTCTTTATTGGAATCCCAGGGGACACCTATGAAAGTGTCTTCCAACAAATGGGAAGCTGGGAAAGAAAAACATGGATTTAGCTACATTCCTACAGGGAAGCCTATAGTCACCTTAGGCGGCTGGCTGCTTGGAAGGGGAGACATTAACCTTTCCTTTAAGTCATTACACTCAGATCTATTCTTGGGGGAGACAGCCTATGGCACTTGTGGAGGCAGACAGTGAAGGTCTTAAGTTCACTGTTGAAGGTACTAGCTCTCACTCTCCCCACCACAACCACCTCTTCTCTCTCTTTCCCCCGACCCAAATCTCTTCCTTTTCTCTTCCTCTTCTTCTTTCTTTCCCATCTGTGCCTCTGGGGTATTTATGGATATTGCTCACTCCTTGACTCTCCAGGTAGCACACTTGGGGGTGAGCAAAGTAGCTAGAGCCTGGATTAGAATCATAAATTCAACTATGAATTGAGAAACTGAGTTGGCCTCTATGTTATTTTATTTTGTCTTTAGTTCCCAGATTGAAAGGATTCTTCAAACAAACTCTCCTCTCCAACCCAAAGTGGAATTAGCAATGCTCACTTCCATTTAACATTGCCAAATGAAATGGGCAAGCAATGACTTCTTTCTACTGATTAACAGGAGAATAAAAGCCCAGCAATTTAACAGGCTACTGGGCTGTCTAATCAATGAGGAATTGCTTCAATTTAATTGGGATTATGGAAAGAATGCTGAATTTGTTCAAACTTGGGTTCAAATCCCAGCTGTCACTGTGAAACAGAGTGATTTACTTAATCCTTCTAGACCTCCATTTTCTCACCTGTCCAGCAAAGAGCTTGGGCTAGACCTCGGGAGGTCCCTTACGGCTTGAAATCTAAGGCCCTACAGTCGATCTCATGGCCTTCTGGGGAGAACAATACTACTGAAGCCAAGGTCCCTAAGCTGAGCTGTGCTGATCAAGGAGTTTGGGTGTGGAATTCTAGAATTGGAGGGGGTCATGGGCTTCTCCAGAGTGGAAGATCTCTACTTTTCAAACATGCTGGCCTTTGAATTCATATCAAGGGAGATTTTCGAACGCTCCCTTCTTTACCATACTGTTGATACATTATTATGATCATAACATATAAGAGATTTTATAAGTGAGAAGGTTTGATGATTAATGGGTCAAAATCTAGGTTTTGAAATAAGCTAATAGAGAGGACTGCTAAATAAATGTAAAAAGATGAATCATGTAATCATTTTGGAACCAATATTGAAAGGGTTTCCAAGTCTATAGAGTCCAATGTCCTTATTTTAGAGGAGGAAACTGATGCACACAGAAAAGAAGTGACACACCCAAAGTCACAGAGCGAGTGTGTTTGGGGTTGGGCACAAGGAGATCGTGTTGGCCCTGGATGCATAAGAGCGCTATGTAAGATGCTACGTACTTGAGTGTTAAGTAAGCAAATTGAAGAAGTGGCTCAGTAAGGTAGGAGACAGTTGGGAACATTGCCTCTTCTGGATATAACTGGGCCCCAGCTGGTATGTCCACTCCTCCCCTTGCCCCCTTCCCACTTGCTACAGGGTGGTAAAGGGAAGAGTAAGCATCAATATTAACATGACTCTTGAGCGGTGCGACCCCGCCTTCTCCCTAATTTGAACAGTGTCACTGGATGACTGAGCTGCCTATCAGTATCAGGTTAATAAGCTTAGCATGACAACCATTTAAAATCAATGCTGTCTGGTTTATAGCTGACGGACAGCTCAGTTAGCCAGTAATATGGGTGGAAGGAGAAGGAGGGGCCCTTTCATATAAATAGCTATCTCCAGGGCTCCATGAACAGACAATTCCTGCAAATGGCCCTATATTTTCCAAATTTCCCCTCTGTCTCCCTTTCATAAAAGGGAATATTTCCTCCACAAGCTAAAGCCAATGACAGAATTCTGTCTGCTGGACAAGCTCAAATCTTTCTTCTCCAACCAACAGAATCTAATCTAAAGAGAATTTGTCCTGGACCTTCTCACCTGCCATAATAAATCCTCATTCGGATTCAGCTCCTATTTATGGCAGTCTAGTCACATGTGTTTTCTTAGAGAGGGAGTGAGGTGTTATGACTACAGTGTAGGGCCTGAAGTAAGAAATCCTGGGTTTGAATCTCACTTCTGGTACTCAATAGATTTGCTACCATATACAAATCTCTGAGTCAAGAATCAGAGATCTAGAATCTAGCCCAACCTCCCTCATTTTACAGGCAAGGAAACTGAGGCCCAGGGAGGTTAAGCAATTTGCCCAGTTACCCAGATAGTACGTATCCAATTTAATACCTACCAGGTCCTGATTCTAGAACCTGTGCTCTTTCCATTATACCACGTACCCCTCTCAGTTTCCTTATCTGTCAAACCAGAATTCTAATAGCTACACTATCTAACCCTCAAGGCTGTTGTGAGGCTCAAATGAAATGTCTATAAAAAAAACCTTTATAAGCCTTAAAGACTCATATAAATGCCAATCATTATTATTCACTGAGATTTGCAGATAAATACAACTTTGGACTTCTCCTTAACAGGTCAGTCACCACAGACCAAACCAATCATTAGCCTTATTATTTTCTCTCTCTTTCTAGCTTGCTATCTTGCTTCATGGTAAGAGGTCTGCTTTGATCATTGCTTCCAAAAGCCATGTAGTCACCATAACCAATCTGGTGGTTTCCAATTGCCTATAGGATTGACTATAGACTCTTCAGCCTGGCATTTAAACTCTTTCATAATCTTACTCTCGCCTAGCTTTCCAGCTTTGTTTCACATTACCTGCTCTTTCCCTTGCCTCCACCTTCCACATATTCTGTATTCCAGCCAAACTGGACAGCATGGTACACTGGAGTCAGGAGACCTGAGTTCAAATCCCACTTCTAATGCTTAGCATTTAAGTATCCTTGGGCAGCTCTGTTAGTTTCCTAACTTTCCTCTTATGTAAAGTGAGGAGGTTAGATGGCTGGCCTCTGAGGTTCCTTCCAGCTCTAGCCCTCGGGCACTAGATTGGGTTTTCCCTAAATTTGACCTGCCATCTTGTGCTTCCATGAATTTGTAGATGCTTGCCCCCATGCCTAGCACGTTTTCTCTATCTCCCTCTGTCTATTAAAATCTTTCTCTTCCTTAAGACTCATCTTAAGTATCACCTCCTTCAGGAAGTCTTCCAGCCTCAGACGTCCTGACAACCCTTCATATGGATGCCTCTTTTGTCCCCATGACTATCTACATTCTATTATACTTCTCTCTATATATCCTGTTTCCTCTCCCTTCCCCCTCTCCCCTGCCCCCCCCCCCGTAAAAGGAAAGCTCCTTGAAGAGACAGACTGTCATTTGTTGTCCTTGCCTCCTCAGGGCCCACTACAGAAGTTTGCTCATAGTAGGGGTGTGAGAAATGTTTGTTGAATTTATAGCTATGACCTCTGTTCTGATGATAGAGACAGGCATGTGCATAAAGGAGATCATAGGATTTAGGACTGGAAGAGGCCTTATGAAAGAATGTATTTGAGTTGGCCCCAAGAGAAGAATTCTGTCCCAACTTGAAGGTATTTTAACATAATATTCCAAATATCTGTCTCACACTTGGGTTCAGTTTAAAATGCAGATGGTTTTAACTGGTTGACCAAAGAAGAGGAAGTTTGGGGAGGCTGTGGTGGAGACAGTGCATGTGCGTGTGTGTGTGTGTGTGTGTGTGTGTGTGTGTGTGTGTGTTCAAATAGCTGGCAGATCTTCTAGGCTGCTGCTGACTGCTTGGCTTCCTGAGGGGGCAAGTCACCTTTCTGGATCTTGCAGCTTCTGCTGTGCCAGTCCCTAGGGTTAGTGCTGGCATTGGGATTCCAAACCACCCCTGACAAAGCGTGGTGCCATTGAAGAGGTCTGGGTGGCCCTCTGCATTCCACAATGATGACATACTGACCCAGAAATACAGTAGAAACTCATTCTAACACTAGGGTCAGGGATAAGAAATGCTTTACAGATCACCAAGAAAACTGTCCTTTGCATCTCTATGCATATAATGGTCATTGGGTAGGGAGGAATGGTAGATTAAAGCAGTAACGTGCAACTCAATTCAATTTATAAACATTTATTAAATGCCCAGGCAATGGTGAGAGCACTGGATTTGTATTTGGAATTCCTGGGTCCAAATCCTAGCTCTTCTATTTACTACATGTGTGGCCATGGGCAAATCACATCCTCTGGTCTCTTCTCTGTAAAACCCCTTGTGGGTTGGATAACATGATGTCTAAGGTACCTTCCACCTCTAAATCTTACAATAATCTCACATGTTAAGTCCTGGATCCTCTAGTAAAAAACAACAACAATAACAGTGAAATATACTGTCCCCCCCCAATCCTATCCTAAACACCCAGACCATTCTAGTCTCTCCCTATTTGAGACACATAACATGCTCCCAGAGACTCTCAGGTATAAAAGAGAAAAGTCTTTGGTCTGGGAAAGGGAGGAACCAAGGTTAACTATTTTGCTTCTTCTAATCTTAGGGACTCTAATGTATATAACCAGTGTACCTAATGGTACATCACTGATGACGGGACTTGAAATATAACTAAACCCATGGTGTCTGTGGTAGTAAAATACCAGTTGCTTAAGAACAAATTACCCCCAACTCCACTCTCTTATCCCTATCATCCTCAACCCTTTTTCTCCCACATCCCATTTCAACTCTATCTATCCCTTTTATTGTGCCCTCTGGAATTCTGATCCTATAAGTAACAAACTTCCCTTTATTTTGGACCCCTTCCTCTCAGGCTCTTTCTATCTTCTCACACTAACAGACGTGGCTTCCTCCACATGACAGAGCATTCTTGGCCATCCTCTCAGGCATTGGTTGTATCTTGTCTCATACCCTGTCACACAGGTCCTGGGGTGGGAATCCCTTACTGTCACTTTAAGATTCACCTTTTGTTTCCATCACTTAGCAAACTCTCCACCTTTAAAAGTCACTATCAAAGTTGAACACTCAATCCAGATCATGGTGGCTGTTGTCTATTGGTCCCTAAAGCATTCTCTCTCCTTTTCCAAGGACTTCAGCATCTGGATCACTGTCTTCCTTTCCTCTTTAACTCCTGCTCTTATACTAGGGACTTCAATATTCAGGTTAATGATCCCTCAACCACTCTAACCCTAAGCTTCTCAAATGTCATGGCTTGCTCTTCCACTCTACCTCAGCCACAGACCCAGGGATGGTTACAATCTAGAACTCACCATCACCCAAAAGTTTTCTTCTGTGACAAAAATTCTGACATTTCCTCTATACCAGAAGTTGTGTGTGTGTGTGTTTGTGTGTGTGTGTGTGTGTGTGTGTGTGTGTGTGTGTGTTATAAGGGCATTCTAGCCAAATGTATGGCTCCCTTATTAAAATAATATTTTTCAATAATTGAAAGAAATGCTCAATTGCAGGTAGAAGTTTGTGAAAATATAGATGTATTTTTTGCCATCCTAGTTCATGGATCCTCTGAAATCTATCCACAAATCCCTTACTCCTGCTCTATCTGATTATAACCTCCTATCATTCTCTCTCTTCCTTTGCCTTCTATATCTTGAAATCAATTCTTTATCCTCAGTATGACCTCCAACCCCCCTCCCCCAAGCCCTTTCCCAACCCATTCCCTCTGCTCTGACTTGATTTTCTTCCCTTTCCAATCTCTACACTAGAGTTAACTAGTTCAACCCCACACTGTTCTCTACTCCCAAATCTCTTGGCCCTGTGTCCTATCCAGTCAGGCCTGGCCAAGTCCCAACCCTGGATTACAACTACCATATCACTCATTTGCTCCCAGAAGCAAGGAATTGGAGGAGCCACACAACTGAGCTTCCCATCCACTACTAATTTCTTTATCTAATCTCAAATGTATTAACTTGCTGCAGCAAAACAATTCTACTCCTCCTTAACTGAACCCCTCTGCTGCCTTTCCACAGCTGCTGATTTCAACTTTTCTCCTCCAACCTCACCCACTTCCCTTCCCACTATCCTTTGAGCAGAAGACCTCTCCTCATATTTTACTGGGAAAATAGAGACCACTAAGCACGAGCTGCCTCTTTCCCCCTTCTCTTTGTTTTAGCCCCTCTGTGTTAGACTCCGTTGTCTTCTACTCCAGGCTCTCACCTCGAGGTGGCCCCTCTCGTTGCCAAGGCCACCGTCCTTTCACATGCTCTTGATTCCTCCCCTAAATCACCTCCCTTCTTTGTAATCTAGCATTTTTCCTTTTCTAATGGTTCCTTCCCTGTGGCCTTCAAACATGCTTAAATCGGGGCAGCTAGGTAGCACAGGGGATAGAGCCCTGGCCCTGGAGTCAGGAGGACCTGAGTTCAAATCTAGCCTTAGACACTTGACGCTTACTAGCTGTGTGACCCTGGGCAAGTCACTCAACCCCATTGCCTAGCCAAAAACAAACAAATAAACAAACAAAAAACCCAAACATGTTTAAATCTCTCCCTTCCTTAAAAAACAAAGCAAAACAAAACCAACCTTCATAGACTCTCCAATCCCTCAAAGTGTCATCCTCCATCTCTTCCCCTTCACAGCCAAAATCCTGTTTAAAAACTGTCAATACTCATTGCTTTCTCTTATTCTCCTCTCACTTTTCATACCTTTGCCATTTGGCTTCTGACCTCAACTCAATTGAACTGTCACCCTCCAAAGTTGTCAAAGATCTTTTCATTGCCAAATGTGCTGGCCTCTCCTCATTCTTCATTCTCCTTGACCTCTCTGGTGCATTGGACCCTGCTGGCCACCCTCTCTTCTGTGACTGCTTTCTCTTGCTTCTCCTTTGCTAGCTTATCATCCATATCACTGCAAACTTTTATTGTCCCTCGAGTCTCTGTCCAGGGCTGCCTTCTCTTTTCCCTGTGTACTATCTTGCTTGGTGAAGGTTCAATGATCTTCTCAATGCAATGACTCCCATATCTGTATATCTAACTCCAGTCTCTTTCTTGACCTTCATTCCCCTATCACCCACGGCGTCTTAGACATCTTGATTGACCTCAGTGTCCTATAGTCATCTCAAACCCAACATGTCCAAAACAGAACTCATTTCTCTCTTATGAACTTTTCTATTTATATCAAGGGGAACATTATCCTTCAATCTCCCAGGTTCCCAACGCCAGCATTTTCCTCAATCGTCCTCACTCCACATGGCCCGTCAGTTGCCACGTATTGTTGCTTCTACTTCCACAACATCACTTATACCTGTACTCTTCTCACTATACAAATAGCCCTCGCTTGAGGGCAGGCTCTTCTCACCTCTAAACCTATGCTATTATGATAACTTCTTAAGTGGTCTCGTTTTCTCAAGCTTCTCCCCGATTCACCCTCCACACGGTTGCCAAAGTGATTTTCCTTAAGCACAGCTCTGATCTTGTCATTGCCCTACTCAATAAACTCCAGTGGCTCCCTATTGCCTCTAGGATCAAATATAAACTGCTCTGTTTGGCTTTTAATGCCCTGCTTAGCCTACAGTTCCTGCCTCCCTTTCTGGATTGCACATTGTACTTCCTGTACGCTATGGACTAGCCAAACCGGCTTTCTTGCTGTTCTTCGGATCTCCCATCACTGTGCCTTCGCACTGGCTGTCCCCCGTGTCTATAATGGACTCCCCTTCTCATTGCCGTCTTCTCAGATCTCTCACTTCCTTCCAGACTCAGCTCAAGCACCATTTTCTATATGAAGCCTCTCCCGATCCTGACAATTGTGCTTTCACTCAACTATCTCCTATTTATTTTGTATTTATTCTAGAGAAACTTCTATATGTATGTGTTATCTTTCCTGATACACTGGAAGCTCCCATGAGAGCAGGGACTGGTTTGTTTTTGTCTTTATGCGTAGTATATAGTAGGCACTTAATAAATGCTTGTGACCTGCTTTACTGTAGGCATGATTTTCTGAAAAAGATCCAGAAATTCTGGCCAATCTCTCTTTGGAAACATGTCCAAATCAATGTTCATAGTGTTCTCATTTCAAGAAACTGAGGCCAGGACCATTGGCCTCATTGAGAATCTGGACTGTTCTGACATATTCAAGATAGCCTAATAATGATATACTGTCTCCCCCACAGCCAGCGATGGTGCTTATACAGTAGCAGATCCAGTGCTAGGTGGTTAAACGTTTGATTCCATTACAGAATCACAGAATGGTAGAATTTGGCTGACCCTAGAGATTGAGTCTAACCCTCTCATTTTATAGGTGAGAAAACTAAGGCCCAGAGAAGTTAGGTGACTTGACCAAGGCCACACATAGACTTAGGGGCAATGAGAGGGCGGGTCTTGAATCCAAGTATCCTGAATTAAAATCCAGTGCCTTTCCATGAATAGATTCTATGGGAGAAATCTAGCAAATACAATTTCATTCACCAAGGCATCTGCTATCTGGGGACATAATGGCAAACCAAAATAATCTCTGCCCAGAAGGAGTTTCTACTGCTTAATTTTTCTGCTTTGTTTCATAGATATGGAAACTGAGGCACCAGAAGGTTCTTTATTGCCCTTGGTCCGGTAGCAAATTGATGGTGAAATTGAAAGGGTATCTAGAATCCAGGTCTCAATGGCTGCCTGTTGTTGATAAACTCAGGACAAGTTGTTCTATGCCCCAGATGCCTACTTTCCTGAATGAGCTCACTAAAACCCAGAAGTGTTGGCTCTCAAACCACTTAAATACAACTTAATACTGTGTTACCAGGGCTGGCTAAAATAAAGGAATACTGTTTTCCCTCTGAATACTTTGATCTTTTTCACTGCCCCTAAACTATCTGTCAGTTTAAGAGAATACAGGTAGGTGAAAGTGTCTACTCTGCTGGTTGCTATGAAATGAAATCTAACCCCCGAGGTCACAGATTGAACCTGAACCAAAACGGCAGGGCAGCCCAAAGGGAGGCCAGGATGTGCGCGTGTGTGTGCGCGTCCACGCGCACACATGCACACAGAGACACACACATTGGCCTGGTGGGAGGTTTTTATTGGTTTTTGCTTTGTGAGGACTGGCTGTGAGCCCACACATTTCTTGAATACACAATAGGGAGCTGGGCAAGACTGCAGAAATAAATTTTATTAACACACAATCACTGCGGCACCAGATAGAATACTCTCTTTTAGTCTGCTCTCTCTGGCAGGCCCCTCTTTGTACCAGGCCAGGTCAATTAGTAGACTAATGTAGACCAGGTCTGATTTTTAAAGGGTTTAATTAAAGTTTTGATACAATGCACATGTAAAACACCAATCTGTCTTTTAAGGATATGTATTAGCTAGAAATTGATTTTAGCTTAGGCCCTAATTTATAGCCTTTCCCCTCTAATAAGTATAATTCCTTAGAAGATATTAAAGGCTCCTATCCCCTTTGCTCCCTCACCATAATTTAACAAGTAAACAGTGCCACAATTGCACACATCATTCAGTTGCTAATGTTGTATAGGTCCCTGTGGTCTGGGGAATCCAATCCAGTTCAAATTCCTGAGGCTGGCATTCAAGGCCCTCTGGCTCTAATCAACCTTTCCAGTCTTACATCCCACTGTTTGCCTGTATGCATCCTGTGTTTCAGCACTCTGGCCTACTTGTCATTTCTCATCCTTGCCGCCCTTCTTCATGCTGTCTTCACTGCCTGAAATGCTTTTCCACACATATGTACCATTGAAATACTACTTATCATTCAAGGCCCAGCTCATAGACTACTTCCTTCGTGAGGCCTTCCACGATCTCCCTACCTGAAATGGTTCTCTTCCTCTTCTCTGAACCCCCTCCCCCCACTCCCCGACCCCAAGCTTTATGTTGTCTGTCTCACTGATTATATTATGTTATGCTTTTTGTCTCTCTGATTTCTCCATTTGAGTGTATGTTCCTTATAGGCAGCGACCATGTCTTGTTCTCCATATTCCTCATAGTAGTTGGCACAAGACCTGGCACATAGTAGGCCCTCAACTTGTTCAAATGAATTGTACTGAAGCTGCAAAGGCCAGGAGCAAATGCTGCTTCCAGAAACCAATGAAGACCAGTCAATTTGTTTTCCATTTAGAAATGAAATCTTTTCAAGTTATTGCTGAGAGAATTTTGAGTTTATAACAACAATAAAATGAGATCAGAAAATGTTAATTCTGGTATAAAGAATGTTTAGTATCCTAGGTCTGGGGTTCAAATGCTAACTCTGTTACTATCAGTGTGACTTGGGGCAAGTTACTTCATCTCTTTGGGCCTCAATTACCTTATGTGTAAGATGAAGACGATTTATGATATGTTTTTCAAAGGCAAAGTCTAGGATTGTGTGATCGCTTGGAAGAGAAACAATGGAGTGTAGAGGAAATATGCTGGATTCACAATTGAAAAGACCTAGATTCAAACTCTAGCTTTTTCAGCCTCAGTTTCCTCCTTTGTAAAATGAGGGGTTTGGACTTAAAGATCTCTAAGGTTTTGCCTACCTCTGAATCTAGCATCCCATCATCCTGCAGATAGTGGGGTCAGATTTTCTGCCTCAATATTTCAAAATGTAATCATATTTTGGTGGGATATTCACCCAGCTCCTTCTTCGAAAGGATGATAGATTATTAGCACTGGTGGAATTCCCCAGAGAAGCTAGACCAGTCAAAGGCAGCTGTGAAGCCCTCCCTCTTTCCATTTGCCATTCATTTGTTCATTCAGCAAACACCTACTGTGTGTGAGGCCCTGAGTTAGGCACACAGTCTCTCTGCTAGGGCACAGAATTTACATTCTATTACATTCTATGGGCATTGGTAGGGCATGACATGTAAACTGTTCAGTATACTAAAAAGTAGGGAGTGATGGCAAGTGCTCTAGGCAGACGAAGGAGGGAGAGAACCCTTTCAGCTGAACTATCCGAGAAGGCTCTGCAGAGGAGTGAGCCTTAAAGGAAGAGGGGGATTCTGAAAGCCTGTCACCCATATTAAGTAGGATGCAAAATCTCAAAGCAAAGAGCAGTTAGGATTAGCAGCCAGATCTGTTGGGCTGTATACATGGCCCTGCTCCTCTCTGCTGAACTTGGGGACCACTGCTCACTCAGTCTGCAGCAATCCCTGCCCCCAACCTCCCTGCCCCCCAGCCCTGCCACAGACACATATTAAATAGCTAGCATGTGCAAGGCCCTGACAATGATACAGAGATGAATAAGGCACAGTCCTTGACTCGCAGAACTTACAGTCTTGTAAGGGAGATAATACAGGAACACAGATAACGATAATATAAAAACAATGTGACAAATACAAAAGAGAAATACAAAGCAATGTAAGTTCCTAAGGAAAGAAAGGTCATTGTTTTGACTCGGGAGACCTGGTTGTCTTAAGATTCCTAGATGCTGAAACCCAGTCTGCCTACAGGAAACCCTTTATTTTCATCTCCCCTTTGACTTGTATGTTCTCCCACACTTAAGACTCAGTTCTCTTTCTTGGATTTATGGTACTTACGTGTCTTTATAGAATTTTAGAGCTGAAGGTGCCAGAGAAAGATAATTTGGCCCCACCCCCTCATTTTACAGATGAGGAAACTAAAGCCCAGAGAGGGGAAATGATTTGCCCTAGGTCACACAGCTAGTAGGTGGCAAAGCTTGGTCTACAATTGAGGTCTTTGGAATACCTATCCAGTAGTTTCCCTATAAAGTTGAATTCTTGCCTACAGAGCACCTCTCTATCCAGCAGCCTACCACATTCTGTTGCCATCCAAGAGCTCAAATAACATGGCATAAGCTACGAATGAGGGAGAAATGAATGTGCCTGAATGTGCCGGTCTGTCTCATTCGAGAATATGCTAAAAAAGGGTCAGCATACAAATGGTCCAACAGAATTCAAAGCATTCCAATTTCAGTGCTTTTCTCCTGATGCCCCAAAATCTCATTGAGGGAAAAGGAAAGCAGGACATGAATCAATGTTGATGACCTAAGACTAGTGCAAACAAAACCCATTTTCATTACAATTTTATGATTATAATCTAGATAGCCACATGGAAAGACCTGCCAGAGCAAAATGCCACTCCATTCATTATGAGACCCAATTCTGAGCTGAGGATTTCCACCTTGTCTCACTAAAAGTGGAAAGAGAGAAACCGGGCAAGGACATTAAGGTGCCAGGAGCGTCATTCATTGTGCCAGCACTGGTCAGAAAAAAGAGGGTCAATGGAGTTGCTGCAGCTGAAGGTGGTTTCCAAGCCAATGACATTCTGTCTTTAGTTGAACCTCATTTCCTCCTCTCCATCTCTCCCTCCTTCTTTGCTCCTGAGGAATACCACCCTCAATAATGAATGGTATGGGATAAATGAGACTTCACTGCAGGCTTCCCCCTTGTTTGCTGATTCTAGGACGAAACCATCGCTTCCTGTGGCAACTTTAGCATCAAAGGCAGGAAGGCAGAGCTGATGGCTGAAGATGGACAGTATGTTTTATATCCAGAGTAAGGAACTGTTCTGAGCCTACTGAGGGCTGGTTCTAACACAGAGCTTTCTTTATACTCGGGGTTAAAAAAAAAAAAGGCACCAAGGGTTCTTGTTCATGTATGCTGACTTAAATCTATCAATACCTTTACTTCTGCTGTTCCTACAAGGCTCAGATTAGGTACCACCCCTCCATGAATTCTTCCCTGATACCCTCAGCCAGGGTATGATGGAGCCAGCTCGAACCAGTTCACAAGAGCTGATTGGTTAATTTTAAGTGCGATAACTTACACCTCAGAAATCAGCAAACATTACAATCCCGGCTTGATCTATTGTTTTGATGATTGTCTAGACTTGAGAAAGTTATGAAGAAAATGTAACCAATGCAGATTAAACTGAAGAGAGCTGCTTGTTAAACATTTACCAGCACACTACTGCCTTCAGTGGAAAATGTTCTCTTCCTCCTACAATTTTCCTAGCTTCTCTCCTGTCACATCTTGTAAACTATTTATTTGTATATCTGTTCTATTTTCTCCATGCCATAGTAGACTATAACTTCCTTGAGAGTAGAGACTATATAATTTTTTATCTTTGCAGCAATAATGCCTAGCACAATATCTGACATACAGTAAATTCTTAATAAATGCTTGTTGAGTTGAATTGAGAAGATACCCAGTGGCAGAAAGGGCAAAAGTATAACACAAATAAATGACCATGGTCTCTGTTCGTCTCTGGTCACTGCTGCTGTCCCAAGGGACTGAGGACTTCCTTAGTTTTCAGCTACAAGTATTTGATCAAAAGAGAGCAAAATGTAAAGAATTATATTTGACTGAAGAAGGAAAGTCATCATTGAGGAAGCTTATTATCCTGTAAGATTGAATCAGCCTTAGCACTCACATCTCATCTTCACCCTCTACTCTTCTGATTGGACCCTCTGACTCATGGGTTCTAGGGCTTCCATTTAGGGAAAGGACTCAGCACAGTCTCCTTTCCTTTTCCTATCAGCCACACTGTTTTGGGACTTCTTTGGACTTCTCTATCATGACCCTGCACCTGGTATCCCCTCCCCTCTTTTATAACTTCCATTTATGTATCGCCTTTCCCTAGTAGATTGTAAGCTCCTTGAGGGCAGGGACTGTCTTTATTTTATTTGCATTTTTATCCCAGTGCTTAGCACAGTGCCTGGCACATAGTAAGTGCTTAAATATTTATTGACTATTGTCTATTATTTTCATTTTAAAGGTGAGGAAAGTGAAGCCAGTAGATTGTTATTGGCTTGTGATAACATAAGTACCAGAGGCAGGATTTGAAGCCAGGCTTCTCCTCACTCCAACACTCTTATCTGCTACATTGAACTAGCACCTTGTCCCAAATGTGGTAAGCACATACTCCTTTATACAAACTAGTGCCTTGGTCATCAACTTCAGCCTCCACACAATTTTCATCACTCAGCCCATTGGCCTGCTCTTCCTTCTGGTTCTTCCTGGCTTGCTTAGTTGCGCTGCTGTTGGAGATCCAGCTTGCCAGTGTCCTATGGCCCCAACCAGGAGCTCCATGAGTTAGTCATACTGGCATGAAGTATGTGCTCTTTGACCTTTCTGGGTCTGTTTCATCACTGGCAATCTGGACCACCAGGTCCCTGTCCTCCCTCCCCTTCCATAGTCGTTGTATAGACTGATTGATGAGTGCTTGCCAGGGGCTTTGAAAATGAACACATTTCATAAATCCTAAATGTCATTCCTTTGGAATGGTGCTGACTTCTCTCATTGTCCCTTTCTCCACTGATTCGTAAGCTTCTTGCTAGGTGACACCTAAGGACCCTTTTCTCCCGGGCAGAGCTCTTAGAGCTGTGCATGTCAGAAGTATCATCAGCCTATCTGTGTTCTTCAGCAGTGAGAGTTGCTTCCCACCATAGAGGCTAAGATAGCCTATTATATCAGCAGGAGGAGGGCTCTATTTAGAGGACTCAGAGGAAAAGGAGAAGAGTCATTCAGATGTCCAAAGGGAGCCTGAGAGGTGAGAAATTCAGAGGTAAGTGGAGATTTATGCACCAATAAGGCAAGGGGAGTGGGGGAAGGGCAATGAGATGGTTCTGTGGCTTCATTTTGTCCCACAAGTATTGCCAGCCACTCCTGAAAGCCCTAGAGACCTGGCACGGAATCAGCAGCACCTTCTAACAAGTGCACGAGGTTACTGGAAATGTCAAACCCACATCACTCACTAGTCAGTGCTTTCATAGCCAGAGCCTAGTCAACTGGCTGGAGGAGGGAAAAGAAACAAAAAAAGATTTCTGCCCCCTCTTAAATTAATGAGATTAATGAGTTCTTTAATGGGTGAAGAAAGCTGATGTCAGAGAAGCATCGATCGGGAGCTCAGACCTTTTGCATGGCAATATTTACAACATCAGACATTGCTTGGTGTTTCCCAGGCCAAGCTCAGTTCCAGCAGCCCCTCCATTCCTTGGTGCTCCCTCAGACCCTGATTGGCGTGTTGAACTTGGACAGCAAGAATGTTTGAGCTGTTTTCTCTCCACACCGGCTTGGGGGTTTCACACCCTGGCTGATGCTGTACCTCGAATCCCAATGAGTGAGCTCAGAAGGGAGTGAATCTGATCAAAGAAATTCTATGGAATCTCAGCATTGGAAGGTAATCTACCCCTCAGAGGCAACTGGTACAATCTACACCCAGACAGGAAACTCTTCTACAATATCTGCAATGCACTCATCAGCCTTTGCCTCTAGGGTTGCCCCATCCCCCTTGCTGACTCATATTGGGGTTGCAGGCAACTTAGACCCCTGGAGCTTCCTCAGTCAAACTGCAGTCTAATCAGGCTTTCCCCATCTCGAACTTGAGAAGCTGCTTGTCTGTACCCACGTGAAAGGCCATTTTTATACTTACTGGATTTCATCTTGGGCAGCTAGGTGGATAGAGCACTAGGCTTGGAGTCAGGAAGACCAGAGCTCAAATCCAGCCTCAGATATATGTGTGACCTTGGGCGAGTCACTTCCCCCGTTTGCCTCAGTTTCTTCATCTGCAAAATGGAGATAATAATATAGCACCTACCTCACAGAACTGGTATGACAAAAAAAATGAGATAATATTTGGAAACTTTTTAGCACAGTCCCTGGAACATGGTAGGTGCTATATAAATGTTAGCTATTATTATTATCTTATTAAATTCAGACCAATGCTTTTTGAGATTTTGACTCTGTTTTTCAGTGTGTTAGCTGTCTCTCCAGCTTAGTGCCATCTGATTTGATGAGTGCGCTGTCTCTGCCTTTAACCGAATCATTGATAAAAATGTTCAACAACCAAAGGCCAAGCACAGCTACCTAGAGTGATCCACTGGAGATGTGCCACGTTGACACTGCACTACTAACCACTATTCTTTGTATCAGTGCTGACTCCATCTAACAGTATTAGTAGTGCCTAGCCCTCTGTCTTTCCATCTCCACTGATCTTATCAGCTTCTATGGGTTCAATGATCAGCTTTATGCAAATGATTTCCATATCTATATATCCAGCCCTAGCCTCTCTCCTGAGCTACAGGCTCACATTCCCAACTAACTGCCTTTTGGGACCTCAAACTCAACGTTCCAAACAGAACTCATCTTTTCCCCCAAACCATTCCCTTTTGCCAACTTCCCTATAACTGTTGAGGGCACCATCATCCTCTCAGTCATCTGGGCTCACAACCTAGATGTCATCCTCAACTACTCGATGTCATTAATCACATATCCAATCTGTTGTCAAGTCTTCTGATCTTAAACCTTACAATATCTCTTGTATACAGTAAATCCTCAATTTTCACAAAGGTAATGTTCCTAGAAAATGATGTGAAAGTAAAAAATTCGAATGCTGATACATTGAACCTATGAGAAATAGAGGGTTAGGTTCCTGTGACTAATTTTTCACTAGAGATTGCTGAAAATACACTTTCTGCATACAAATATTTATAATAAAGTATTAATTCCAACAATATGCAGTTTTCCTAACACAGTAACCATGAAACAACCCACAAAATGCAGTATACAAAATAAAATTGGTAACATGCAAAACATTTTTCTCACTAGTAATTCCCTAGAATTCTATGACCTTTTGTACTAACATCTTAATAAAAAAAAAAACCCATTGATTGAGGCAGCTAGGTGGTGCAGTGGATAGAGCACTGGCCCTACAGTCATGAGGACCTGAGTTCAAATCCGGCCTCAGACACTTGATATTAGCCGTGTGACCCTAGGCAAGTCACTTAACTGCAATTGCCTCCCCCTCCCCCCCAAAAAAGAAAAAAAAACATTGATTTCAGACAATATTTGCTTTTCATAAAAAATGAAATCTACAGTACCATAAATACTGCATAGCAAATAAAATTCTTAAGACTAAAACATTTTAAAACCTGAATCTTACTTTCTACAGTGTCAGATAGCAGTGTGATGGTGTTACTGTATACTATACTGCCATCAACCTCCTACCTTGGCTGCCCCCTCTGAAAACCAAGGGAGGGGTTGCTGGGACAAGACTGGAAAGGTCTCTATATCACTTCTGACACTCTGTCCTTCATAGCTGGTGGATGGCGTTGGAAATCATGAAGGATGCACCAACTTGATTAGATCAGTGGAGGCATAATTGTAACATAAAACTTGAGTTTTCAAGGCAAGCAATGAAAATACGCAATGAATACATGGGGAGCTCTTTACTCTGCAACAGCAGGGTGAACAAGCAGGGGGAAGCGCCTGGCTAGGAAACAGCCACTCCAGAAACTTGAATGCATTGAATGCATTTTTACCCTTCATTTTTTTCTCTACTGCACATAACTGTGAATTTGTGCAGTTGCCAACATGAAAGTGAAAATGAGCTTACTAAAATCATGTGAATGCTTGAAGTCACGAAAGTTAAATGCGTGAATGTTGGGGATTGACTATGCATCGCCTTCTCTCCACTTGTACAGGTGCCATGCTGGTGCAGGCCATCATTGCCTCACACCTGGACTATCGCCAAAGCTTTCCAAGTGGTCTCCCTGCCACAAATATCCCTTCATTCCAATCCATTCTCTACTCAGTTGCCAAAGTGATTTTCCTAAAATGAAGGACTCATCAAGTCACACCCTTACTCCATAAACTCACATGGCTCCCTATTACCCCCATGATCAAATACAAAATCATTTGTTTGGCATTGGAAACCCTTCACAGTCTGGGCCCATTCCTTCAGTCTTACCACTTTACTCCCTTCCCTGCACTTTATGATTCAGTTTATTTGCTTTTATTTGGTTTATTTTCTATTCTTTGCACATGACTCTCTACTTCCTAACTTTGCCTCTCTGCCTTCTCAGTGGTTTTCCCCCATGCCTACAATGCTCTTCCTTCTCATCTGCCTCCTGGCTTCCCTGGCTTCCTATAGGAAACCTTTCCTGGTCCTTCTTTTTCCTGCCTTCCTCTCCACCCCTCCCTCCCCCACGCGCTTTTTCTCTGAGATTACCTTCCGTTTAAAATTTACAGCTAGCGTTTATATGGCACTTCAAGGTTTACAAAGCACTTTAATACACTGTCTCATTTTATCCTCATGACATCCCTGTGAAGTAGGAGCTATTATTATCCCCATTTTACAGATGGGAGAACTGATTAAGAACTGATGAGAAAAAGATTAAGTGACTTGCCTTAGGTTACACAGGTAGTAGGGTAGGATTTGAACTCAGGTCTTCCTGACAAAAAGTCCAATGCTCTATCTACTATATTACCTTATCACACTTCTGTTGCCCAGCTTAAAAGTCTGAGGGAAGCTAAAGGAGGGAAGGGAGAAAGGGAACGCACATCTATATAATGTCTGCTACATGCCAGGCACTACACTAGGCACTTTACAAATATTATCTCATTTGATCCTCACAACACTGGGAGGTAGGTGCTGTTATTATCTCCGTTTTACAGTTAAGGAAACTGAGGTAAAGAGAGTCTCAGTTTCCCATGATCCCAGATAAGTCATTTAATCTCTCTTGGTCTCAGTTTCCTCATCTATAAAATGGAGAGATTAGCTCACTCTTATCTGAATGATCACGGGAAAGAAGAATATATACAAATACAAGGAGAAATAGATTTAATTCTACAAGGAAATAGAAGTGAAAGGAGAGAAGAGAGAGAAAAAATTAGAGAGAGGGCAGAGTAGGGGAGGGATTAGTCCTAAGCAAAACAAATTCCAAGGCTGTACAAAAATATTTACTGTTCTTTTTGAGGAGGCAAAGAATGGAGATCTGTGGGGGTTTCCAGAAATTGGTGAATGGATGAATGAGTTATGGTAAAGAAATGGGCTAGAAGACTATTGCACTGCAAGAAATGATGCAAGAGAAGGTTTCAGAAAACCTGGGAAGACTTGTATGAACTGATACAGAAGCAAATGAACAGAATGAGCAGAACAGTTTATACTGTGACAACAATATGGCAAAGGCAAAGAACTTTGAAAGAATTAGGACTTTTGATTAGTATAATGATCAACCACAATTCCAGAGGCCTAATGACAAAACAGCTACCCACCTCCTGATAGATAGCCAAACGACTCAGAATACAGAAGGACACAGTTGGGTTTTAGACATGGCCAAGGTAGACATTTATTTTAATTAACTATACAAGTTTGCAATGGGTTTTGTTTTTTCTTTTGTCCTCGATAGGGAGGGAGTGCTAGAAGGAGGGGCAGGTAAGGATGTGGATTTTTGCTGTCTGAAAAAAATAAAACATATATACATATATATATATATATATATATTTTAAATGAAGAGGTGGGACTCCATTGCATCTAAAGTCCTTTCCACCTCTAAATCTACGATCCAACAATCTGTCTCTGCTCAACCACTTTCAATGACAAGGTGCTTACTGCTTCACGTGGAAGTTCATTCCACTGTTGGGCAGCTCCGGCTGTTATGAAGTTCTTTCCTGCATTAAACCAAATCTTGCCTCCCCCCAAACTTCTTCACATTAGGGATTGTTTTACCCTGCGGAGCAGCCTAGAACAAGTTTGCTCCCTCTTCTCTGTAACTCCTGGGCCTCTGAAGTTGTTTAGAACCAAAGAGTCATAGTATATTAGTGCTAGAAAGAACCTCAAGTCTAATCTTGTCCAACCTCCTTATTTTACAGATGAGGACCCTGAGGTCAAGAGAGAGGAAAGACCGTGCCCAAGGTCACACAGGTCTAGTGGCACAGCTGCCAGCAGAACCTAGCCTTTCTAAGTCTCCATCCAAAGCCCTTTCGACTAGGCTTGTTTGACTCTGCTTTTACCAAAGGAATTTTATTCAATAGCAAGTGTGAATAGCATCCAAATTGTCCCACTAAATTATTGGTCTATAATGGCGAAGTGAATTTATTCATTAGTCTTTGTGAGACATGTTTGAATAAGACCACAAGAAAGTGTTAACAACAATCCAAGCTGACTCACTTCCAAACTACATGGACAGACACTGACAATATTTCCCAGCCTATGAAGATGGGAAGACAGCTGGGAGGCATTCCTGGCTTGGCTTCCCTGACCAGGTCACCACACTTCATTACACGAGGTTCCCAAAGGGAAAACTGCACTGGGGATGCTCTAGTTTCAGGAAAAAGAAATTGTGCCTTCCTATCCTCATTGCTCAATTTCTGGAGCAATGTTCAGGCAGGGCATGGAAGTGGCATGTCTGCCAACTATCCAATATGGCTACCATGCCCATACTCCTGGGAAGCCCTCAAAGTGCTTCATGGAAACCTAAGCTTCTGTGGCACAGTCTGAAAAGCAATGGCCTCACCTAATGGCTCCTACCTTTCCTTAATTTCAGTTCTAGGCCATTTTAATGGTTCACTTTATGAGCTTCTGTTACAAGTCAGTGACATTCTGGAAAGTTTCTGGTTTGCCACTGATGTCCTGATCACTTATATCCTTTACAGAATTACAGCTATAGGTCATAATGGTTATAAGAAGAAAGTAAGAGGACAAGACACTGAGTCAGCTCCTGGGGGAAGGACAGTGTACAGCATTAACTAAAGCCTTTTTGATCTTGAGGGAGGATCTCTCTGACCAAAGAGTAGTGGAACTTCATATGACACCGGATTGGGGTGAGGAAGGTGCTTTGGACACCATAAGCACTGTGTAATGGGAGAGCACTTACTATTATTGCTGTTGCATTTATTGCCAGGGCAATAGGATGCTGCTGAACCTATCTAATGAAGTCCTCTCTTCTGGGAATTTCTGGGATCTCCAGCTCTAAGGGCCACGCCTATTCCTGACTCCCAGAAATCCTGAATTATTGGCAAGCTCTAAATCAGATCCAAGTGACTAGGGTACCATGTCACAGTTCACAAAATAGTGTGAATCTTAGGGCCCCTTTACCATACAGAGGCACTGTTAGGCAAGAGGGAACGTCTTTTACTTTTGAGCTCATTCACAAATGGTTGTGTGAAGTCACAGGTGGAAAGAACTATATCTCTTTTGAAAGACTTTCATAGATATGCAGGGGCAGCTGGGTGGCACAGTGAATAGAATACCAGGCCTGGAATCAGGAAGAATCATCTTCTTGAGTTCAAATCTGGCCTCAGACACTTACTAGCTAGGTGACACTGGACAAGTCATTTCACCCTATTTGCCTCAGTTTCCTCATCTGTACAATGAGCTGGAGAAGGAAATGGCAAACCATTCCAGTATCCTTGCCAAGAAAACCCCAAATAGGCTTAGTCAGTCACAACCGAAATGACTGAATAACAACACAGAAAGGCAGCCAACATTTACATAGCTTTTAAAGAGTTACAAAGCATTTTATATCCATTGTACCATTTGAGCCCCCAACCAACCCTATGAGGCAGGTACTACTGTTATTATTGTCTACATTTCTGAGACAAGAAAGCTGAGGTTCAAACAATGGAAGAGACTTACCCTTAGGTGTTGTTGAGCTGTTGTTCAGTCCTGTCCAACTCTTTGTGACCCCATTTGGGGTTTTCTTGGCAAAGATACTGGAGTGGTTTGCCGTTTCCTTCTCCAGCTCATTTGACAGTCTGAGGCCAAATTTGAGCTCATGAAGATCAATCTTCCTAATTCCAGGCCCAGCACTCTATCTACTGTGCCACCTAGCTGCCTCGTAGCTACTTAGCTGATAAATGTCAAAGGTGGGATCCAAACCCAGGCCTCCTGACCCCAAGTTTAGTACCCTTTACACTAATCCATATTGCCTCCCTTTTAAGTTACATTAAAGTCCCATGATAACTTGGCTGTTATTCATCTTAGTATATACCACTGTCAATCAAGTGTCCATCCCCCTCTGTATTATCAATCGTACCATACCATGGCAGGAAAATCATCACGCCTAGAGATTATCTATTCTAACCAACTAATTAAACAGATGAGGAAACTGAAGTCCAAAGAGGACTAGAATCTAGACCTCCTGATTCCATGGGTATCCTATGCCGTGCTGCCTTCCATATGAACAATTAATCAACAAGCATTTAAGCGCCTACTAAGTACTAGGGATGCAAACACAAAAGTAATCCTTGCTCTCGAGGATCTTACATTTTAATAAGGGAGACAAGTACAGAGGTAGGTATATAATCGTGGACACTGATTGGAAAAGTTAAGGATATCTTCTCTCTGACTACACTGCTCATGTTAATTTCAAAGTCACTCTGACCCAATCCTGAGGACAGATAGAAAAAGGGTATGTGGTAGCCTTCACAAAATTTAAGCCATGCTTCCATGAAAGCTGAATTCTGGTTCAGCTTGTTGGCCCAAACATGGTCATCAACTTGAAGAATATCAGGGCTCCATCTGACAGGAAAGCAGGCTAGGTGAAAACCAGGAACATCATGGTGGTTCAATGAGAACATTTTTGCACTTGAGAAATCAAACACTAAAACCAACTAGATCAGCTTCTACTGACAGGAAACTCATTCACTTATTCCTTCATCAATTATTTACTGAGAGTTCAGGGACATAATCACACTGGGACATTTGGGAACCTGGCTTTGAATCCCACTTTTGACATTTATCAGCTGTATACCCATGGGTAAGTCACTTCAGTTGTCTGAGTCTCAGTAATATCAGTAGGACCTACCCCATAGGGTTGGTGGGGCTCCAAATTTGACCCCATTGGGACAAGCCTAGGAAGCCAGAGAATATCAGAACTAGAAAGGGCCTTAGAGATAATCTCGACCAAACTTCTTATCTTACAGAGGAGGTTTTACCAGCTGGTACATTTTTATGTGTCCTATAACTATTTCTGGGAACTCCATCAGTGCAAACCTTCGTCAAGTAGCCATGGCACACGTTATGTGCAAGACTTTGGATTAGGCATTGTTGCTCTTAAGGATCTTCTAGTACTCTTGGGGGCATAAGACCGAGACATACAGAACTATAATACAAAACACAATATGAATTATGATCAGGACAGGTATGAAGAATACTGTGGGTGTTCACAGTGGGGAGAGATCACTTTGGTGTCTCAAATCATTCATCAACCATAGCCACACCTAGTGTGTCAGTGAGGATTTGAACAATCTGTGGCCTTTGTAAAAATGACAGGTCCCCATGAAAAAACTTCCAATTTATTCTGTGCTGAGCTCTGTTAGTAATATTTATGTCCCTACATAAACATCCAGTCTTCTTTCTTTCTCTTTTTCCCTAAGTCTATTCTACTGCACGATGGCGTCAGACTCACTTTAGCCTCCAGCCAAGTAAAATAAAGACAAAAGTACATTTCTTGAATGTATTTCCATTTTAACTACAGAGTTCACTATCTCCAGTGGGAGCATCAGAAAAATTTGTCAAAAGAAAAAGAAAGGGAGCTGATTTTGAGTTTGAATGCCTTCACAATGTGGGAGTTCGGTTATAGCTGGTGTTACTGTCCATTACTGGGAATCAGAAAACTACTTTTGCTAAATTTAGAACCTACTCAACATTCAGAGGGCTGCAGTATTCCATTGGCCTCCTAACATCTGGGGTTTGAGCTGGGTGACCCCGTATCGTGAAAGAAAAAAAAATTTTTAACCTACTTTGTAAACTGGCCCAAAATACTTTGGGGACATTAGTTCTGAAGTAATATATTTATGATTTGAATATAAACAAGTCAAAAGCATGTAGATTAAATTTCCCTCAAAATACACACTGGTTTATAAGCTGAGGGAAAGGGTGCTTGGCAAAAAGAATACTAGGTTTTACTCAACCCTGAGCATTTGAAAAATAGCTGGAGACATGTGACAACTCAGAAGGCGACTGGGTCCAACAGCTTTGGCTCCCAGTGGTGGAGGGTTGAAGTCAGGTCCTTCCCTTAGCCATGCTCCGATTTATAAGTTGTAGGCTCTGTTCCTCCACCACGGTGAGATAAACAAACCTTGGTCTACCCAGGACTTCCTTTATCCTGTTTCACAGCATTTCTGGGCATATATACCACCCTTGAGCCTCTAGGGAATAGTTTCAATGACCTCTCATGGCAGACTTTTGCAAGTCTCAGATGAGGAACTGGCTCAAAGGGAATCTACCTCCATGCTGTCAGAGAGCAGTTAGTTGTATTCCCTAGCATTGACTCAGGTGATTCTGCTGCTAAATTCCAGGAGGGTGGTGACTCCTCCAGAAGGCAAACAGTTCTGTTCCTGATAGCTCATGGGATAACCTGCATTTCTGCTCTTCTCACAGGACAGAATGGCCTGCTTCCCTAGAAGAGCTAATTAAAGGCCTATTGTGCCATTTAAAATCTTTTTTTTTTTTGGGAGGGGGAGAGTGTTGAAATAGAGAAAGTAGACCTGTGATTTCATCAGAACTTCCATTGAGGGAATTCCATCTGTTGACAAAGATCAGCATGTTGTCTATAACTGGGATGGAGAGGTGAAGTGAATTACCCATGGTAATAATTAGTCAGTCAGTCAGTCAATAAGCATTTCTTAAGTGCCTACTATGTGTCAGGCACCCAGGCGATGTACTGGGGATACAAAAAGAGGCAAAACACAGTCTCTGGCCTCAAGGAGCTCAACATCTAATGGGGGATTCAACAAGTAAACAAATACATACGAACAAGCTCTACACGGGATAAATAGGAAACAATAAAGAGTTAAAGACAGGTCAGGAAAGGCTTCCTGTGGAAGATGTGCTTTCATCTGGGGCTTAAAAGAAACCAGGGAAGCCAGGAGGCAGAGATGAGGAGGGAGAGCATGCCAGGCGTGGGATGGCCAGCCAGAGAAAATGCCCAGAGCCAAGAGATGGAGTGTCCTGTTTGTGGAAGAGCCAGGAGGATGCTGTCACTGGACTGAGGACTATGTGTCAGGGAGGAAGGCATAAGAAAAGTGAAAAGGTTATGTGTGGGGGGTGCTAGGTTTGAAGGGTTCTGAAAGTCAAACAAGGGATTTTGTATCTCATCCGAGAGGTGAGAAGAAGCCATTGCAGTTTATGGAGTAAGAGTGGTGATGTGTCAGAAGCAGGAGGTAAACCAAGTGTTCCTGACTTCAAGGCCACCCCTCTGGCCACTGTGTCACACTATTTCTCTGTTATCACTGCACATATTTGGAATCGAGGGAGTTTGCTAGGAGGAGTTTACCCCTTCGCCCTTGTACCTCTCCTAGGCACATGTATTGTGGTGTCAATGGAATATGCAAGTGATGTCAAAGAACTGGAAAGGAAAATATCATTTCCTCGATGGGCAAATGAGGCCACACTTACTTGCAAGTGACTTTTGGGAACATTTGGGGCCTATAACACTGGACTTCTCCAGAGTGCCTTTGGGCTACCAACGTGCCAATGGGAAAGTACAGGCTAAGGGGAGCATACAGCACTGCAGGTGGGGAACAGAAACCTGACTTTAGTTGAAAAGAGAGAGGCAGGAATTAGAGAATTATATAATGTCTGAGCTGAATTGAACTAAATTATAGAGGAGGAAACTGAGTCCTAGAGAGTGAAAGTACCTTGCCCAAAGCCCCACGGAACATTAAGGACAGAGTAGGAATTAGAACCGAGGTCTTCTGACTAGCAGTCCAATGTTCTTTCTTTCTTTCTTTTTTTTTTTTTTTGGCTAGGCAATGGGGTAAGTGACTTGCCCAGGGTCACACAGCTAGTAAGTGTTACGTGCTGGATTTGAACTCAGGTCCTCCTGACTCCAGGGCCGGTGCTCTATCCACTGCACCACCTAGCTGCCCCTCCAATGTTCTTTCTACCACACCCCAGTTTGTCTTTACATATAGAACTTTACCAGGAAGTTCATCCTATGGGGCTGTTGGGGCTCCATGTGTCAATCCTGGTTGGCAGGCATCAAGCAGGGTGAAGGCACAAGGCAAGGAATTGTAGAGTCAGATACAGACCAAAGGCAAATGATGGAGCACAGGAAGGAGGCCCAGAGAGCGGGTGTTAGAAGCAACTAGGAATTACCAACAGAACAAACAATAGGTCACAAGGGGTCAGGGACCCAGGCAAGATTCCTGGTAATAGGAGTCAAAAGCTTGGCAAAGACACTGGGTAAAAGTTACAAAAACTAACAACAACAATGGATTCTGGGTTGGAAACTTTGTAAGCCCTGAACACTTCCTGTTTGGGGGCAAGAGAGGTTCTGGAATGTGTGCGGGCCTGTCCCTACAACAAGGAGACTTACCCAGTTGGAGAAGGGGTTGAGGGACCATAGAGCCAGGGAGTTCTTGATACACAGGCCTGAGAACTGCAAGAGACCTTCAAGGACATTTAATGCAACAATTTCATTTTATGGATGAGACATTAAGGTGGAGTAGATAGAGTACTGAGCATAGAGGCAGGAAGACTTCAGCTCCTACTTCAGACACAACAGTAGTGTGACCATAGGCAAGTCACCTTCAACTCTTAGAGTCTCAGTGTCCATCTGTAAAATGCAGATAATAAGACCTGTAACATGTATTTCACCAGATGATTGTGAGGATCAAGTTAGTTTGTGTATACAAAGTGCTTTGCTAACTTTAAAGTGCTGAATAAATATGTCACTATTTGTTACAGACAAGGAGACTGAGGCACAGAGAAAATCACTTAAGGTCACAGAGGTAGTAAGTAGCAGAGGTCCTCTGATTCCAAATTCATTGCTCTTTCCGCTGTACCATATTGCCCACACTGAACTTTGTAATCCACCTGGGCTGCCCAGACCAACTTTCCTATGGTGAAGGCCAAAACCCAGCTGAGAGCAACCTTGTTGTAGGGGTTAGGGTTTGCTCTCATTGAAGAAATGAAGGTATGTACTATGAATGATGTTCCTTCAGATTACTCCTCAGGGCTCTGTCCTGGGTCCTCATTTGGTGATCTCCTCAGCTCCGCTGGACTTAATTGCCACCCTATGCTGATGATTCTCAAATCTACCTTTCCTGCCTCAATCTCTCTGCTGACCTCTAATCTCGCATCCCCAACTGCTTTTCAGATATCTCAAACTGGACGTCCAGTAGACATCTTAAACTCCACATGTCCAAAACCAAACTCATTATCCTTTCCCCTAAACCCTCTTTATTTCGGTCTAAGGTGATACCATCTTCCCAGTCCCCCAGGCTTACAACCTAGGGGTGATCCTCAGCTCCTCACTATCTCTCATCCACCTCCCCCATATCCAATCCTTTGCCAAAGCCTGCCAATTTCACCTTTACAACATCTGTCAAATACACCCCCTTCTCTCTTCTAACATGGCCACCATTCTAGCACAGGCCCTCATCACCTCGTGTCTTGATTATTGCAGTAGCTTGCTGGTGGGTCTGCCTGCCCCAAGTCTCTCCCCACTCCAATCCATCCTCCATTCAGCCAACAAAGTGATTTTCCTAAAGCTCAGGTCTGATCAGCTACTCAATAAGCTCCAGGGGCTTCCTATCACCTCTAAGAGCAAATACAATATGGCATTCAAAGCCCTTCATAACCTAGCCCCCTCCTACCTTTCCAGTCTTGTTATATCTTATTCCCTGCCAAATGCTTTTCAATTCAGTGATGCTGGCTCTGGGCATTTTCTCTGGCTTTCCCTCATGCCTGGAATGCTCTCCCTCTTGAGCTCAGCTTCCTTGGTCTCCTTTAAATTCCAACTGAAATCCCATCTTCTACAAGAAGCCTTTCCTAACCCCTCTTAATTCTAGTGCTTTCTCTCTTTTCATTATTTCCTAATTAGCCAGTTTGTACATATTTGTTTACTTGTTGAATCCTCCATTAAATTAAAAGCTCCTTGAGGGCAGGAACTGGCTTCGGCCTTTTTTTATAATCCTAGTGCACAGCACATAATTGGCACTGAATAAATGCTTACTGACCAACTCAACTTTTTTCATGTGTCAAGGGCTTCTTTTGTGGACTGGTGGAGTCTCTGGTCCCCTTCGCAGAATAATGTTGTTGAATAATTGAAGGAAATGCCCAGTTAGATGTTAGTGAAAATGAAGATGTAATTTTCCCCATCCAATTTCATGGACTTAGTAGAGAGGAATTGAGTTGCTTAACAACGTCCATCCTTTCCAAGCCTCACTATTGGGATATTGCTAATTGGAGGAACTGCTAATTTCCCCTGAAGGAAGTAGTGACCACCTAAGGGTAAATGTATAACTTAGAGGGAACTGAAGAAGATAAAAGTGTGTTCTGAGACTGATGGGATATTCTGGTTTGTTTTTGAAGCACTAGACCCAAAATAGAGTGAGTCTTCTTATGTGAATAAATATGGACAAGCATTTAAAAAAAGAACTAGAGGCACCAGAGTCACCAAATTTTCTATCACAAACTTCTCAATTGAGGCATTATGTAATTGGCACTTAGTCATGTATTAAGTACACGCATTACAAACCTGATAAGAAAAGGAGGAGATGGAATTGCCTCAACGTGATGAATACCTCACTTTCTAATGCAGCTACCTCTTTCAAGTTTGTCACT
Source organism: Phascolarctos cinereus (assembly GCF_003287225.1). Taxonomy (NCBI): domain Eukaryota; kingdom Metazoa; phylum Chordata; class Mammalia; order Diprotodontia; family Phascolarctidae; genus Phascolarctos; species Phascolarctos cinereus. Next base: position 30,123,877 of record NW_027556291.1, read on the forward strand.
AAGCATCTTCTTTACAGACCTACTTCTCTGAGCTATTATTAGTTAGAAACTAGGAGAAAAAGAGGCAGCCATGTGCTTGAACTCAAGAGATCGTCCTGTTTGTAAAACAGCCAAGTCAAAACTTGTTCCGCCACAAGTGGCCCGGACGATGTCAGAAAACAGGAAGCCCTGCCTGGATTTCCAAGATGCAAACGTCATTCAGAAGGCTGGAACTCTCGGTTGCCAATGAGGCCAGTTTTCCTGGGTATGAAACTTCCACACTGTTAATTTCATAGATAAAAGCCAAGCCAGAAGGTACCCAGATGATGGCAGATTGAAAATGGTGGTAAATACCAAGGCAAAAGCCAGGTATTAAGTTTCCAATACTCATAAGAACTGCATAGCAACTCAAACACTACTCAGTAACAAATCTGATTAAACATCCAGGTTTGGCAAAGATCGAGACTATGGCTCCTAAGAAAGATCTGGGCATTTCAATTGGCTCTGTCATAAGGGTTAGACAGGTCTACCCCTATTCTGAGTTACATCCAGTGATTAAAAAGCACAGCTGGCTAATGTGGATGCACAGGAACTCCCCGACCAACTTAGATGTTAAAAAAGATGGAAGCGAGGGAAAGTAACAAGAAGATTTGGAGTCAAAGGCATGCCATGGTTCTGTAATAATCTCTGGTCAAGAGTGCTAAAGTTCAGAATGAGCTGCAAATGAAAGAAAAAAGGGAGACGGTTCTAGCTATACTGGGGAAAAGTAAAGCATCAAAACAGGAATAAGACTGTTTTTCAGGAAGGAGGGGACAATAATAATAATGGTTGCTTCTTCTTTCTCTGTCAAGGAAAATGATCTTCTGACTAGAAGGGACAAAATCAAAGTGGCTAATAGGGATGGATGCCCAAGATAAGCAGGGAAATGGGAAGATAGTAAAAGCACTCAGTTGTTCTGAATAAGTCAGATCAGCTGGTCCAGATGAACTACCTCTTAGGAAGTCACCATCTCCTGGGCCAAACATGTGTGCATGGTGGGGGGTGGGGTTTCATCCCCCTTCAGAATGTCTCCTGCCCCCATAAGAGTCCAGCTTCAGGACTAGCTCCAGAGCTGGTCTGCCCTGCAGACAAAAACTTTTCTATCTCTGGCCCCTTAGAGCTTTCCCTAGGATAAGCAAGGTACCTTTAACTCCTAGCCAGACTTCCCATACTTCCACCTGCATTTGCCTGCTGTGTGGCAAAAACCTTCCTACGAAACAGAGTTTCCTAATGGTTAGAGTTATCCAAAGTGGACTGGCCTGCCTTAGGAGGAAGTGGATGGTCACTTCCTAGAGGTCTTCAAGCAAAGTGGATGGCCACTTGTTGGGGATATTTTAGAGGGTATTTTAGTTGGGGATACTTTTATTTTTTTTTTAGGCAATTGGGGTTAAGTGACTTGCCCAGGGTCACACAGCTAGTAAGTGTCAAGTGTTTGGTCTGAGGCCGGATTTGACCTCAGGTCCTCCTGACTTCAGGGCTGGTGCTCTATCCACTGTGCCACCCAGCTGCCCCGGGGATACTTGTTCAGGTTTGAATTGGACTGGTTTGTCATCTAGGGTCCTTTCTAGCCCTGAGTTTTTAGAATTGTGATTTCTGCCCAGAAGGCAAGCAAGAAGTAAGGATTCTTCTCCCATTCCCTTGGAGGTCCCTCTGTCCTGTCATACTTGCCCTTTGTGACTATTGATGTCTGGGTCAGGTGGGGTCTACTCTATAGGTGGTCTCCATATCCCCAGCGATTTTTCTCACACCAACACCAGCAAAAAGGATCTGTCTTTCTATTTTGTCAAAAGACTGCATGGAATCTTAAAACTCAAGATTTCTCAGGATTCACCAAAGCCAGACACTTCCTTAATCTCCCAGACGGCTAACTTATTGAGAATGAGGAGCACCTGGCCTCTGCAATTTAGTGTGCAAAATTTTACTGACATGCTTGCTGCTAGAAGGCTGCAGCCCACTAGCTGAGAATACCATAGGATTTAGGGCTGGAAGAGAACTTAGAACATGTCTAGTTCAATTCCCTTATATTTTCACATGAAAATACAAGTCTCTGAGAAGGGAGAGGATTTGACAAAAGGTCCCATAGGCTGTAGGTAGCAAAGGCAAGATTTAAAGCCTGGTCTTCACATCTAATCCCTAGCCAATCTATTGCCAAGGCCTGGTGATTTCGCCTTTGCAACATCTCTTCAATATGCCTCCATCTCTCCTTTCACATTACCACCATTTTGGGGCAGGCTCTCTATCACCACATGCCCTGACTGTAGACTGAACCTCTCTAATCTGAATATTTCCAGTTTCCTAATGGAGTCAGTTCTTTACCATTTACACAGCTCCTCTGCCCCTGCTAGAAACTTGCATTCTGGAGAAACTGGAACTCAGACCTCAACTCCAGTCCTCTTTCCACTGTATCATACAACTTCTTAATCATTTGGTGTGAGAGGTCAGAGGATTTGTTTTGCAACTCAAACCTCTCACTATCTGTAATGCTCTGATGAGTCCTTTTCTCTCTGTATGCTGAAATTAAAAAAATACTAATAATGATTCCTTGGGCTTATATATAACACTTCACAGTTCACAAAGCACATTCACAACCCTCATCTACTTGGATTCTCATAATAGCCCTATGAGGAAAGCAGGGTAGAGATTAGTATTTCCATTTTGTTAAGGCAACAATGGAGTCTCAGAAAAGTGAAGCCATCAACCCACAGTCATAGAGCTGGTGAAGAGCCAGGCTTGGAACTAACTCCAAGTCATCTGGATCCTCATCCAAGGTTCATTCTCTTATCCTTTACCATGGCACTAAACATATTAAATGTTTAAAGAAGTAAACACCTGAGGTACTGAATAGTCGCATTCCTGTTTCTTCAACCTGAGAAAAATTGCCTATCAAAATCATCTGATTCTAAACTGAATCTCTCTACTCTGTTTCCAGTCCCTTAGTGGAGGCAGTTCTTTACCATTTACGTGGCTTTTCTGTTCCTGTTAGAAACTTGTATCCTGGCAAAACTAGAATTTTATGGAAGAAACCAGAGATACGACTAATGATTTTCATGTCCAGGGCAAGCAGCATGAAGTGTAGACCACTGTCAGGGGGAAAGGATTTCACCAGAGCGGGGTTGGGGGGTAGAGATGAAGTTTTTAAGGCCCTTGCTTTAACTAATGATTCTTGCTACCTGGGCACCAAGCTCATTTGTTTCTAGCTGCCCAAGGATTGCTAGGGTAAAACCCCAGTTGTCCCATGTTAGTTACACCTCTTGGAAGAGCTACAGTGGACACATTAAAAATGTAAGAGACACATCAGGTCATAAAGTAGAATAGGTGACTAGATGCAGTCGGAAAAGCAATGGACTTGGATTCATAGAACCTGGGCTCGAATCCTAGCTTTATTCTGTATTGGCTGAGTGGCCTTGGGCAAGTCACATCCCTTCCTGTGGATCACAATTACCTTATCTTTAAAATGACTAGATGATCTGTAAAGTCCCTTCAACTCTAAAACTATGATCCAATGGGAGATGAAACCATTTTAGAAGATTTTCCTTGTTCTGTGAAGTTGCTTGGATAAGTAGGACATTCACAACCTAACAGTGCATGTGGCATGGACTCAAGAGACAATAATAAAAAAGGTAACTTTTAAGAAACATAATAGATATGGTATGATTAAAACAAGTTCAGAAAACAGAGTATGCATATGTTGTCCTTTTGAGCTATTCAATTTATTAGATTCAGCTGAAAAGTCAAACTCAGCTGATGCCACTGGGAAATACTTCGCACTGGCCATCTAAAAATCGTGGATTCATAAAATTTTGCTCACCTCTAATGCACTTATCATGTTATGCTGTGTGTGTTATCTCAGTCAGACAATAAACGTTTATTAAGGGCCTACTATGTGCCAGGCACTGTGCTAAGGATTGGGAATACAAAATGAGGCAAAACACAGTTCCTGACCTCAGGGAGCTCCCTTTAGGGGGGAGACAACAAGCAAACATATATGTACAAAAAAGCTACTTACAGAATAAAGAGGAAACAATTAACAGAGGGCAGGCACTAGAATTAGAAGATGAGATTTCATTTGGGACTTAACGGAAGACAGGGAAGCCAGTAGATGAGAGATGAGGAGGGAGAGCATTCCAGGCATGGGGGAAGCAGAGAGAAGGCCTAGAGCTGAGAGAGAGTGTCTCGTTCAAGGAACATCCAGGAGGTCAGTATCACTAGACTGAAGAGAACATGTTGGGGAGTAAGGTGTAAGAAGACTGGAAAAGTAGGGGGAGATTAGGTTATGAAAGGCTTTGAATGCCAACCAGAGCATTTTGTATTTGTTCCTGGTGGTAATAAGGAGCCCATGGAATTTATTGAGTGTGGGGGTGGGATTGACATGATCAGACAGCTTTAGGAAAATCACTTTTTGGCTGAATGGAGGATGGATTGGAGTGGGGAGAGACTTGGGGCAGGCAGACCCACCAGCAGCTATTGCAATAAGCAAGGCACGAGGTGATGAGGGCCTGTGCTAGAATGGTGGCCATGTTAGAAGAGAGAAGGGGGTATATTTGACAGATGTTGTAAAGGTGAAATTGGCAGGCTTTGGCAAAGGATTGGATATGGGGGAGGTGGATGAGAGATAGTGAGGAGCTGAGGATCACCCCTAGGTTGTAAGCCTGGGGGACTGGGAAGATGGTATCACCTTAGACCGAAATAAAGAGGGTTTAGGGGAAAGGATAATGAGTTTGGTTTTGGACATGTGGAGTTTAAGATGTCTACTGGATGTCCAGTTTGAGATATCTGAAAAGCAGTTGGGGATGCGAGATTAGAGGTCAGCAGAGAGGTTAGGGAAGGATAAGTAGAATTGAGAATTATCAGTTAAATTACTGGGAGCTGAGGAGATCACCAAGTGAGGTAATATAAAGGGAGAAGAGGAAAGGGCCCAGGAAAGGACCCTGTGGAACACTGTGGTTAGAGGGAGTAATCTGGATGAGGATCCAGCAAGGGACACTCAGAAAGAGCAGTCAAGATAGGGAGGAGGAGAACCAGAAGAGAGTACGGTCCTGATAAACTAGACAGAAGAGAGTATCGAGGAGGAAAGGATGATTAAAAGTGTCAAAGGCTGCAGAGAGGTCCTGGAGAATGAGGACTGAGAAAAGGCAACTGGATTTGACAACTAAGAGATCATTGGTAACTTTGGAGAGCAGGTTCAGTGGCGTGATAATGTTGGTGGCCAGATTGTAAGATTAAGAAGACAGTGAGAGGAGAGAAAGTGGAGGCATTTATTGTAGAAGGCCTTTTCAAGGATTTTAGCCACAGAAGGCAGAAAAAATATAGAATTATAGTTAGCAGGTATGGAAGGATCAAGTGAGGATTATTTTGAGGATGTGGGAGACATGAGCATGTGTGCGAGCAGTAGGAAAAGAGATAGTAGGTAGGGAGAAACTGAAGATGAACTGACAGGGAGGTGTCAAAGGTGGTAATCTGTCCGAGGAGACAGGATGGAATGGGATTTCTTGCACAAGTAGAGAGGTTGGCCTTGGCAAGGAGTAAGGCCACATCATCATACGAGGCAGGGGTGAAGGAGATACTGATAGAAGGTATATGAGTGATGTGAGTTGAGGCAGATGGGAGAAGAGAGAGCTCAAAGTGAATGGTCTTATTTTTTTTTGGTAAAATTTGAGGCCAATTTCTCAGCTGAAAGGGTAGAGTGGAAGGGAAGCCATGGGAAGTTTGAGGAGTGTTGGAAAGGTTTGGGAGAGCCACTGCAGAGAGTGGGAGAGTGAGCTGATATGGCAGGTAGACTGGGATTGCCTAGAAGCAGTGAGAGTGCAGTAGGGGTAATTGTCAGTGTTATCTGGGTGGGTATCTTAGCCATCCACAGCCCTGTGCTCATCACTGAAAGAGACACAAGGTTTAGATAAGACAGAGCCCCTGTCCTCCACTGCAGCCAGTAGGCCCAGCAGGGAAGCCCTGTGAAGTCAGGGTGCCTGGGACTTGAGCCCAAGGTCAGGTTTTGGACTTAGAACTGTGACAGTGTTCTATAATGAATGAAGCTAAGCTATGAAACTAATCCTCATCTCCTCTCCAGCGACTGAAGCAGCATGGTGGGGGGGGGAGATTCAACCCCATGGGTTAGGGGAGTAAGTTAGTATGTTTGTGATTATATCTTTTGAAGTAAATATTCCTTTGTAGAAGCTCATCTGATTGTTAAATGGCTAAATGGAAGTGGGCTGCAGGGAACCACCCTTACACTTTAGGAAATATCATTTGGTGGGGGCTAGAGCCCAAGGCAGAGAACCTTGACACCTTCTAATCCCCCTTAAAGGTGCCAGAGAACCCTGGGGAGGGGTAAAATGTAAACTAGCTGACCTTTAGGTAGAGAAAGTGAAGGTAGTAAGTGCTACCTAAACAAAGCACTTTTAAAACCTTATAGCACTAGGGAAATGAGCTATGTCACTCTCGTTATTCTAAATAACACATTGCATTGTAATTATTTGTGTACATGTCTTATTTCCCTAGTAGACTGTAAGCTTCACGAGGGCAAGAACAATCCTTTTTTATATTCCCCTATACAAATATGTGTACATATATCTTGAATAGATTCTGCAGATGGAAAATGAGCTGGGCCCATAATTGAATAGGAGGAAGAGGACAAACCGGATTGAATTAGAGAAACTGAGGTGATTTCCATGACTCCAAGTTCCTCCATGAAACAAAAGCCCATCTTTTTCTAACATCAATATATAGCTACAGATCATGGAATATCATAATCTCAAAGGAATTCAAATATCAGGTCTCAAAGGGTGATGTAGAGATTCATGGAAGGTATGAATTTGTTACAGCTTTATTACCAGTGCTGAACTGCATACAACAAAGCAGTGTAAAAGAAATGACCAAAGAAATATCTGACTAGGAAAGAATGTGGGATGGTCATCGGCAAGAGCAATGGATATCTGATGGATAGCTCATGTGCTTCACTGGCATCCACATAATGTCAAGAAACCTATAGGAAAAGCTCCAACATGCTGGCTGGACCCTCTGTGGCAGACTGCCAGGAGAACATGGACTAGAATCACACAAGACAGGATATGGATAAGCTGTGATCATTCGTTGTTGCTCATCATTTGGTTTTTTGTTTGTTTGTTTTTGTTTTTGTTTTTTTAGGCAATTGGGGTTAAGTGACTTGCCCAGGGTCACACAGCTAGGAAGTGTCAAGTGTCTGAGGCTGGATTTGAACTCAGGTCCTCCTGACTTCAGATCTGGTGCTCTATCCACTGCTCTACCTAGCTGCCCCTCATCCTTTGTTTTCAAAGAGGACCAATGACATCACAGGGTGATGTGTTGACTTGCCTGTGAATTGGATAGGCTGTGATATGCATTGTTGAAAGGAGTAGATGAGGTCACAGATGCATCAAAATGTCTAAGTATCTCCTAAAATGTCCTTATAGGGAAGGGAACAAGTATTAATACTTAATAAAAAAAAAACTTAATAAAGTTCTTACTACATGCCAGGCACTGTGCTAAACGATTTACTAATATTATCTTAGTCGATCAAATTGTACATAGTAGACGTTCAATAAATATTTGTTGACTGAATGAATGAATGGATTCAGAGTCAGAAGCAGAGATTCTTACAAGTTGGAGGAGACCCCAGATACCATATAGTCTAACCCAAACTTGAATGAGATCCCCTCTCCAACATCCTCACCAAGTATTTAAATGGCTGTAGCAAGGGGGAAGCCACTACATTCTGAGGTAATCCATTCCCTCTTTGAATAATCGTAATTCTTAAGAAATTTTTACATCAAATGGAAATCTGCCATTCTGTAACTTCCCTGCTCTGACATCTACCAGCCCAGATAGCATGCCTGATCCTTGTTTAAATCTAAGACTCCAGGTGTCATGGGCCCCCACCAAATCTTCTCTTTTCCAAGCTAGCCCTTAGCTGCTTCAACCAGTCCTCTTACAATATGCTCTATCCTGATCACTCTCCTCTTGTTGTGCTCCCGTTTATTAAAGTCTTTCCTAAAAAATGTGGTGCCCCAAACTGAACACAGTACTCCAGATGTGTTCTGAGCAGAACATGGGGCAGCCAAAACAATGACTTTGCTCATTCTGTGGACTGTGCCTCTCTTAACGCAGTCTAAGATTTAATTAGCTTTTTTGTCTGCCATATTATATATTGACCTTGCAGTCCACTAGAAACCTAAGCTACCTTTTTTCCCTCATGTACATGAACTCAAATCTAGCTGTACCTTCCTGATCTTGTACTTTAGATGGTAATTTTTTTTTATGCCCAAGTACAAGAAATTTATCTTTATCAAATTTCACCTTGGCAAGACATGGCTCAGCATTGAAGCCTTCACCATTTTGGGGGGGGGGTGCTGATTCTGTCATCCATGTTACCTATTCCTTTTAGCTTTGTGTCAGCTACAAATTTGATGAGAAGGCCATCTATGCCTTTATCCAAGTCACTGATCAATTGTGGGTTTTTTTGGTTTTTTGTTTTTTAACAACCAGGACACGGCCAAACACAGATCCCTGGAGCACTGTACTAGAGACCTCATTTAAGTCAACAAGTCCACAAGAATTTTTCAGCATATACTATGAGTCAGATATTGCACTAAGAACTGGGAATACCAATAGAAGCAAAAACTAGGGTAATCCCTGCCCCCAAGGAGCTTTCATTCTAATTGGGGAAGATATAAAAGGTATAAAAGGAAGCTGAAAATATCGGGTTGGGAAGGAAATAGAAATAAGTCTACAGGGTGAAGAACAGAGCCTAGAGAGGAATGAAGGAATAAACATGGTTGGATTAGGCACTTTCCTTAAAACAGAGATTCTGAAAGGAGCTCTCCAATCAGTGGGAGGAGGCATAGGGGCAGAGTGAGCTTTCAGGGTGAGAAGGCTGCTACGGCCTGGTGGAGAAAGTAGTTCCAAAAGTCAGGAACAGAGGTCAGAGAGGGAAGATGGGCCTACTCCTTGGGCCTAGTTCTGAGTCCTCCTAGATGTACTATCATCTAACCTATATCTGATGAACAACTCCAACTTGTCTACAAGGATAGCATGAAGGACTTTGAAGTATCATGAGACTTTCCTTCATTTACATTTCCGAGATATCTATTACCCTCACCACTCATTCGGCAAGTATTACGTAGTGCCTTGTCTTGTTAATTACTTCTTTTTCTCTGCCTGTTACTGTGGTGTCAGAAGATCTGGATTCTAGGCCCAGTTCTATAACCACCAACATGGAATCCTTACCACACCCCACCAGTGTCACCTTAGGCAAATTATTTCATTTCTCTGGGCCTCAGTTTCCTCATATGAAAAATCTGAGGTTTAGACTAGATGAGCTCTAACTTCTTATCTATTATTCTATGTTCTATGTGGTGCATAGTCTCATGAGTCTCTTGCTTAGAGTGTGAGTTTCTAGGGGGCTGGAATCCTTTCTTTTTCTCTTCCACACTCCTGTGAACCATGTGCTTAGTAAAATTTAGTAAAAGTTTTTCTTAGGACTGTGGATGGAAAAGGTATAGGAAAGTAGGCTGATGCCAGGACATCGGGCAGCTAGGTGGTGCAGTGTGTAGAGTACTGGCCCTGGAGTCAGGAAGACCCGAGTTTAAATCTGACCTCAGATACTTACTAGCTGTGTGACCCTGGGCAAGTCACTTGACCCTATTTGTCTCAGTTCCTCATCTGTAAAATGAGCTGGAGAAGGAAATGGCAAACCATGTCAGTATCTTTTCCAAGAAAACCCCAAATGGGGTCATGAAGAGTTGGACACAACTGAAACAGCTGAACAACAACAAAGCCAGGGCATACCCTAGAGTCTAGGGCCTAGACCTTGGTTTTAGGACAAAATCACAGCTCTTGCCTTTTTGTTCTTTTACCTGCCTCTTTCTACTTTCTAATATTGAAATATTCTGATTAATGGAAGGTGGGAGGTAATAACTGGAATTTATATAGTTTGTATAGCCCTTTAAGGTTTGTCCAGCACTTTACGAGCACAATCTCATTTGAACCTCACAACAACCCTGTGAAGTAGGTACTACAAATACAATCATTCCCACTTTACAGGCAAGATCATTGAGGCTCAGAGGGAATCAGTGACTTTTCCAAGGTCAAAGGGTAGTAAGTTTCCAGAGGTAGGAATTAAACCCAGATTCTCCTGACTCCAAGTCCAGCACACTTTCCACTAAGTCACACAGCCTCTCAATAGTCATTGAGTGGGGCAGCTAGGTGGCACATTGGGGGGCAGCTAGGTGGCACATTGGGGGGCAGCTAGGTGGCGCAGTGGATAGAGCACTGGCCCTGGATTCAGGAGGACCTGAGTTCAAATCCTGCCTCAGACACATAATAACACTTACTAGCTGTGTGACCTTGGGCAAGTCACTTAACCCCATTGCCTAACCAAATAAACAAAAACCAAAAAACAAATCAATAGCCATTGAGTTTTGGTTCAATGAGGGTTCTCTGTGTAAGCTGCCTAGAGGTGTGACAATCCCCATTTTGTACACAGTAGTATCACCGTGGCCTGCGCCAAGTCCTGGCCATGACCATCTACCCAGCAAAGTTTCAACCAATGTCCACTTCTTGATGACGGCAACAGAACAGGGCTGAGGAGAACATGTCCCTGCTCTCCTTTTCACAGGTTAGACTCCTATTTCAGAAAAGGAAACTAAGCTTCTTTTTAGAGAAATGAAAAGAGAAGTCCTGGCTAATGCATTATTCTTACTCCCAAAGTTAATGGCTGTGATTCATTTCTCCTAATGGCAAGCCAGGATAAGTGGAATTATTCTGTCTCTCTCTCTCTCTCTCTCTCTCTCTCTCTCTCTCTCTCTCTCTCTCTCTCTCTCTCTGTGTGTATGTAGCTTTATTTTGGTGTGGAATTTATGGTCTTTTTTAAGAGAAAGGGACTCAGGGAAAAGGGCTGAAAGCTTTCTTTTTATGTACAGTTATAAATTCTCTTTAAAAAGTGAATCTTTACTGATCAATATGTTTAAGGAGCTTTCTCATTTTTTTCCAAAAGGGAAATGATACGCAGCAACCGAGTAAGAGGCCCTTTCCTATTTTCACTTCTCTTCAACCTTACTGATTACCGGGTTGCTATGATGCTTAGATGTGAATTTTTTTCTCCTTCGTAACCTTACTTCAAATCTCCATATTTACTTAAATATCTGTTTCTTACCTATGATTACAAGAACATTATGCTATGTATGTGAGAGGAAAAAACGTGTTATGTGTATGTGTGTGTGTTTGAACGCGTGCATGAGGGCTTGGTGATGGAGGGGGGAAGATAGAGGGGATTCTGTTTTTTCCTCCCATCTCAGAGGACCATCGCAGCATTCTCAGGAATAAAGAAAGGGAAGGAAGAAAAGAACCCAGAGAGATGAAAGTGAAACCCAGAGAGACCTTTTTGCACACCATCCCACAGAAGCTAGAGATTCTGGTCCCACTAGGCAGGGCTTTCTGTTTGAGGGGCTCTAAGGGCTTAAGTCAATGAATTTGTATTTTGTTCACATCCATCTGCTAACCTGGTGAAAATTAAAGAGACATTTTGTAAACTTGGACTGTTCTCCTCCAAGACCTGATGAAGTTCCCTGTCCTCCCCTGCATTCAATTCTCCCTTCTCTGTTGCTCACACATGCTCTGATTCAGCCTTTCCTCTGCCAACACTCTCTGGGGTTACTTTCCTGGAAAAAGAGACACAAAAATTCTCAATGCCTTCATCATTTCCCAGGTGAAACGATGGCTGAAACCTTGCTGGGTGGATGACTATGGCCAGGATTTGGCCCAGGCCATGGTGATACTACTGTGTACAAAATGGGAATTGTCACAACCTTTACGCTTACACAGAGAACCCTCAATGAACCAAAAATCAATGACTATTGGAAGGCAGTGTGACTTAGTCTAAGCATACTGGACTTGGAGTCAGAGAAACCTAGGTAAGACTTTCTTATGTTCTGTATTGATAGCCCCGAAGAGAAGCTGCTCAGCCTCTGATCTTGAAGTCAAAGCACCTCTGATTTGTAGCTTCAGCAGAGTAATATTTTTTTTTGTTCTCCTTTAGAGCTCATGAATGAATTGGAAGGGAAGAAAAGGTAGACTTCCTCTGGTATGCCTAAGGAAAATATTTAGAGGGTAGTCTTTAAAAACAAACCTCGCCTCATTGTCAACTACAGCAACTAAAAACAATTTTTGTGATACTCTAAGGGGATCACGTTAGAGCAGAGAGGAACTTGAAAAAACCACGTAGTTTGACATCCTCTTTTTATAGATGGGGAAACCAAGGTCCATAAAGGGGAAAGATATTGCCCAAGGTTACCCAGTCAGAGAATATCAGAACTAGGACTAGAACCCAGGGCCTCTGAGAATCCAGTACTTTTCCATCATATGCTATCTCAAACCCAAAGCCAAATACGCATATAATATAAGCCATTAGGCCTAGCCTACTGTTGAAAAAATAGATCCACTCCCAGCTCAAAGTAGACAAAATAATAACACTTCAGGGGCAATGGATATTAATCTTGAAGAATGAGATTAATTAATTAATTGGATAATTCTTGAATAAATCTCCTATTTAATTCTCCTTAAGAGATCTTTGGTTACATTAAACAGCAGTTTAGAATGAATGTCATGTGACATTAATGTTTACTCAATAGCATATATATCTTATTGCTTAAATTGGTCTGAAGAGATGTGGATTTGAATTGGTTCCATTCTACCCATTCTTTGAAGCCCAGCTCATATATCATCTCCATAAATCCTTCCCTGATCTCCCCAGTTGGAAGTGATATCTCTTTCCACTAAATTCCCATGCCACTTTGTCTATACCTGTCATTGTACAAAGAACATTAAGCTTATAGTGAAAACATCACTGTTTAAGTCCTGGCTCTGGTGTCCATCATTTCTATTGTCTGAGTTCCCATTTCCTCATCTGGAAGATGGGGATAGGAACTGGGCCCGTGATTTCACTGGTATTAGGGAACTCCTGGATAAGGAAGCCCCCACTACCAATGCCACCTCAGAGAATTGCTGAGAATCTAGAGAGATAATGTGACTTGCCCGGGGCTACACAGCCAGTATATGTAAGAGGGAGGATTTGAACTCACCTCTTCCCTGCTCAGAAGTCAGCTTTCTAATTCACTGCACCAAGTTGCCTCTATCTATAAAAAGGGGGGTATAATACTTATACTGCCACTCTATTGTGAGGAAATCACTTTGTAAACCTTAAAATGCTAGAGAAATGTGGGCTCTTCTTCTTCATCATCATCATCATCATCATCATCCATTGCACTGTAGTTCATGTGTTACTTGCCTACCAGACTATACGCTCCACGAGGCTCAGATCATGGCTTCTTCATCAGCCTTATAATGCAGGGCCTTGTATGTAGTAGATGCTCAATAAATATTTGTTAAATGAACAAATGAATGAATTCTTATTGATCAGGACTGTGGCTGTAGATGAATAAGGAATAAGAGTCTGGGATGAGATCCTGGAACTTGATTTGGCAACAAAATCCCAAATATCACATTGTAGTGTTGTCATCTGCCTTTTTTCTGGGCTTGATCTTTCTTCTGCCTTTTGCCTCCAACTCTGGTGTGGTAAATGTCTGTTTTACTGGTTCTTCCCTGGGATGTGGACTGAGCCAGCCTACTACTCCCATCTTGATTCTGGCCACTAATCTAAAACCTATCCCTTAGCTACTGACACCAGAGGCTGATTTTCTACCCTGGAGGCAGGTTCCAGTGTCCATCTCTGTTCTTAGTACTTGGCCCCGCTGGCAAGCAGAGAAGCCTCTGCCGAAAGGTGGGCAGATGGGAAATGCCCATCACCCCGAGGAATCGGCAGCCCGGTGACTTGAAAGGTTCGAAAGCAGAAGTCATAAAGCGCTTGGAACCAGAAATCAGGATTGGGAGGAAATGGGGAGGGGGAAGGGGAGGGGGAGGGGAAGCAGCAGCTGTCTATTCTAAACATTGGTCTCTGTTTGAAAGATATGCAAACTGGAAAATCTGGATAATTTTCCAGTGACAAGCCCTGGAGTGACTGAAGTGGGAGCTCAGAAGTGTTAGCATATGCAAAGAAGTATAGTATACAGTGGAAAAAACACTGGATTTGGCATCAGGGAAGACTGGGTTTGAATTGTCTCCACTACTCATTAGCTCTGTGACCAGGGCCAAGTTGCTTAACCTCTCTCAGGACCTCACTTTCCTCATCTGTAAAATGAAGATCATAATACTCACCCTACCTACCTAGTAAAGGCTTCACTGAGATGACATATTTTACACCCTATAGGTCCCCTTTCTTCTCCTCATCATTCTCAGCTTCTTTGCTCCTTCCGCTCCTTTGGCACCGATCCAAGGAGTAGATACAAGCCTGGGAGCTAGAAGCCGCTGCCCCTACTGACCTTGTGGGCTGGGAGAGCTGGCCTTGAACCCGGCCACCAACAAACAGAAAACTTGGAGCATGGTACTTGTCCCTATTCCATATAGGCAGCCTCTGGAATCCCTCCCTTATCTCCTCTTCCCATTACTGTTCCCAAGCACATTCACCAACCCCAGTCCTTCCCCCTCAGCATCTAGGGCAAACCAGCCTTGTACACCATGAGTGAAAAAAGCTTTATGAAAGCTGCGACTATCACACAGATTTGAGGATATACTTCAGTTCCTCCCTTGCCTTGCCTTGCCTCCTTCCCTGCCTACCTATGGGCCCTTCATGGAGGATTCAGTTTCCTTTGGAACCTCTGCTGTCTAATTAGAAGCAGTGGATAGAAGGATGGACCTGCAGTCAAGAAGATCTGAGTTTAAAGCCAACCTGAGGTATTTACTAGCTGTGTGGCCCTATGCAAGTCACTTTACCTCTGTCTACCTCAGTTTCCTCAAATGAAAAATGAGGAATCAGGGTCATTACAAGCATCAAACAAGATAATATTTGTAAAGTATTTTGCAAATCTCTAAGAGCTATATAAATACTAGCTATTATTATTGTTATTGTTATTATTATTAGTAGTAGTATAATCACTGCTTCACCTCAGAGCTCTATGGTAAGGAAAGACCAAACTATACAGAAGGGACAAGGCTTTACTGGTGTTGGTTTCTGAGTAATCTCCGTGGTTCTTGACTCTTCAATGATACCCAAGGCCATCATGATAAAAATCAATGCCAACTCTTTTTATAGTTTTTCTCCTTCAAAGTAAGCCATATGCACTCCCAGGAATTTGTTCCCCTTTGGAACGTGGCTATCCAAGCCACTATTGAACTAGCATCTGAAGCTGTAAATACATGTTTAGGTTTGAGTTGAGAAGTATGTGCATTTTAAAAATCGATCCTCACATTTATGAATAAAATAAACTTCCCTCTTCATTTGGAAAGTGTTTTCATGCTCCACAGAGAACAGCTAGACTCCTGATTTACCTCCAAGTTTTTATGCAGATCCCAGGAAGCTATGCAAGAATAAATAGCTCATGGGAATACTCTTATTTTCCCAGGAAGCCCCAGAGACTTTTCTAAGGTCTTTTTCACTAACTTCAAAAAAAGTTATATTGATGCCTTTTGTTTTTTCATCAGTCATTTCCATATATATCCTCCCTCTACACAATGAGCCTTTCCTTTTAACAAAGAAAAAAAAAACCCAGTTAAGCCAAAGTAGCCAATCCATTAACCACAACCAGCAGCGTTTGCAACATTCTACACACAGTACTCCTCCGCCTTGCCAGTGAAAAGGGGGGGGGGGTTTGTTTCCTCATCTCTCCTCTATAGTCAAGATTGGTTATTACAATTACACAGTGTTTAGTTTTGTTTTTATTGTTGTCTTTGTTTACATTGTCGTGATCATTATATATATTGTTTTCCTGGTTCTGCTCACTTCACTCCATATCACTTCTTTTTTCATTAAGTTTTCTTCAGCAGAAGCTATGTTCATCTGTGCTGGTTGACGATGCAGGTGATTTCAGGCCTACTACTGTGGATGTGACATGTTGTTCAGTTGTTTCAGTCATGTCTGACTTTCTGTGACCTTATTTGGGGTTTTCTTGGCAAAGATACTGGAGTGGTTTGCCATTTCTTTCTTCAGCCCATTTTACAGATGAGGAAACTGAGGCAAATAGGGTGAAGTGACTTGCCCAGGGTCACACAGCTAGTAAGTGTCTGAGGCCAGATTTAAACTCAGGAAGATGAGTCTTCCTGACTCCAGGTCCTGTGCTCTATCCACTGCAGCCCCACCTAGCTGCCCAAACAAATCTTTATCCTGGTCAATTCTCCCAACCTAGAAAACAAAATAGACTCAATGAGGCATTTGTCATTTCTTTACTTGATCCCATCTAAATCTCTCAACATTCTAGATCCTAGAAAGCCTGTCCTTTCCAAACAAGGCCACCTCTCTCCATCATCTACTGAATGTTACTAATTTGCTATGTTTGCTGATTATGATTCTGTGTTGAAGTCCTTATGAAGCAGGACTCAATGAAGTCTGCTCAATTTTCATTGTTTCTGCTTTAAGGAAATACATCTGATATATTCAAGCAGGGCTTCCCCTTTATTGTTACATTCCCTCTCAGATGAATCTGTGGCCATTCATATATAGGTTCATTCTCATTTTTGTTCCAAATAAATATTGGTCAAAGAGGTAGTATGATATAGTAGACAGAGAACTGGCCCGGAGTCAGAAAGACCTGGATTCAAATCCAGCTCCTACCAGACAATGGCTATGTGATCCTGGGCAAGTCACTCAATGTCTATGCGCCCTAAGATTATATGTCACAGAACTGGTGCCAATCTGGATTGGTAGAAGATATTGCCTCACCCAGGAGGTTCTTACACCAGTGAAATCACAGGTCAGATAAAAACATTTTACTATGTTATTTTCTTCTGATTCTTTTTGGCTGTTCAGCTCCCTTTTGTGTACTGTCTTCCCCCATTATATTGTAAGCTCCTTGAGGGCAGAGACAAACTTAGCACGGTGCCTGGCAGACAGTAGGTGCTTAACAAATGGTTATTGATTATTTTCTTCGTTTCTAAACTTAGGAGTTCATCTTGAAGACCTGTGATACTTTATTGGAATTCATGTTGTTCTCCCTATGGTTGACCATAAACTAGTCATTATATGGATTCCTCTCATCATCTTCCTCTCTCTCTCTCTCTCTCTCTCTCTCTCTCTCTCTCTCTCTCTCTTTCTCTCTCTCTCTCGCTAGGCGATGGGATTAAGTGACTTGCCCAGGGTCCCACAGCTAATAAGTGTCAGGTGTCTGCGGTTGGATTTGAACTTAGGTCCTCCCAACTCCAGGGCCGGGGCTCTATCCACTGCACCACCTAGCTTCCCCTCCCCATCTCTTTTGAAAACCAAGTTCAGTACCCACAATGTCCTGGGACCAAATCTCTTTCTCAGATAACTCATTCTTCATGTCTATTTCCATGTTTGGGTCTTTCCTTTCTTCTGCCCCCTGCCTCTGTGACTCCCAGCTCTCCCCTCACAGGCTGATCGAAGGAGATAATATTCCTTTTTCATTTTTGCTACAAGAAAAAACTTCTCATTATATCCCTGTGTTCTCAAGAATTCAGGGTTATTGGCTGATATTGGTTCTTCAACCATGTGTTTTCATAATCCATGTAGTTTTCTTCTAAATTCTATTTGACCCACTAGGGCAATTTTTGCTTTGCCTCAATGGATGGCTTTGAATTATGGATAACGTTTCTGAGAATAACACCCTTGTAATCATATGCCTAAGCCTCTATAAACACTCTATAAACATAAATTGGTTTAAATCACACATAAACACACTACATAAAAAAGTGGTATTAGACTGAATTCAAAGCGTTAATTTCTAAAACATCTAGGTGAGTTTAGGCAAACAACTGGTTAGTAATGCAAATAACTATAACACAAAGCAGTGGGTGGTACATCTTGACTGTACTACTTATTTGCTATGTGACCTTGGGCAAATCCCTTCCCCCTCTGGACTTGAGCTTTGTTTTACACATTTTGAGTTTGAGGCTCATGTTATCCAAATTTATCATCCATATCCTGGTGGCTCTTATCTAAGATTCTCAGGACATTGTCTTCCTTCCTCAATGAGTTCAGTGCCTGGCTCACAGTCTTTCTCTCCTCCCCATCTCCTGCTCTCATAACGGGGGATTTCAACATACTGATACTCATTCAAGAACCCTGACTTCCCAGTTCTTCAATTTACTCCCTTCCCATGAACCTACCCCTCCACTCCAATTCAGCTACACACAGAGAAAGTCACACTCTTGACCTTGCCGTTGTCCATAAGTGTACACTTCCATGTTCATGAACTCTGAAATGCCTTTATCTGATCAGAATATTTTACCATCCATCCATCCATACTTCCTTAGAACTTACAATTCCTAACTGTGTTCTTCGGCCTCACCATGAGCTCTGTTTTCTCTACTTTTCAGCTCTTTCTGGGCCTTTTCCCCGTCACTGGTGGTACACTCCTTCCTCTCATATTTGGACCTTTGGTGAATCAACTCAACTCTATACCATCCTTCCCTCTTGGTGCCACTGCTCTCTCGTCCCATCTCTGACTGTGCCTTGCTGGATGATTGCTACCACCCTCTTACTTCCATTCACATAATGCTGACTGGAGCTGGAGGAAATCATGAAATGTACTGAGTCTACTATGAATTTGTTACCTAAGCTCAACTAGACCCTCACTGCAGCAATGCAAACGTTCACTATCCCACTGTCCACAGCAGTCATTCTAAACCTTTGTCTCTCCCCTAAGCCTCTCCTAATACTTCCTCCCCTGACTCTTTCAGCTGAAGACATTGACCCATGCTTCACTAAAAGGACTGAGAGCATTATTTGAGAGCTCCGCCTTCTAGCTTCCTTCTCTTTGTCATCTTAAACCATCCAGACATCTGCCTTCACTGTCTCCTCCTTCATTCTAGTTTCAGATGAAGAGGCAGCCCTTTGCCTTGCAAAGGCAGACCCTTTTACATGTGCCCTTGATTCCATCCACTCCTTTCTTCTTCAGCAAACTGCCCTCTCTATCATCCCCATTCTGTCTTTTCTTTAATCTCTCCCTATCTTTCTTTGCTGCCTACAAACACACCTATGTCTCTCCCAACTTTGAACTTCCTTATTTGATCCGACCACTCCTCTTTTTTTGTACTTAATAGTATTTTATTTTTTTCCAATTACATGTAAAGATAGTTTCTAACATTCATTTTTGTAAGATTTTTGAGTTCCCAATTTTTCTCCCTCCCTCCCCAAAACAGCAAGCAATCTGATATAGACTCTACATGTACAATCTATCATGTTAAACATATTTCCACATTAGTCATGTTGTGAAAGAAGAATCAGAACAAAAGGGAAAAACCATGAGAAAGAAAAAACAGAAAAAAAGTGAAAATGATCTGACCGCTCTTGCAAGCTATCTTCCTCTATCTTTCCTCCCCTCCATGGCAATTCTCTTTGAGAAAGTAGTGCAACGCCCACTGCCTCCGCTTCCTCTCCTCTCACTCTTCCAAACACCTGCAATCCAACTTGTGACTCATCGATCAACTGAAACTGCCCTGTCCAGGGTTACCAGTGATCTCTTCCTTGCCAGATTTGCGTAGCTTTTTCTCAACCTTGATTCTCCTTGACCTCTATGCCACATTCTACATTGTTCATCTCTTCTTGTATACTCTCTCGCCTCTAGGTTTTCATGATGCTGCTCTCTTCTGATTCTCCTTCTTTCTGACCTTTTGTGGTCCCCTCTGTTGTTCCTTCATACATGTCACTCCCACTAGCCATAGGTATCCCCCAAGGCTCTGTCCTGGGCCCTCTGCTCTTTTCCCTTTATGTCTTTTCACTTGGTAATTTTTTTCAATTGCTATGAGTTCAATGATCATCTCTATGCAAATAATTCCAAGATCTCTATATCTAGCCTTAGTCTTTCTTTTGAGTTGCAGTCATGCAGCTCTGGCTGCTTTCTGGAAATTTCAGAGTAGAGATTTCATAGGCATCTCTCTAAAGCAGAACTCATAATCTTTTCCTCTAAACCTACCCTTCTTCTGACCTTCCTTCTTACTATTGACAATACACCATCCTCTCCGTCAGCAAGGCCTGCCATTTGGGTGTCATCCTCAACTCCTCCCTCACACCCCACCTAGAAAAGCCATGTCAAGTCCTGCCATTCTAACTTCATGTGTGTCCCCTTATCTCCACTCATACAGCCATCACTCTAGCTCAGGCCCTCATGACCTCTCCCCTGGACTACTGGAATAGCTTTCTGGTTAGTCTGTATGCTCAAATCTTTCCCCGCTATAATCCGTTCTTTGCCCAACTGCCATAGTGAGCTCAATTGTAGCCTGGAATTTGCATAATTAATAATGATAATGATAATAGCTAACATTTATATAACACTTACTATGTGCCAAGCACCGTGCTAAGCATTTTTACAAACATTATATAATTCGATCCTTACAACAACCCTATGAGGTAGGTGCTATTATTATCTACATTTTATAGATGAGGAAACTGAGGCAAAGAGAGCTTAGGTGACTTGTCCAGGGTCGCACAGCTAGTGAGTGTCTGAGGCTGGATTTGAACTTAGATTTTCCTGATTCCAGGTCCAGCGCTCTATCTACTGAGCCATCTAGATGCCCTGGGTAGGAGTACAGCAAGGGGGAATTTCTTTAGTCCTCCACCATCACTAGACATGAAGATAGGGTAGCCAGGTCAGTCAGTGAACATTTATTAAGCAACTACTATGTAGCAGTCACTGTGCTAAGCATTGAGGATACAAAAAGAAGCAAAAGGCAGTCCTTGCCCTCAAGGAGCTCCCCATCTAATGGAGGAGACAACAAGCAAAACAAAGCCAGGTAGTTAGAAGAATGGTTAGTGGAAGCACTCCTATTTACCCATTAGAATCTCCCCTGATTTCAACAAAGGCCAGGTTTGGACTCTTGCTGGAGATCATTGGTTTTGCAGTTTCCCATTAAGTGAGCCATAGTACATGTTTTTCTATATTTGTCCTTTCACACACCTGTTTTTTTTTATAACTTATTGTATAAATATTTCTACCAGATGTGATTTTGCAGGTTCCCCCAAAGAAAGGGAGAGGGTTAACTGCATGACTCTAGAGAATCTCCTGCTTTTTGAAAGATCTTACTATTGCCAAAGTCTTGAGGATTTCCAGACGCTAAGTATGGTAGTGGAGGTGGTCATATCCCAGTGAAATCACTTCCTCCATCCCCCCGCCCCTTTTAGCACAGATGGGCAATTCATGCTCTGCTTCCCCCCATCATTGGATCATCCCTGATCCATGTCTGGAGAAGAGGGGGCCTCAGAAGTCACCTTTGTATAGGAGCCTCCAGGTCATCCATCTGACCTTAGGAGCCCTGAGAGGCCATGTGCTCACCTTGATAAGTGACCCCCAACTTTTATTCTTCCATTGATTCAGCTCTATCCAACTTTAGCTAATATTGATCTATTTTTTATAACAGGGAGGAGAGAATATATCCCCCCCACTGCATGGTATGCTCAAAGACAGATGGTTCTGAAGCTCCTTGCTCTTGAAATGCTCAATTCTCACATTAACCTAGTATGTCCTGCTCATGCCCTTCAAGTCAAGTTAATACAAGATGGGAAGATATCTGCAGCTGAAATTTTTGGTGGGTCACATTGCGGACACTATAAATTTCATCTCCGAGCCAATTGCTCTACTCTGGGCATGGGAAAAAGCAACTAGATTGCTGAGATCTAAGATCTTTTTCTCCAGCAATTTTTATCATGATCACTATTGTTATTATCATTACCATCATCTTCATCATTATCATCATCATTATTAACCTGGTAGCTATATTCCAACAAACACTTGGTATATTTATTCCCTTTTAGGGAGTTCTCTATTTCAGTATTGCTGTCAGAGTTCTAAAATGTGAAATTGCATTATTTAACTTAAAAAAGATATAGTTTTGGAGCTTCCTGATATGGAAATGAACTAGGACTTCTGAAACTCAGGATAAGTGGATCTAACATTCAGAGTCTTTACAATTTTCAAAGACCTATCCATGGCTCATCATAAATCATCTGGTTAACATTAGAGAAAGTTACATAAATAATGCTTAGAAAAATGAGTGATGCTTGGATTCAGTATCTGTGACAGGCTGCAGAAGAGAATTCACTAGATTATAAGTGGGTATTACATTCTGCTCGTTGACACCTGGATTGGTCCAGTGAGGGACTGCTTGATTCCTTGATATGCCAGGACATAACAAAGTGCTATATACTGATGAGTCACTGGTATTTTCCACTGCTTCTTGACCACTGGGACCACTTGAAACTTATGAAGAAATATGAGACAAGCTAGGAAGCCTTCAGGAATAAATAAGAAAGATCTGAATTTTGGATTAATGTGAGCGATGTTTATGGAAAAAAGGCAACCCCCTCAAACTACCATGAAATCTGAAGGAATCATCTACCAACTTATTTTACAGGAGAAACTCTCCTGGTTGAATCATAATCTCTATGAAAATGACTCACCAATCTATATATCCAGCTCCAGTTTCTCCCCTGAGCTTCAATAACACATTACCATTTGCTTACTGGACATTTCAAACCGCATGTCCTAGAGATACATCAAACTCAATAAGTCCAAAAGAGAACTTACTATCTTTATCCACCAATTCGTCCCTCTTTCAAATTTCCCATTTCTTTTGAAGGCACCACTATTCTTCATGTTTCCCATGTTTGTAACCTCAACACTATTCTCAATTCCTCATTTTCACCCCACATTATCTAATTGGTTGCTAAATCCTGTTTTTTCTCCATCCACAACATCTCTCACATCCCTTCCTTCTACTCGTATAGTCACCACCTTAGTTCAGGATATCATCAACTCTGGCCTAGAGGATTCCAACAGTGTCCTAATTGGTTTCCCTGTGTCATGTCTCTCCTCAGGCCAGTCTAATCCATTCTTCACCCAGCTGCCAAGGTGATTTGCCTTAAGATTTGACCATACCACTCGCCTACTCCAGAAACTCTAGTAGTATCCTGTTGCCTCAGCGATCAGAAAGAAATTATTCTACTCAGCTTTTAAAGCCCTTTACAAAGTGACCCCAATGTATATTTCCTGACTTCTAGTATGTTATTTTCCCCTCCAGTGTACTCTGTAATCTAGCCAAATTGGCCTTCTTTCTGTTCCTCGTGCACAAAGCTCCATCTCCCATCTCTATGCCTTTCTACAGGCCTAGAATGCATTCCCTCCTCACCTCATAGAAGCCCTCCCCCCTTTCCTTCAAGACACAGCTCAAGCACTGCCTTCTACATGAAGCCTTTCCTGATCCCCAACTGCTATTGCCCTAATACATTCTCCACTTAGGCCATCATCTCCACTTCCTCCCAACAAAACCTTGGACTCTGCCTTTGGAGCCACCCCAGGTTCTGATGGGCCAGCACTGGTCTCACCTTACCTAGCCCCAGGCCCTCACTGAACTTCCAAGATATTTGCATGCCATGCCACAACAAATACCCTGCCTCCCTCCATTTTCTCCAGCTCCCCTTCATTTAGTGTTTTCCTCTATTACAATGTAAAGTCCTTCATGGCAAGGACTGTCATGCTTGCCTTTCTTTGTACTCTGAGAACTTAGCACAGTGACTGACACATAATAAGCCCTTAATAAATTATCTATCTATCTATCTATCTATCTATCTATCTATCTATCTTTCTCCGTTCCATACTGTAGTTTATTTGTATTTATTCTTTTCATATTTACTCTGTATATACTTTTATATGTACTTATTCCCTGTTTCCCTTAGAATGTAAGCTCCCTGAGGGTGGGTATTATTTCATTCTTTGTATGCTCATCCCTGGTAACCAGCACAATGTCTAGAACATAGAAGGTGCTTAAGAAACACTTGTTGAAGGGGCAGCTAGGTGGCACAGAGCCCTGGCCTTGGAGTCAGGAGGACTTGAGTTCAAATCTGGCCTCAGATACTTGATACTTACTAGCTGTGTGACCCTGGGCAAGTCACTTAACCCCGAATACCTGAGCAAAAAAAAAAAGAAAAAGAAAAAGAAACACTTATTGACTTACTGAAAAGGAAACTGAGGCCCAGAGAAATGATGGAATTTACCCAAGGTCACTCAGTGAGTCCATGGCAAAGACAAGACTAGAACCCCAGGCTCTTGAATCCCTGTCTACTACAGCACATGGCTTCCCTGGAAATCCTTAGGACAATTTGAATAGTATCAACCTAACAAGTGTTATGTCAGAGTAACATGAAGTGATTACTATTCTTACTCCTTCCTCTTCTGTAGGATGATGCCTTTTTGTAAGCACTCCAAATCATTCTTTCTCTCTTGCTGCTGTATCACATTGCAAATCCATGGTTAAGTTTCTCTTTCAGGGCATGAATTGTCCATTAATAAACTCATGTTGCTTTTGGAGCTTGAGTTCAATGTCATTTAAGAACAGACATGTGTCCTCTTATCGTTCCAGACACCTGAGAGCCTTTGCTCCTGCCGGCACTCCCCCTCCTTCCTCCCTATGCAAATCCAACCCAGATTCTCTCTGGGCAGCCTTGAGTTCTAACTCATCTGGGAAGTCTTCCCTGACCACTGTCACTATATCTATAGAACAGAGCTCTTCCTTCTTGGAATTCATATGGAGCTTAGACCAATAGGACCATTTGCTCATAGAATTTAGAGCTAGTAAGGACTTTGGAGATCAATCCCCTCATTTGACAGTGGAGAAAACAGAAACTCAGTTACATTAAATGATTTGTACAGGTACAGTCTGGACTTGAACCCAGATGTTCTGAATCCATTTTCTCCACCCCACCCTGCTCCGGGTCCTTAAGCTAGAATCCCTATTTGGTGACATTTGGGTGTTTTGAGTTCCAAAGGAAGTGACCCATGGTGATACCTTCCCCTCCCTCCCTCAAATGACCAGTCATCATCTCTTCCTACCCTGATTGTGATTCTCAGTCTTATCGGCCTTACCCTGTATGCCTGAGTAGAGTCCTTTACTAGGAATGTAACAGTAGTGATATTAACAATAATAACCAAGAATTATACAATGCTTTAAAGTTTGCAATGGGCTATATATACATTGTCATATTTGGATCTCACAACAATCCTGAAAGGTAGGAATTATGGATATCATCACCCCCATTTTACAGTAAAGGAAACTGAGGTTCAGAAAATTGAAGTGTCTAGCTCATAGTCACACTGTAATTAGTAAATGTTAGAGATAAGATTTGCATCCAGTTATACCAATGATACTTGATGGTCTTACTGGCTCTGGGGCCAGGTTCGGTTCTCTGTTCATGACCTCCAGCTGCCTCTTGGGGAAGTTCTAGGGTTCTTTTGCTCTTTAACAAATGCCCCACAGATGAACTTCTAGGACTCTTTAAGAAGAGTTTCTCTGACTCTTGGTGTAGGCCACTCTTCCTTTCGAGCTCTGGATTACTTTTGGTACTAGCTGTCTCCACAGCCAGTGCAATTGAGCAGTTAGCATGCTAGAGGAACCTGTGGAGTCAGAAGTCCTGGGTTCTAGTCTAGGCTTTGCCCCTGGAGCTCTGTAACCTGTAGTAGGCTTATGTTGGCTTATCTGTGAAATGCAGGCAGTTGGATCTTCTAGCTCTAATGGCGTAAGCCTAAGTAGTCTAAGACTAAATGATCTCTCTAAAGTCCCTTTCAGCTCCACCACTCAATGATCCAAGACTTTCTATCTAGGATTGCTCACTATTGCTCCCTATGTGTTATTATTGTCTCTCCAACTGAGGGTGGAGCCCATACCTACTTTTTCTGTGCCTCCCAGGGCACCTACTGGGCATATGGCAGACACTCAGGGAATATTTATTGGTTGACTATTTGTCATTGGCGCCCTCTGTCCTGGATTCTCAGGGCTCCCCACCATGGTGTCCTGAAGCCTGTCCTCCAGACCTGTCCCTCTACTCTACTTTCCCCATCAAAACTTACGCAGACCCTCTTCTATCCCTGTAGCGCCCTCAGAGGCACTAGAAGCTCATCTGACAAATTCACTGTTAAGGATATATTAATGGCTCAATGTAGACCCCAACCTAGATCACATTCACATTTTAACAGGGACCTTTAACGTCATAAACCACAGTTGTGATTTTAATGGTGGGTATTTCAGGCTCTGTATAGGATAGGTATGGGAGATGTGTGGACTGAAGGGACTTTTGGTACATAGACAGATAGATAACTGCTTACTCTGATACAGAGCCATTACTAGGGCAAGGCTTTGCCCCAGGGCACTGAAATTCAAATGTCATAAAAATTAAAATTATTCAAAAAGACTATATAATTTCAAAATGTATTACATTTACATTTCAACAGAAATTACAGCATAGAAACAACTGAGCTTAATACCTAGTTAGAAAGAATAGTCAAAACAAGAAGCTACCAGATGACCACTTTCTTCCCCCATGATCTTGCCTCAGATAACTCCTTCTTGGCCCTGCCTCTGAACATTTGTTTCCCCAGCAACAGCCTCATGGTATCCATGGGGCTCTGTCTCCTCTCTAAGAGGGAGTATCTCAGGGTCCCTTCCTACGTGTGTGTGGGGGGAGGGAGCAAGTCCTCCCCTCCAACTTAACTGAATTAATCTTAATTATTATACAATTTTCACATTAGGAATTACAAAGTTGATTTGGGGACATGCTTCATCTCACTGAAGTGGGTGGGAGTCAGGTGACCTGGGTTAAATCCTAGTGTAGTAGAAAGATCATTGGAGTTAAATCTAATATTTAGTAACTGGGTGACAATGAAAACACTCTTTTATCGCTCTGAGCTTCAGTTTCCTCACTTACAAAACTGTAATAATGAAAATTAAAACAGCACTTAGAGAAGGTCATTTTCTTCTTGTTCCCTGGATCCAAAGCAGTCATTTCAAAACATGTCAGTTAACAAGCATTTACTAATGTAATAAATTAGTAGTAAAGGTGCCTTATTTGTTTGTGTCCCTCTCTGAATCTCTTTTTCCACGAACTTCTAAAGATGGCAGCAATCTCATTTAGTCAGTTAGCCAGAGAGCAAGCTTTTATTAAGTACCTAACATGTGACAGGCACTGTATGAAGGGCTAACGATACAAAGAAATGCAAAAACAGGCCCTGTCTTCAAAGAACTCACATTCTAATAAGGGAGACAACATGTAAATAACTAGATATGTACAGAGGAGGTGGAAAGTAATCTCAGGGGGGAAGATATCAGAAGATAAAGATAAAGACCTCGTACAGAAGGTGGGCTTTGAGCTGTCTTGAAGGAAGCCAGAAGTGGCTTCTCCACTAAGAAGTGGAGGTGAGGGGAGCATTCCAGGCATTGGGGATGGCTAATATAAAGGCACACAGATAAGAGATGGAGGGTCACATTCAAGGAACTGCAGGGAGGACAATGTAGCTGGATTGTAGAGTTCATGAAGGCCTAAGAGGTATAAGAAGCCTGGAAAGATAGGAAGGGGCCAGTTTATGAAGAGCTTAAAATGCCAAGCACAGGACTTTATTTTTGATCCTAGAGGTACCTGGGAGCTATCTCCATTGAGAATGGAGATGGCATGGTCAGACCTACTTTTTTTGGCGAGGCAATTGATGTTAAGTGACTTGTCCAGGGTCACACAGTTAGTAAGTATCAAGTGTCTGGTCTGAGCCTGGATTTGAACTCAGGTCCTCCTGACTTTAGGGCTGGTGGTCTATCCACTGCACCACCTGGCTGCTCCCAGACCTACTTCTTAGGAAAAGCACTTGGGTACCTGAGTGAATGATGGATTGCAGTGGGGATTGACTTGAGGCAGGGAGAACAGTTAGAAGGCTATTGAAGACTTTCTGCCAAGATGGCCACTTGAACAGGAGTCAAGCCACCCAGTTTCCCCACAGCTATTCCACCAAAACCCTGAAGTTTGCATCACACCAAATCACGATCAAGAAATCCAATGAGAAACTAGTGACTTCTGTTCCAGTAGAAAAGGGAGCCTCAAGCGCAGTAAGTGCTGACACAGACAGAAATAGAACACATATAGTTTTTTGTGTCTAGAGGTAGCAAGAGCAGAGACGAATCATCTGAGAATGCCCTTCGGGCCAGAAAACCTTGAGGGTGGCACCACAATATTTAGACAAGCACAGCCCAGGCCCAGGAGCTCTGAGGTACCTAATATTCTCGTCCTGGAATGCCAGAGAGGACCCAAGAGATACAATGTTCTGAATCTCTAAAACCAAGAGAGGCTAGATCACAGGAGGCAAAGGTCAGTGCAAGAAGCACCCTTCCCCAAAGTTCAGCAGTGGGACAGAGCCTGACAATGGTAAAAAAAAATCTCAACTCGGGAACTAAAGCTGGAGAGATGAATACATTAAATAAAACACCAACTAATATCCAAAATTATGTAACTCCATATAACTCCATCATGTAGATATAAATCCATAAAAATTATAAGCAGAGACTCAAAGGAAAAATGGATTTTCCACAAGGACTAAATGAATGCCTAGAGGAAACGAAACAAGAAATAGAAACTCTTGAAGCAAGAATTAGAAGGAGAATAAGTAGCTTAGAAGAGAAAATGGTAAACCTTACCCAAGAAATGGATTACCTGAAAATAAGAATAGGCCATACAGAAATCAATGACTCCATGAGACAGCCAGAAATATTAGAACAAAATAAAAAGAGAGAAAAACAGAATAAAATATAAGATATCTTATATCAAAAACAACTGACCTGGAAACCAGGTTGAGAAAATTTTAAGAATCACTGGACCTTGGTAAACCCACAGAGCCCGGCTATTGGAGAAAGAACTCACTATTCAACACAAACTGTTGGGAAAACTGGGAAGTAGTCTAGGTATAGACCAACATTTCATACTGTATACCAAAATAAGCTCAAAATGGGTTCACGATTTAGACATAAAGGGTAAGCAAATAAGTGGAGCATAGAAGAAATTACCTGTGAGATCTAGAAATAGGGGAAGAGTTCATGATCAAACAGGAGATAGTTCATATGAGATAAAATGGATAATTTTGATTACATTAAATTAAAATGGTTTTGCACAAACAAAACCAATGCAGCTAAAATTAGAAGAGAAGCAGGAAACTTAGAGAAAAATCTTTGCAGAAAGTATCTCTGATAAAGTTCATTCTAAGATATATAGGGAACTGAGTAAAATTTGTAAGAACAAGAATCATTCTCCAAGTGATAAGTGATCAAAGGATATGAATAGGCAGTTTTGAGAGGAAGAAGTCCAAGTTATCAAGAGGCATATGAAAACATGCTCTAAATCATTAACAATTAGAGAAATGCTACTTCAAACAATTCTTAGGTTCCACCACACCCCTCAGATTGGTTGAGATGATAAATGAGGAAAATGACAATACTGAAGGGGATGTAGGAAAACAGGTACACTAATGCACTGTTGGTGAAGCTGTGAAGTGTTCCAACCATTCTGGAAGGAAGAACAGACAAGCAGGATAGCTTTGAAGGAGAAGTGGAGAATTTATCATGTACTTTTTTTTTTTAAAGCAAGTAGCGTTAAATGGAAATTCAAGGTTTCATTCAGAATCCTCTTTTTATATTCTGCTGTGTGTATGAAAAGGCTCATTTTGGGCTTTTTAAGTTCTGAATAAAAATAAAATAATAAGATAAGGCAATAGTCAAGGTGAGTAACTAAATCTAGGGTGGTGGCAATGTGAGTGGAGAGAAAGGTACAGGTATACCTCAGAGATATTGTGGGATTGGTTCCAGACTACTGCAATAAAGCAAATATTGCAATAAAGTGAGTCACATAATTTTTTTGGTTTTCTAGTGCATATAAAAGTTATGTTTATACTACAGTGCAGTCTATTAAGTGTGCAACAGTATTATGTCTAAAAAACAATGTATATATCTTAATTAAAAATACTTTCTTGCTAAAAAAAATGCTAACCATCAACTGAGCCTTCAGCAAGTTGTAATCTTTTTTGCAGGTGGAGGGTCTTGCCTCGGTGGTGATGGCTGCTGACTGATCAGGATAGGGATTGCTGAAGGTTGGGGTGGCTGTGGCAATTTCTAGAAATAAGACAACAATGAAGTTTGCCACATAGATTGGCTCTTCCTTTCATGAAAGTTTTTTTTTTTTGTAGCATGAAATGTTATTTGATAGCATTTTATCCACAATAGAACTTCCTTCAAAATTGGAGTCAGTCCTCTCAAAACCTGCTGCTGGCTGCTTTATTAACTAAATTTATGTAATATTCTTTGATACTGTTGTGTCTCAGGGAATAGGGTGGCCTGAGGACAGGGAAAGAGATGGAGGAATGGCCAGTTGGCAAAGCAATCAGAACACACACAACATTTATCAATTAAATGCTCAGTCTTACATGGGTGTAGTTTGTGGTGCCCCAAAACAATTACAGTAGTGACATCCAAGATCACAGATCACCATAAAAGCTACAATAATAATGAAAAAGTTTGAGATATTACAAGAATTACCAAAATGTGACACAGAGATATATGCTGTTGGGAAAATGGTACTGATATGTTTGCATGACACAGGGTTGTCACAAACCTTCAATTTGTAAAAACAACAACAACAAGACACATACACACAGTATCTGTGTGGGGCAATAAGGTGAAGCACGATAAAACGAGGTATGCCTGCATAAGAGACTTTGGGAAGGTAGAAATGACAAGGTTGGAAAATGGATTGAATAGGTGGGGTGAGAGTGAGGTTGCAGGCCTGGGTTCCTGAGTGTTAGTACCCTCAAAAGTAATAGAGAAGTTTGGAAGAAAGGTGGGTTTGGAGAGAAAGAAGAGTTCTGTTTTAGACAGATATTGAGTTTGAGATTCCCATAGGACATCCAGTTCAAGATATCCAAGAGGGAGTTGATGAAGAAAGGGCTGGATATATAGGTTTGGGAATCATGTGCATAAAAATGGTGATTGAACCCATAGGAACTAGTGAGACTACCAAGTGAGATGGTGTAGAGGGAAAAGAGAATGAGGGAATGGGACTGAGCCTTAGGGTGTACCTATGGTTAGTGGACATGCCATGGATGAAGATCTGGCAAAGGTATCGTCCTCTATTCCTCATTCTCTCCCACACACCTCTCCATATCTACCTTCCCAACATTTCTTGTATATGTCTCCCTGGTACAGGCCATCATCGCTTCACGCCTGGACTACCACAAGAGCCTGCTGGTGGGTTTCCCTGCCACAGGTCTCTCCCCATTCCAGTCTATCCTCTACTCAGTTGCCAAAGTGATCTCCCTAAAGCAAAGATCTGACCCTGTCACCCTGTACCTCTCATTCAATGAACTCCAGTGGCTCCCTATTTCCTCCAGGATCAAATATAAAATCCCCTGCTGGGCTCTTAAAGCCCTTCATAACCTGGTCCTTTCCTGCTTTTCCAGTCTTCCTCCAGGCATTCTACCTTCCTTATTCTTAGTGCTCATACACACACACATATCTACGTGTATAGAATACTCCCCCTTTGAGGTTTGGTGAGGTGTGATCAGAAATAGGACAAGGGGGCAAAGGATTCTAGAGTTGAGAAGAATGTAGAATAGGTCCATGGGAAACCAATAGGAAAGGAGATGAGGGAATGGGCAAAGGATAACCAGGGCATGAGTGGAAAGCTGGGGAAAGAACTGAGAGGCAAAGGCAATGGAAGGCAAGGTGAAGACAAAATCCATCTTGTTCACATATTGTTGTTTGCATGTTGTCTTCCCCGTGAGGCTGTTAGCTCCGTGACAGCAACGACTGTTTGCCTTTTGTTGTATCCCCAGGTCTTAGAGCATCCCCAGTGTCTGGCACATAGTAGGTGCTTAATAAATGTCTATTGTTGAATTGACTTGACTAGGAGAAGAAAAAAAGAGAGCAGTGACATGAAACCTAGAATGGAGAAAGTAGTCAGTAGGAAAAGATCACCAATAGTATCAATGCTTCCAAAAGATCAAGGTGAACAAGGATTGAAAAAAGGCCACCAGATTTAGCAACTATAAAATCACTATAAACTTTGGAGAGGGCAGTTTCAATTGAATAACAAGGTAAGATGCCAGATTTTAGAGGATTCAGAAGACTGAGAAGGGAGGAAATGGAGGCATTAAGTAAAGATGTCTCTTAATTTTAGCCATGAAGGAGGGGAGAGATATAGAATGATATCTGGATTGAGTGCAAGGCTCAAAAGTTTTCGAGGATGGAGAAGACATAGGCATGTTTGTGGGTAGCAAAGAAGGAGCCAGTACAGAGCAAGAGACTGAAATTAAATGAGAATGCAGATGACAGAAGAGGCAATATGCTGAGAACACAGGAGAAAGGGGATCAAAGAATGTAGAGGGATTGGATTCAGCAAGGAGACCAGAGTGAAGGAGACAGTGAAGAAAGATGTAAGATGAGATGGGGAGCTGCCAGCAAATGGCCTCAATTTGGGGGTGAAGGATGAAGCAAGTTTCTCAGCATGGAGAGTATGGGGATGGTGGGTACTGTGGGAGGCTTGAGGAAGGAAGGAGTTTGGAACAATTGCCATGGATGGTGGATAGTGAATTGATTAGGGAGGAATATAAATATTGCCTTGCTACAGGGAAGGCCAGCCTGAGACTGGATAACATAAACTAGTAGTGGACCCAATCAGCATGTTGTCACGATTTTCCCTGGCTCTATTCAGCAGCACACATATAAGAACAAAGGAAGAGGATGGTTGAAAAACTCCAGGGCTGGGGTTTGACAAGGTGTGATCAGAAATAGGAAAAGGGGGAAAGGGATTCTAGAGTAGAGGATAATGTAGAATTCAATTGGTTCTAGGGGAACCAATAGGAAAGGAGATGGGGAAATAGGCAGACGATAACCAGGGCAGGGGTGCTAGCCTGGGAAAGAACTGAGAGGCAAAGGGAACGGAGGGCATGATGAGGACAAAGCATATGGACTCCATACCTCTTGACTTAGACAGGATATGAGTGTCATGCCACCCTACAAAAAAACTTTGCTGACTGTGAACTACTTCATGCCAGTTAGCTCTTACTAGACTCTTTTTTTGACCTATCATTTGAAATCGTCCACAAACTCTAGTTGATGTTAGGAAGAATAGAAGATCTCCTTTCCTGTGGCCACCACATCACCCTGACTAACTCAGGCCTTGGCAAAGATCCCGAATTATTCTACCCATAGTCAAAGAAGGAAGACAGAGCCAAAGACCAATTGGCTGAGGTTTCTCCTGCCCCTCCCTTGGGGGCAGAAAAAGAGAATTTTCATGGGTAGAAGTGGCTCATTTTTCCAGCTTTCCAATACTTGCAGAATTTCTTTGTGGTTTCTATCATCAGTGCTTTGTCAAGGAAAAAAATGCTTTAATTTTGCCCAATTCCTGGCTCATTCTCGTGTTTCAATGTTATGCTTCCATCTTCACTGAGTCAGAGAATGTTAGAGCTGAGAAAGACCTTGTGGATTATCTAGTTTATTCCCTGCAACATGATGCCTTCTTCCTCTTCTTGCTCGAAACTGCTTTCCTCAACTACTCCATTTCTGAATGGCCCAATCATTCTTTTGATCGTCCAGCCATGGAGTCATAGAAGTGTAGTGGTAGATTTGGAAGGGACCTCAGAGACCAGCTAATCTGATCCAGATCAATTTGAATAAAAACCCCTATACAAAATTCCTGACAAGAGGTCATCCATTTTTTCCTCAAAGACCCCATCGAGGGCTACCCCACTACTTTCTGAGGCAATCCATTCCACTTTTAGATAGCTCCAATTGTTAAGAAGTTTTTCCTTATATGGAATTGAAATCAACCCTTTTATGACTTCTATCCATTGCTCCTAGTCCTGCCCTCAAGACCCAGGCAGAACCAAACTCTCTTCCATAAGAATGTCTTCCTCCCATCAAATCTTCTCTTCTTCAGGCTGAGCATAGTGTAATTCCTTCAACTAATCTTCACGTGACATGATTTTAAGGCCCTTTAACCATCAAAGTCCTCCTCCTCTGGGCAATCTCCAGCTTATCAGTATCCTAAATGATAGTGTCTAGAACTCAACACAATACTCTGGATGTAGTCGCACCAGAGCAGAGTACATAATAGTACAAGTCTTACTTCTCTAGTACAACCTGAGATTGCATTTATTTTTTTGGCTGTCATATCACACTATTGACTCATACTGAATTTACAGTCAACTAAAACCTCTAAATCTTTTTTAGATGAACTGCTATCTAGCCATATTTCCTCAATCTTGAACTTGCAAAGTCTATTTTTGAACATAAGTATAAGACTTTAAATTTGTCACCATTACGTTTTATCTTAGATTTGATACACTGTTTTACCCTATTAGGATGTTTTGGGATCCTAACTCTGTCCCTTATGATTCAGCATCATCAGCAAATGTGGATGCACATGCCAATTATACTTTAATTGAAATCACTGATAAAAATGTTAAATAGTAGAGGCATCCCACTATTCATCCTGAGACTCAGTCCTCCAATATGCTTCTTAGATTCTCCCCCAAACTCTCCTACATGCTACAACCAATCTGATTAGCTTTCTTCATTATCTATAGCATCGACAAGCATTTAATAGGTGCCCATTATGTGCAAAGCATATATTAGGGGCCTACTATGTGCAAGGCACTGCACTAGGTGCTGAGGATACCAAAACAAAAATGAAATGATCCCCAACCTCAAAGAGCTTATATTTCACTGGAAGAAAACAATATATACACAGATATGAGTTGGTGGGTAGTAAAGTTGGCCTCCTTCATCTTCTCTCTTGAAGGCTAAAGTGACTGCAGAATGTGAAGCAACTCAAGTAAAAATTGATGAGTTCTCTCCTCTTTCCTGCTCTCACCAACTCAGCCTTCCCCCTTACATAGGTGCAGGGAATTGCTCTGAGTAGAGAGTACCCTCCAATGGGCTCGGGGACTGGGGTTACATGAAATAATTTCATTTGGGGGGGCAAGGTGGTAGAAGGTCAGGAAAGGCCTCTTATAAGAGGTGGCCATTTGAAATGAGACGTGAAGGAAGCTAGAAATTCTAAGATGTGGAAATGAGGAGGGAGTATATTTCAGGCATTGGAGACAGTCTGGGCAAAAACAAGGAGGTGGGAAATAAAATTTCATATACAGAGAGACATAGAAGCTCATGGTGAGTAGCATCTATTTTCTCAGAATATCCTTCAGATACTCCTCTTTTCTTTCATTCATTCACTCATCCATTCATTCAACAAATATTTATAAGCACTACCTATATACCAAGTATAGTGGGTGGTTTTTTTGGGGATGGAATTACTATTACTATTATTATTATTTTGTGGGAGGAAAGCACCCAATAGTAACTATGGCAGCCAGGAGAAGAAATCCAGTTAATCTCTTCCTACCCTGAAAATTCTTATCCCTTCTACAACTTCTATATTTTAAATAATAACTCACTTAAATAGCATGTTAAGGCTTACAGAGCACTTTTTTCACACCTACCCTGTGAGGTAGGACAGTTTCGTTATTCTCATTTTTCAATGTGGGAAACTGAGGCCTAGATAACAAAAACAACTTGCTGGGGTCCCATAAGTACTAAATGTCAGAACCAGGTTTCAAACTCAGGTCTCCCAACACCAGCCAAGTCCAGGGCTCTTCCCACTAAACCTCATTGCCTTTTGTTGGGGTTCAGAGTCATTTCTTCCACAGAGCAGTTTTATTGTAAGCTAAGGCATTGCTGTTGCCAAACTGACCAGCTGGCATTGCTTTCCCATGAAAGACCTCCTTTTAGAGAGCTTATGCCCAGTGATATTTCAGTGACTCCATTCACACAACTCTAGTGAAGTCTGCAGTGGATCAGAGACCCTGCTTCTCAGGGCTTTATCACTTTATAAATGAAGCATAATTAGTAAGGACTTAACTTCTCCCCATTCTGCTTGGCTGTGAGCAGTTTTTTCAAATGTGTTCTATAAAATCGGTTTTAAATGATACCCGGCGATCAGGGGAGTTTGCATAAAAGAGGATCTTGAACTTAAACGGAAAAAAAGAGCAAGCTTTGATTTTCAGAAAGGAAATCTGGCGAGCGACTCGTGCATAATGTGGTCTTGTTTCCTTTGATAGTTTAAAAAATCCCAGGCCAAAAATTACACTTCAGCATTACACTTCTGACTCAATTCAAACATCACAAAGAGAACAAGTGCCTGCTCAGCGGGGTGGCTGTGGAGCACTCTGGGTAGAGCCCAGAGGAGGGCCAGGCCCACCTCCCCATTTCCTGCTGGTTACTTGGAATGCAGTTTCCCTGGGAAACTGGCTTGGTGCAACAGTGGAAACCTTTATAAATGCCCCCCCCCCCCAATCTTCAGTGGCTCCCTATTGCCGCTAGGATAAAATACAAAATCCTCAGCCCGGCATTCCTTCTGCAGGCAGATTCCCACCCACCCTTCTATTTTTATTTCATATTATTTCCCTTCTCATGATCTTCATTCTAGTTAAACTGAGCAACCAGCTGTTTCCCATACATATACAACATTCCGGCCCCATTCTCCATGAGGCAAAGGTGGTTTGTTCTCTGGAGAATGCACTCGTTCCTCAGCTCAGCCTGGTAGCATCCCTATCTTCCTTCTGTCATCTCTTAGAGCAGTGCTTCTTAAACTGTGGGGTTGCCACCACATACGGTGTTGTGACCCCACAGTTTAAGAAGCGCTGAAGGGGTCACGAGTGGAAAAGTTTAAGAAGCCCTGTCTTAGAGGATTCCTTCCCTAATCTCCTCATTTCCTCTTTCTCTCCCATATAACTTTGTATTTATTTATCTGAGAGTATACCTCCTACCTCAGAATATAAGCTGCTTAAGGTCAAGGATGGTTTCATTCTAAACTTGGAATCCCCAGGACCTAGGACAATGCTTTGCACATAGAAGGAGTGGGACAAATAGTTGTCCATTTGAGATCCCATTAGGGGATAGGACGGCCACTGGCCTTTCACATAAACTGTAAGACTTGCATATAAAGAAAGAAAAATAGAAACTCCCTCCTGCTGTTCAAAACTATCACGTCTCCTCCTTGCCTCCCATTAGGGAGTCCTTTGGGTTGGAAAGAGCCATGGATTTGAAGTCCAAAAACCCAGGTTCAATCCCCAGACCTGTGATTTACTACTTGGCCTGGGGCTAGTCACTTCACCTCTGTGGTGAAGTCATGTTTCCTCATTTGTCAAATGAGAGAGTTGACTAGACGCCAGTCTTCTCACACAGTCAGTCAGCAAATAAACATTTGTTAAGCCCCTACTATGTGCCAAACACTGTGCTAAGTGCTGGGGATACAAAAAAAAAAAAGCAAAAGACAGTCCCTGCCCTCAAAGAACTTACAGTCTAATAGGGGAGACAACAAGCAAACAAATATGCACAAAAAGGATAAATAGGATATAAAAAATAAGAAAAGGAAGGAATTAGAATGAAGATGGATTGGGAAAAGTCTTCTGTAGAAGGTGGGATTTCAGTTGGGACTTAAAGGAAGACAAGGAAGGCAGTAGTTGGAGATGAGGAAGGAGAGCATTCCAGGCAGGGGGGACAGCCAGAGAAAATGCTCAGAGCTCAGAGATGGAGGGTCTTGTTCATGGAACAGCATGGAGGCCAGCGTCACTGGACTGAAGAGAATGCGGGCAAGGAGTAAGGTGTAAGAAGACTGGAGCTAGCTTATGAAGGGCTTCAAATCCAAAACAGAGGATTCTGTATTTGATCCTGGAGGTGACAGGGAGCCACTGGCATATAGGCAGGGAGCCACTGACATGATCGAATCTTCAATCTGGGTGAATCACTTTGGTGGTTGAATATAGGACAGACTGGAGTGGGGAGAGATTTGAGGCAGGCAGACCAAACAGCAGCTATTGTTATCGTCTAGGCCTGAGATGAGAGCCTGCACCAAAAAGGTTGGTAAGTGTCAGAAGAGAGAAGGGGGCATATTCAAAACATGTTGCAAAGGTAAAATTGACAGGCCTTGGCAATGGATTGGATATGGGGCATGAGAGAGGGAAAGTGTAAGGAGTCCAGGATGACTCCTAGGTCATGAGCCTGAGGAACTGGGAGGGTGGTGTTGCCCTCTAGGGTAAAAGGGAAGGTGGGGAGGGCTTAGGGGGAAAGATAATGAATTTCATTTTGGACATGTTGAGTTCAAGATGTTTACTAGACATCTAATTTGAGATGTCCGAAAAGCAGTTGGACATGTGAGATTGGAGGTCAGCAATGAGGTTAGAGCAGGATGGGTAGATTTGATACTCTTCAGCATAGAGATGGCATCCAGATCTATGGGAGCTGATGAGATCACCAAGTGAAACAGTATAGAGAAAGAAGAGGGCCCAGGATAGAACTCTACGGGACACCTACAGTTAGAGGGCATGTTCTGGACAAGGATCCGGCAAAGGACACTGGGAAGTAGTGATCAGATAGGCAGAAAGAGAACCAGGAAAGAGTTGTGTCCTTAAAACCTAGAGAGAAGAGAGTGTTGAGGAGGAAAGAGTGATCAACAGCGTCAAAGGCTGCAGATGGGTCAAGGAGAGTGAGGGTTGATTTGGCGTTTAAGAGATCACTGGTAACTTTGGGGAGGAGGCAAGAAGCTGGATTGTAAAGGGTTAAGAAGAGGTGAGAAGGGAGAAAGAAGAGAGAAAGGCATCTGTTGTAGATGGTCTTTACAAGGAGTTTAGCCACAAAGGGCAGAAGAGACAGAGGATGAGAGTTAGGTGGATGGAAGGATTGAGTGAGGTTTTTCTGAGGCTGAGGGAGACTCTTCAGTCTTGGGATACTGACCTCCTTGTTCCAATCTCCTTATATCTTGCTATTTTATTTTTATTTTTATTTTTGCTTTTTTTTTTGGTTGTTGAGGCAATTGGGGTTACGTGACTTGCCCAGTGTCACATAGCCAGTGAGTGTCAAGTGTCTGAAGCTGGATTTGAACTTAGATCCTCTTGACTCCAGGGCTGGTGTTCTCAGAATGTATTTTCTCTGGCTATCCCCAGTGCCTGGAATACTCTCCCTTATCATCTCCACCTACTGGCTTCCTTCAAGGCTCAGCTAAAATTCCACCTTTTACAAGAAGCCTTTCCCAATCTCTGTTCCTGCCTTACCTATGTTACTTATTCCTCATTTTTCCAGTATATAGCTTGTTTGTACATATTTGGCTTACTTGTTGTCTCTCCCATTAGACTGTGAGCTCCCTGAAGGCAGGGGCTGTCTTTTGACTTTCTTTGCATCCCTAGCACTTAACACAGTGCCTGGCACATAGGAGATGCTTAATAAACACTTATTGACTCATTGATTTCTGAGGTTCCTTCCAGCTTGAGGGTGAACCTTGAATTTTTATTAGCCATCCACATCTCAGTTGTACTTTGTTGGCCAGATTGCTTCCTTTAACCCAGCCAGGCAAGGAGAGAATGAGACATGGGACTGGAGAGTTGTGATGGGAACAAAGGAAAAAGCCTTGAGGTGGGGCATTGCAGTAGGAGGCTGAGGAGAGAATCATGCTCTGGGCCCCTGGAGCAGAGGAAGACTCAGAAATGAAAGAGGTAGGCACACAAGGGAAGATGGTGAGTGCCCAAAGAAACAGGGCTTAGTTTAGAATTGTGCTAGGGGCAGCCAGCCCCATTCACTGGGTCACGTGATCAGGCTCTGCCTGGGTGGAGTCCTGGGTTTTTTTTTGGGGGGGTGGCATACGGAGTCCAGTAATGCTGAGCTTTGCTATGGCAGGGTCCATTCATTTAACAAATATTTCCATACCATACAATGTAGCAAAACAATCATTAGAAAGAAAAGATCTGGATTTGAGTCCTGACAAGTCACCTCACTTTACTAAGCCTCAATTTCCTCATCTAAAAACGGGGATAATAATTATCTACTTCTGGCAGCATGGTAATGCCTGAGTTCAAATCCTGCCTTGGAGGCTTAGTAACTGGGTGACCACCAGCAAGTCAATTAACCTCTCTGAGCCTCCAATTCCTCATTCGTGAAATGGGAAAAATAACCTACTTCATAGGTTTGGGGTTTTGTTTTTGAGATTGGCTCTCCCTATCTCATCCAGGCTGGAACTGCAATGCCCTCTGTTTTCCTACTTGGCCATTCCATAGGTAGTCTAGTGACCCCACCCCCACTCCTGAGGACTCATCACACTGGAACGGTATTTAGTGTGGACAACTGATGGGCTTTATCCCTATGGCAGCTCAGGTCTCCCAAACTGCAATGATGCAGCAGCCTCAGCCTCCCCGGTAGCAGAGGCACCAGCTCGTCCAGCCCTCCCAAGGCTGTTGGGAGGATCAAGTGAGGTCATGGATAGAAAGGGCTATTTAAATGTCAGGTTTTATTACTTACTTCACAGTGTTGTGACAAAAATGATTTCTCTGCCCCCAAATAGGAGTTATTATTATGTGTGAGGGACTGTGGGGAGTCAAAGATGAATGAGTCCTGGGCTCAGCTCTCTGGGAGCTTATAGTCTAGTAGAGAGATAAGACTAGGACAAAGATAACTGGAGCATAATGTGAACCAGTACATGATAAGTGAATGCAGAGGAGGATGAGATAACATCCTTGTGGGAGCAATCTGAAAAGGAGGCAGTGGCATCTGAGCAGGCCTTGAAGCATGGGTAGGAGTCCAGGCAGACTATTTTATTTACCATTTATTGGCTCGAGTCCTTTCTTCCTGGGACTGTTCTCAATTTTCTGATTGTTTCATGATCACTTTATTTTCAGCTATTAGAAGGGGAAGCAGCTAGTACTAGCAGCAGTAGCTCTCATTTCTATAGTTTATGGCTTACAGAGTATTTTCTTTATGTAATGAGAGATTGAACATGGCATGAGCAAAGCTATCCTTCCTGATTCTGGCCAACTATGTCTGCTAGCTCAGTACCTGGACTGTGCTTTGGGGATGGCAAAGCCCCCAACTGCTTTCAGTGAAGCACAGAAGGTTGCTTTGGGAATGACAAAACCACTCCCTTACTGGCCACTGAGAGGGAAGAGCTGATGACTCAGTGGGTCTTTAAAAGGGCAGTGACTCTGCCCCTGGCTATCTTCTTCCTTGGACTTTCCATGTAGCTTTCCTGTGAGTGGGGGAGAGAGGAGCCACTCTTTCTCCTCCCCCCACCCCCCTGCAGAAATGTCAAACTGCTGAGCACAGGGCCAGGCAGCTAAAGAGCATGGCCTGGCTAGGGGAGCATGAACATTATTTTGGAGTTCTTTCTTCTGTGTTTGTGTTTCTTTGCCTAGTCCCTGGGTGAGCAAACATTTATCTGGAGATCAACATATCCAGGTCTGCAGGCCACTTGCTGAGTGGGAGAGCATCAGTGTTCTGGAGTTCTTTGGTTGGGGCTGATCAGCAGCCTGGATTGGTCACTATTTCATTGGTCTTAAAGCAGATTCACCAAAAAGAGGATAAGCCCAAACCCTGGCCTAGCTTGCCAAAGACCTCTCTCAGGAAAGGGACTGAATGTGAAATATAAAAACTATTTTTAGCAGTTCTACAAAATGCCTTATGTTTAGATAAGGCATGAGCATCAACTTACAAGGAGAGTATAAAACACACTATTACTGCCCCTTATTTAAGGCTTTGGCTTTTGTTTTGTTTTTGTTTTTTGGTGAGTCAATCAGGGTTAAGTGACTTGCCCAGAGTCACACAGCTAGTGAGTGTTCTGTGTCTGAGGCCGCATTTGAACTCAGGTCCTCTTGATTCCATGGCCGGTGCTCTATCCACTGAGCCACCTAGCTGCCCCCATCAATGTGTTCTTGTGAGTGCTTGTGTTTAGTGCGTTCAGTACCTTTTAACTCTTTCCCTTCTACCCTGCTTTGGGGAGACCCTAGACATAAACCAAAACATGAACTTTAAGAAAACATCTCAAAGGTTCTGGAGCATGTGAGAAAAGGGAGCCCAATCCCTCTTATTAGAAGCCAGGTTCCCCCCAGGACTCAACCCAGCCCAGACCACAAGTATGGGTACAAAGCAGAGAGGCCCAGTAGTGAAAAAGGAATGGGGCAGAGAATCCAGACCTTTGGCCCAGCAGCAGTCATCATTATTAGAGAATCACAACAATCCTGTAAGAGAGATACTTCGGGCATTTTTATCTTCGTTTTACAATCCAGAAAACTGAGGCCCAGAGGTTAAGAGACTTATCCAGTTACATATATAGTAAGTATCAAAAGCAGCTAGGTGGCACTGCAATGGATAGAGTGCTTTGGAGTCAAGAAGACCTGACTTCAAATCCAACCTCAGACACTTATTAACGGTGTGACCCTGGGCATGTCACTTAACTTCTGTCTGCCTCAGTTTCCTCAACTGAAAAATGAGGATAATAAGAGCACTCACCTCATAGAGTTATTGTGAACATCAAATGATATGTCTATAAAGCCTGGCATATAGTAGGTGCTTAATAAATGCTTTAAAAAAGTATTAAAGTTGGGATTTGAACCCAAGTTTTAACTACTGCCCAGGCTACTTTTTGTTAGTCAGTATTCTATATTTTGAGGAGATTTAAAAATTATAATACTTAAAATCATCAACCTGTCTTTTCTCAGTGTTCCTAACAACATTGCTGTGTTTTCGATAAACCAGAAAGGTTTGAAATCTTAAATAATAGCTCCAATTTTTAATCACAAAGTCTATTCAGATAATCTTTTATGGTCCCCAAAGAGGTTTTTTCCTGTTCCCACAGAATGGTATGAAACAAGCCTATGTAATTGCTTTCAATATGTGAAAAACAATTTGTCCAGGGAAACCAGGATGCTTGATGTCATCAATTAAAGCACTCAGAAGAAACACAGAAAACACAGGAAATGGAAAAGAAAGTGCCATTGCCTCTTCTCTCTCTCTCTCTCTCTCTCTCTCTCTCTCTCTCTCTCTCTCTCTCTCTCTCTCTCTCTTTCCCTCACCATGCACAATTATTTTTTGGCCTCCAATTGAGAGTGGTTGGAGAGACTATGAATATGAGATACAGGTTAGCCCTGGCCTCATCTCTGGTCTAACCTCTATTATACAGATTAAGCTCCTGCAATATGATACAGACCACTGAGTGCCTCCTTTTTTGCCTTGGTTTCCATCTGGCCAGCTCTCCCTTGACTATTTTATAGATGCTAGCTGTGATAGAACCATCTTGGGTCATAGTTTACACAAGAGTGCCAGGAACCTAGAGACAAAACACTGCAGACTAAATTCATGGATCTGTCCCAAGGGCCTTTGAGAAAAAGTATTTCCTCCTCAAAGTAGACATCTCTCACTTTCAGGAATGGAAGTTGAAAATGGTCACTGAAATAAGCCAACAAAGTGGGTTTGTCACTATAGGCAACAAGCCCAGATAGAAGGAAATGGTCATGGAAATAGGATGGAGTTAGAGGAAAGGAACATACTTCTGGGATCACAGAGGATCAACTTCATCTTGGGGGGAGACTACAGAGTGCTGGACCTAGAGTCAAAGAGACCTGGTACTTATTATTTATGTGACCGTAGGTGAGTCACTTAAATTCTCTAAGTCTCAGTTTCCTTTTCTCTAAAACGGGGATAATAATACCTGTAGTACATATTTCACAGGGTTGTCATGAGGTTAAAATGAGATAACACATGATTGTGCCCCTTAAAGCACTATATGAATGTTAGTTATACCCAACAATAAAGCTGCTAACCTAGAATATGAGCTGGGATTCACTCCAGTTTTAGCAAAACGTTGGAGCCTCATACCACAAACTTCACCATCCAGTTAATTTAGGCTTCTCTCAAACCTTTTTGGGTTTTCTGGAAGAATGAGATAAAAAGAATGAGAGAGCAAGATCAGTGAGGCAGAGAAGACCAAAAGGCCAGCAAAGCTCCATCTGTCACCTTTCTTTCCTTCCCAGTTCCCACTCAATTGCAGCCTAGCTTTCCAACGCCTCTAAAGAAGCCTAAACTTTCATAAGAAAAAAAACCAGCCAGAACTTTCTTCTCAGGTCTTGTTAATTTGATCATCTTTTAGGGTAGCAGCTTGCTGCTGTAAGAAAGAGACAAGGGTTCTCTTTGAAGTACGAATGCACTGAAGAGAAATCTTGGCCAAACCATGTAAGATATTTTAAATGTCTATTCCCATAATCTTCTAATGCCAGGGCCCAAACAATGAAAACACTGTCTGAGGATCCGATCTTAACTAAATACTATTTGGTGGCTTGGATGCCACCTACCAATTTGGCCTTGTATTTTCATATCATTACCCAATGTCTCTCAATAGCTGAAAAGGTCAATATCAGAACCATAACTATGGTGGGGTGAACAGGGCTTTGTCCCAGAGGAGCAACTTACGCCATTTGCATGTTACATAGAAACAACTGAGCTTAGTACCTACTCAGCAAAAATAATCACTACCACAGCTGTAACTTCGGTGAGTTCCTCCATGGGCTGCCCCACCCTGCTCTTCCTCCTTGGTGTGGTCTCTCCAAGATCACTTTCCTTCATCAACTGAAGTGCCTTGCGTATAAAAATTGCTAGTCACAGGTCTGGTTCAATTAGTGGACTTCAACTTGTTCTAACCTCAACCATCCAGTTTGCTCCCTTGAATTTTGTATCCTGACCCATTTC
The DNA here is from genome assembly GCF_003287225.1 of Phascolarctos cinereus. Taxonomy (NCBI): domain Eukaryota; kingdom Metazoa; phylum Chordata; class Mammalia; order Diprotodontia; family Phascolarctidae; genus Phascolarctos; species Phascolarctos cinereus. Next base: position 30,168,319 of record NW_027556291.1, read on the forward strand.
TATGAGTTTCACTATTGGTACCAGGAAGCTATCATTCCACATGAAGATCACTCTATAACATCACCTGACAACCTAACGATGTGTATGGAAGTCATGTACATCCATTCAGTGCCTTAGAGAAAACTACTCAGCCTACCACATTTGCCTGCTCCCAGACTATATTCAATCAAATAAAATCAATCAAAAACCATGTATTAAACACTTATGATCCAGGAACCGTGTTAACCACCAGGGACACAAAGAAAAAGCAAAAATGGTCCCTGCCCTTTGGGAGCTTACATTTCTCAAGGAGAAAAAAACATGTATATAAACAGGTACATACAAGATAAATAGAGAAGAAATGGAAGAGGGACTAACAGTTGGGGAGACTGGGAAAGGCCTCCTGCAGAAGGTGGCGTTTGAGCTGAGCCTTGAAGGAAGTGGTGGAGGAGGGGAGGGAGAGCAGCCTTGGCATGGGTGATGGCCAACAGAGAGGCATGGAGAGCAGAGATGCATGTGTGTGAGGAACAGCACGTAGATGAGGATGGGTGGACTGTAATGTGCATGGAGAAAGTACTGTGGAAGAAGAATGGAAAGATGGGATGGGGTGAGATTGAGAAGAATTTTTCATGTCAGTCAGAGGCGTTTATGCAGCCCTTGGACTTGCATGAAAGTATACTGAAATGAACAGGGTCAGGTTTTCAAGAAAGCAATATTGGGTAAGGGCTAATGTTTAGGCAGGAAAATAGCAATAGTCTCTGTATAGGAAAGCCATCTTCTATATCCCTTGGGCCAGATTGTGTGAGAGGGTGTCTGTCTGCTGCCTCCAGCCTCCAGAGGCGAACTAAAGTGGTCTTTGGGAAAGCAAATGGACTTTCCATTAAGATGGCTGCATGTAAAGTCATAGAGGACCTCAGCTCTCCCACATGGACTCCAGCAAAGATGTAAAATAGTTCCAGACTAAATAACAATCAAGAAACCCAGATGCAACCCTTATAAGCACCTTCATCCAGCCCAGGACTGAATAAAAAGAGAGTTAGAAATCCGTGGCACACATTCACCAGGGACAACCAGAGTGGGCTCAGATGAACAAACAGGAAGCCTACCGACATTTAGACCACAGACACTCCAGGGGCATCTGTGGGAGGTGAGGGGAGGGAGGAGGAGAACAGAAGAGAGGAGCAGGCAACACTCTAACCTTAATACCTTAAGGGGGCTGAGAGTCTGTAGTACTTTGGAGACATTCAAGAGGGTACTGAAGTCTGTAGCACTCAGTACTAAGATATAGGGAAGCCTTGAGCCTTTGATAGATAATCCCCAGGTTGGTTGGAAAATCACAACTCTGACCACTCTGATAAGGACTTGCGGTTCAGAGCAGACAGCATTCTGACTTCAATGCTCTGGGGTAAGGGAAGTGTCAGAATTCTATAGGGATCTTATCTGACATGCTCCACAGGATCCCCAAGAATAGAATTCTCTGAACCCAGATGATCCAGAAGGTATCAGAAACCTGCCAATACTGTGAGCACAGTACAGGTAGAAATAAGTGGCAGGATCTCAAATAATTGAGGTCAGGACCAAATGGGACCTAACTCTTCCATCCAAGAGTACAGGAGGGTTCAGAGCCTAACCCTGGCACAAAGTTCAAAATCATGAACTGAGGCTAGAGATTTGAGCAAACATAAGAAAACACTGAATGTTATGGAGAAATATTATAGGACAAAGGAAACCCAAGAAGTATACCCAGAAGAAATCTAATGAAGTCAACAAGCATTTATTAAGCACCTACTAAGAACAAGGCACTGTGCTAATGCTAGGGATATGAAGAATGGCAAAAAAAAAATAGTTCCTGCTTTCAAGGAGTTCACAGTCTAATGGAGGAGGAAAAGAGAGCAACTCCAGAGCAAATACAAGTAGAGACCTGGAGAAAAAATGGCTGGGTCACAAGGGCTACAAGAGTACCTGGAAGAAATGAGGCAAGAGATAAAAATGAATAACAGCTGTGGAAGAAAAAAAACTGGAAGAAGAATGAATATCTTAGAATAGAAAGTGGAAAACCTTCCCCACATTAACAAACTCCCTGAAAATTAGAATGGAGCCAACAGTACTCTATGACTCCATAAAACAACAAGATGTATCAAAACTAAACCAAAACCAACTGACCTAAAAAAAAAAACAGGTCAAGGAGAGATGATTTAAGAATTTGATTCCTTGAAAACCTTGAACAAACAAAAAAACCTGGATCCCAGGTTTCAAGAAATCATCAAAGAAAACTGCTCAGATTTATTAGAACCAGAGGGTAAAGTAGAAAAAGAAAGAATGGTAACTTCCTGAAAGAAATCCTAAAATGGAAACTTCCAGGAAAATCATAGCCAAAATCCAGAGTTTGCAGGTGAAAGGAAGTGAACATTCAGAAAGAATGAGTTCAAGTAACAAGGAGCCACAGTCAAGATCACCCATGACTTGGCAGCTATTATAGTAGAAAAAAGGAGCACAATATTGGGAATAGGCAAAAGATGATGGTTTATAATCAATAATTAATAATAACATAGCCTGCAAGAATGAGTATAATATTATTGGGGGGAAAGATTTTCGAGCAGTGCCAATGAAAAGACCAGAGCTGAGTAGAAACTTTGAAATGCAAACACAAGAGTCAAGAGAAACCTAGAAAGGTAAATACATTTGAGCAATTCAAAGTGCTAAATAAACAATGATAAATTGCTTACACACTAATTGAGGGAGAAAGAACAAATGTCTCTTTAGAATCCTAACTTCTTCAAATGACAAAAGAGTTGAATAAGAGAGAAGGTCTAGTGGTAGTTTATTGTTTTGATGGACTTCAGAGGGGAAATAAAAGAGAGGCAAAAAGGAATATGTTAGTATAGGAAGAAGTTGGTAAAAATATTTTTTACTCATAATTGGGGAATATGAGAAGAAGGTAGAAACATAAAAGAAGAAGTCAGGGGGAGGAGTCATTACACGAACCTCACTCTAATCTGAACCAAAGGAAGATTGAACACATATACGTATACATATGTACACACAAACATACAAAGAGTTTGGTGTAGAAATACATTAAGTTCAATAGAGAAACAGGCGTGGCCAGGGAGAAGGAAAGAAGGTGAGCTTAAGAGGGAGGGTGGATTTTGGAAGGGAAAGCAAATAAACTTCAATTTCAGGATGTGGATGATAAAGGTGAGGGTATTAAAAGGAAAAGAAAGGGTAAAAACCAGAGATTGAGGTCTGTTCAAGAGGAAGAAAGGCAGTGCAGTGGTATGAAAGCATACCATTTCAACTGTATAGTACTAGTGTTGATCACAATCATACTCTTTTACTATTTTCTTTGTAAAGAGAGGAGAAGGAGGCAAAGAGAGGAAAAAATATAAGAGAATATGATGGAGGGAAATACACACCTCCTAATAATCGTAACTGTGAACACGAATGGGATGAAATCACCTACAAAATGAAAATGAATAGCAGAATGGATTAAAAGCACAAAGCAATAATATAGTGTTTAAAAGAAGCACACTTGAAATGGCAGATGCACATGTTATTAAAATGAGGAGTTGGAGCAGAATTTATTATGCCTTAGGTGAACTCTAAACATCACAGTTAGCAAATATGATCTCAGGAAATATAACAGTAAAAATAACCATGGATTAAAGTGATAAATGGGGCAACTACATTGTGCTTAAAGACATCACAGATAATGAAATAATATCAATATTTAATATATGTACACTGAATGGTACATCTATCTAAGTGTTTAAAGAATATATATGTTTCTTTTAGGACTATATCCAAAATATATCATAAAAATGGAGGAAAGACCCACATGTACAAAAATATTTACAGCAGCTCTTTTTGTGGTGGCCAAGAATTGGAAATTGAAAGGATGCCCATCAATTGGGGAATGGCTGAACAAGTTGTGGTATATGAATGTAATGGAATACTATTGTGCTGTAAGAAATGATGAGCAGGAGGACTTTAGAAAAACCTGGAAGTACATATATGAACTGATGCTGAGTGAAGTGAGCAGAACCAGAAGAACATTGTACACAATAACAGCCACGCTGTGTGATGACTGACTTTGATAGACATGGCTCTTCTCAGCAATACAAGGATCTAAGACAACTCCAAAAGACTCATGATGGAAAATGCTACCCACATCCAGAGAAAGAACTATGGAGTTTGAATGCATATCAAAGTATACTATTTGCTCTCTCTTTTTTGTTTTGTTTCATATTGTTTCTTCTTTCTCGTGGTTCTTCCCATTCGTTCTAATTCTTCTTTACAACATGATTAATGTGAAAATGTTTAATAAAAATATATATGTAGAGCCTATATCAGATTGCACACCGTCCTGGGGAGGGAAGAGGGAAGGAAGGTGGAGAAAATTTAAAACTCAAAAGCTTATGGAAGTGAATGTTGAAAACTAAAAATTAATTAAAGTTTTTTAAAATTTATTAAAAAGTAAAGTTAAAATAAAATAAAATAAATATCTATGTGTTTAAAGAAAAAGGTCATTGAATTACAGGGAGAAATAGAAAGCTATAATAGTTGGGAACCTCAATATGTCCCTTTTAGACCTAGACACATTTAACAAAAAGATAAACAACAAAGAAATTAAGGTTTTAAATAGAACATTAGAAAAGTCAGATATGCTAGATCTTCAGTGATTACTGAATGGGAATAGAAAAGAGTATAAATATTTCTCAACTGTGTATGGCACCTTTATGAAGACTGACTGTTCAAGAACATTAAAAATCATAAACAAATATAGAAAAGCAGAAATAGTAAACATATTATTTACAAACCACAACCCAATAAAATTGTAATCGATAAAGGGCATCTGAAGAAAGGATACAAAGTTAAATGTAGACTAAATTCAATTAATTGAACCTGAAAGATTTAGTGAATCAAAGAATAAATTATAGAAACAACAGATAATTTCATCAAAGAAAATTATATTAATGATACCACATAGTATTTGGCTTTTGGGATGCAGCCAAAAGAGTCCTTAGGGGAACATTCATATCTCTAAACACTTTCATCAACAAAGTAGAGAGAGAAAAAAACCAGATAAATGAATTGGGCATGCAATAAAAAAATAAAACAAAACAAGAAAAGCAACTAATTAAAAAAACCCAACTACACATCAATATAAAATTCTGAAAATAAGAAAAGCAACAAAATTAAAACAAAAAGATCTCACGTTGAACTGACAAATAAAGCTAGAAATTGATTGGGTTTTTTTTGGGGGGGGAGGAAGCTCTAATAATATAGTGTTAACTAATCTGATTTTTAAAGAGAGGAAAACAAAAACTACCAATATCAAAAATGAAAAAGGAGCATTTATGATAAATGAGGAGGAAATAAAAGAAATTTTTAGTGACTAATTTGCTAAATTACATGCCAAAAAACTGATAATCTGAATGAAATGGATAAATATTTATAAAAATGTAAAATACCCACGTTAATATAACAAGAGAATTTAAATGGCCCAATATTAGATTAAGAAATTGATCAATCCATAAATGAACTCTCCAAGAGAAAAAATTCAGAACTGGATGGATTTACAAGTGAATCCTATCAAACATTCAAAGAACAGCTTATCTCATTATTACATAAACTGTTTGCAAAAAAGAAAACAGGAAAAAAGAAGAGATCCTCCTAAATTCCTTCTATGATATAAATATGGTTTTGATACCTAAATCAGAGAGAGACAAAATAGAGGAAGAAAGTATAGACCAATAATTCTAATGAATATTGATCCCCAAATCCTCCATAAAATACTAGCAAAGAGGCCATAGCAACATACTAAAAAAAATTACATAATATGACCAAGTTGGATTTTTTTGTCGGAATACAGGGTTGGCTCAACATTGGGAAAACTATAAACATAACAGATCATATTAACAAAAAAATCAATAAAAATTACATTGAATCAATAGATGTACAAAAAGTTTTTGACAAAATATAATACCCATTCCTGTTTTTAAAAAAAAACACTAAAAAGCATAGGAAGAAAGGACCTTTTCTTAATATGGCAAATGTTAGCTATCTAAAACCTAGGGCTAACATTATATACAATGGAGAAATGGTAAAAGTCTTTCCGAGAATAAGGATAAAGCAAGAATGTTCATTATCACCAACTATTATTTGACACAGTGCTGAAAATGATAGCTATAGCGATAAGAAAAGGGAAAGAAATTGAGGAATAAGCATGAACAAAGAAGAAATGAAACCATCACTTTTTACAAATAATATGATGGTTTATTTAGAGAACTCTAAAGATTCAACCAAAAATTAATTGAAACTTCAAAAAAGTAGCAGGATGCAAAATAAACTCACATAAATCATCAGTTTTTTTTATATTCTAGCAACAAAATCAGCTCATAGAGCTAGAAAGAGAAATTCCATTCAAAATAACTATAGAGCATATGTAATATTTAGGATTCTACCTACCAAGACTGAAACGATATGAATATAGTTAGAAAACATCCTTTATAGAAGACAGACCTAAATAACTGGAGAGATATTAATTGCTTACAGTTGAATTATGCCAATATAATAAAACTAATAATACTACCTAAATTAATTTATATATTTAGTGCCATACTGATCAAACTACCAAAGGGTTATTTTATGGACCTAGAAAAAATAATGAAAAAATTCATCCGGAGGAACAAAAGGCCAAGAATCTCAAAAGAAATAATGAAACGGAGTCGTAAGGAAAAGGGTATAGCAGTACCAGATTGCAAACTATACTACAAAGCAATAATCATTGAAACTATTTTGGTACTGATTAATAAATAGCAAAGTTGGATATCCAGCTCTTCTTAATTTCAGTGCCTTCCCTTTGTTAATTATCTTCTATTTATCCTATAGACAGTTTGATATATATATGTATACACATGCAAATATATTTGTTTGCTTGTTGCCTCCCTCATTAGACTGTAAGCTCTATTAGAGCAGGGAGTATCTTTTGCCTCTTTTTGTATTCCCAGTACCTAGCACAGTGCCTGGCACATAGTAGGCACTAAAATGTTTATTGATTGATTGATCAATAGAACAGATGAGGTACACAATCAAACAAACAGAGTAGCATAGTATTTGATAAACTCAAAGACAACAACTTCCTGGATAAGAACTAGTCATTCAACAAAAACTGCTGGGAAAACTTTGAAACAGTCTGGAAGAAAATAGGGTTAAAACAACATTTTACCCCAGATACTAAAATAAGTTCCACATGGAAGCAGGACCTAGCTATAAAAGGTCACATAAACAGTTTAAAGGCACTGGGAAGGAGATACCTTCCATAACTACAAATAGGGGAAGAGTTCTTAAATAAGGAGATAGAAAGGACCACAGGAGATAAAAGGAAAAAATTTGATTATTGAAAAGCTTTTACACAAATAATTGATATGGTTAGATTTATAACACTTAACTGAAGAAAAAAAATCTTTGCAGCAAGTTTCTCTGATATATATATATCTGATATTCAAACTATGTTAGAAACTGATTCAAAAATGTAAGGACAAGAGCCATTCCCCAATAGATAGATGGCCAAAAGATACCAACAGGCAGTTCTTAAGGGAAGAAGTCTAAGCTATCAACTACCATACTGCAAGGTGTTCCAAATCACTAATAATTAGAAACACATATACTCTGAAGGTTCATCTCACACCCATTAAATTGGCAAAGATGACAAAAAGAGAAAATGACAATTATTGTAGGGACACTTAGAGGACAGGCACACCTATGTACTATTGGTAGAGCTCTGAATTGCTCTTGCCATTTGCAAAGAAATTTGGAACCATACCCCAAAAGTCACTAAGCTGCATATCCTCTGACATATCAATACTACCACTAGGCATATAATAATAATAAATATATAACCCTTTAAGGTGTGCAAAACACTTTACACAGCTTATGTCAAAAAGATAAAAGAACAAGGGAGAAGAATCACTTACAAAAGTATTTATAGCAGCACTCTATGTTGTAGCAAAGAACTGAAAACTAATTGAGAAATGGATGAACAAATGATGATATGAATGTGATGAAATATTATTGCCCCATAAGAAACGACAAAGGTGATGGAAGCAGAGAAGACTTGTACAAACTGATACATGGTGAAGGGAGCAGAACCAGGAGAACAATTTTCATGGCTACAACATTGTAAAGAGAAACAATTTACAAAGGCTTAATAACTAAGACCAATGCAATGGCCAATTGCAAATCTAGATGACTGGTGATACATGCTACCCACATACTGACAGGCAATGGCCTAGAGGTACAGAATAAGATACACAATTTCAGACATGGCCCATGCATGCACTTCTGCTTGATTATACTTCCTTATTACAAAGAAGGGCTTTTTTAATTTTGGGGGGAATACAGAGAAAAGTAAAGAAACTAATAACAATGATGTCAAAGAAAGAAGGAAAGAAAGGAGTGTCATTGAAGCATTTTAAAAATTCACAAGAGAAAAGAAGAGTAAAGAAGGAAGTTCAGAGTGAGATACAGACAAGAAGGACAGCTTTGAAATTAATGTATTGAATTTATTATACATATACTTAAACAAATTGTACATAATAGAGATTTGTAGTTTCATATATAATCCTATTTTTCTGTTATTGTTTGTGTATGGAAATGTTTGTACTTGTTGGTGTTTGTCAAGTTCAGAAAAAAAAATAATTTTTTTAAAAGAAAAAAAATGGAACTCTATCCCACCCTCCACCCTAACCCTACTTCCCTCCCCCAATTGATTCAAATCTCTGGATCAAGGCACTCTTAACTCAAAAGAAGCATTTTAACTGTTCCAAATCACCAGCCATTAAGAAATTCATGGAAGCCAATAAGCTGTTCAGGTTTGAACACAGTACAGAAAACCCCATTCATTTCCTCTCTATTCATTGGGAATTTGTGATCATTTAGATGGGGCTGGGCTGAAATTTGCCTTTTGCCCTATGAAAAAGCATTTGTTAAGAAAATGAATAGAAGAAGCAAGATGGTAAGGCTTACTTGGGAAAACCCACTGTTTTCAAGTACTTAAAAATCCCCTTTAAGTGGTACCACATTTGCATAACAACAAGGAAATTATAAATTATTCTTAGCTATGTGTTAAAGCCAGTCCAGCAGTAGAACAACTAGTTGGCAGTGCTTTATTATCTATGCTACTGTGTGTATTTTGAGTGATAAAATTGTATTCCTTAAACATATATATATATATATATATATATATATATATATACATACACACATACATACACATATACACATCAGATTTTCACTAGTTCACACCGTCCTTTCTATTAATAATAGCTCCTATTTCTATAATATTTTGAAGTTCCTGCTTCCCCACAACCCTGTCAGGCAGGCAGTGCAGGTGTTATTATCTCTATTTTACAGGGAAGAAAACCTAGGCTCGGAGAGGTTAAATAATTTGTCCAAGATCATAAAGCTAGTAGCACAACGGGAATTGAAACCCAAGATTCCTGACCTAAGTCCAGTATTCTTTCCATTACACCCATTAGAATCTTCTCTCTCCTCTCTGCCTCCATGCCCCCCCCTCACTCCACTATTCTGATTTAATGATATTTGATTTTATTAGTAGTATTTTAAACCGTTCTGGGATGTTAGAGAAAGACAGGCATACAGATGCATTGTTGGTAGAGATATGAATTAGTCCAACCATTTTGGAAAGCAGTTTGGAAATATGCTAAGAAAGTGGATAAAATGTCTATACCCTTTGATCCAAAAATCCCACTACTAGGCACGTATCCCAAGGTGGTTTAAGGACAAAATGACAGACCTCATATACACAAAAATATTTATAGCAGCACTTTTTTTGTAGTAGCAAAGAACTGGAAACAAAGTAGATGCCCACAACTGGGGAATGGCTAAACAAATTGTGGTTATGTGATTGTAATGGAATATTATTGCACTGTTAGACATGCTGAATACAGAGAAGTACGGAGACACATATAAACTCATGTAAAATGAAGTAAGCAGAACCAGGAAGTAACATACATGACTACAAAAATGTAAACAGAAAGGACAACAAAACAATGAAACTGAAAGCTATGAAATTGTAATGGCCAAGCTTGACCTCAAAGAAGAGATATGAAAAGGGACTTCTTCCCCTGCCCCCTACTTCTGTGCAGAGACAGAGAGGACCATGGGCAAGTAATATTGCATATATGAGACTTTTCTGATAGGGTGGTTAGCTTTTCCGAACTATTGTTTTCTTCTTTATTTTAAAGGATGGCTGTCAGGGAGTAGTCAGGAGGAATATATTGGAAAACATAGACAATATAAAAATAAAAAGACACTAATAAAATAGATTTAAAATTGTTCTTGGGGTATATCCAATGAGAATATTCATAGAAAACATAAAGTTCACTATATAAATATGAGAGCTTTTGATTAGGCAGTTAACAGTCCAAATCTTAAAGATGCTGGTCTCATACCTTTTGGATTTACCTTGAGTCTTCATTTTTCTAGTAAAAGGGACTTAGCTTGCACTGATATCCTCCTTGGATGCCTCAATGTGGCATGGGGATGGCCCTGGGTCCCTAAAGACCGAGCCATCAAATTGCAAGCTCTTCCAGATGCTACCAAATTATAAAGGCTTTGGATTTTAGCCTAAGGATAGATAGCTCTTGTCTGAGAGTCAGGTTAAATTTGGAGAGCTCACCACCAGATTGGCTTCCAGACGTTAAATTTGGGGGTTACCACAATTCTTGAAGATATCTGCCAAATCATAGAAGGCTTGTGATCTATATCAGTGGAAAGAATCGCCACAGTGATGAAGTCACAGGTTCTTGAAGTAAATGTTAGAGTCAGTACTCACCTAGGCTACTCTAGTCCATCAACGTGGGTAAGCTCTTGCCTGTGACAAAGTTCTCTTTTGTGCTTTTCCAGTTTCTTACATGATAGAATACCCTCGTGGTGCCCGGGTCTGGAGCAAGAGCTAACACCTATGTTACAGGCTAACTGACTACACTGAACAGTCTTACTTCATGGAGCTGTTCTTCTTCTTTTTGGTGGGGGAGTAAGATTTGACCCATTGTTTATCCAAAGCTTTATCATAATGAGCTCTGAGTTATAAAAAGATTCTGCTATGTTTAAGAAATGACTCCAAATATCCCAAGCCTTCTTGGGAAGTGATTTATTACCCTGTGTTTGGGACACTCAGGCTTTTATCTGACCATCCAATAGATACAGTTATTTATTTATCCATTCATTCAAAAATATTTATGGAGCACCTACTGTGTGCTAGGCCATGCTACCCCCAGGGAACAACCCCCTTTAGAACTGAAAAGTGACTGAATTCATAAGTTATTTTGGTCTTCTTGGTCCAACTTACTTCAGGTAGTGCTAATGAAAATTCTCAGGGATTGTAGGGGTTTTTTAACAAGGTCAACTTATTCACTAAGAGGAGATACCAGACTAGTTATTGATTTGGTCACATTATTATTCTGCTGGCCTCTCCAGCCTGCAGAATGGAAGCCACAGTGGCTTACAGTGGAATTCTGGGTACCATCTACACCCTGGAGCAGTTTAAGTCTTAGAAAATGGGGGTAGAGGTGGTAGACAGACAATTACTGGAACAGAGTAAGGAAGGAGAAGGAAAAAGAGAATAGGATGAAAGCACTGCAATCATGATGCTTACATTGTGATACTGATCCAGGGCTATTGTTACATCTTCACTCTCCACAATATCATTCAAGGTAGAAAGGCAAGTAGTTCAATGAGGCAACTCCTGCTGCTCCCCTCCCCCGAGATGTTCCCTTGTTTCTCCTGCCAATTACACTACTGATGGCCATTTCATTTCTCCTCATTCTCTTCCTAACTCTCTACAATCTGTCTTAGGACATCATCATTCAAATGAAATTGCTCTATCCAAAGTTACTAATATGCTCTTAATTGCCAAATCTGATGGCCTTTTCTCAGTCATCATTCTTCTTGACCTCTCAGCAATATTTGACACTGTTGATCACCTTCTTCCCCTTGATAATCTTTTTTCTCTAGGTTTTTGTGACACTCTGGTTCTCTTCCTGCCTGTTTCACTCCTATTCTTCTGTCTCCTTTGCTACACTTTCATCCATAGCATATCCACTAACCATTGGTGTCCCACAGGACTGTGTTCTTGGCCCTCTTCTCTTCTTCCCAGGGGTGGGGAACCTGCAGTTTTGAGGCCACATGTGGCCTTCTAGGTCCTTGGGTGTGGCCTTTTGACTGAGTTCAAGTTTTACAGAATAAATCCTTTTATTAAGGGGATTTGTTCTGCGAAGTTTGGATTCAGTTTAAGGGCCACACTTGAGGACCTGGAGGGCCACATGTGGCCTGGAGGCCGCAGATTCCCCACCCTTGCCTATACTATTTCACTTGGTGATCTCATCAGCTCCCTTGTATTCCATTATAATCTTTCTGCTGATGATTCTCAGATCTATTTGTCCAGCCCTAACCTCTCTCCTGACCTCCAGTTTCCAATTGTCTATTGGACATCTTGAACTGGATGTCCTATAGATATATTAAAATTCAACATGACCAAAAATTTCACCTTCTACAAGAAGCCTTTCCTAATCCCACTTAATGTTAGTGCCTTCCCTCTGCTAATTATCTCCAATTTGTGCCGTAAATATCTTGTTTGTACACAGTTGTTTACATGTTGCCTCTCCCACTACATTGTCAACTTTATCTGACTTGACTATATACCTATATAGGGAAGCCCTCTGTCTTTTTATATGGATTTGTAAGATTGTGGCTCATCTTTTTTTGTTTGTTTTGTTTGTTTTGTTTTTTAGGCAATTGGGGTTAAGTGACTTGTCCAGGATCACACAGCTAGCAAGTGTCAAGTGTTTGGTCTGAGGTCAGATTTGAACTCAGGTCCTCCTGACTTCAGGGCCGGTGCTCTATCCACTGCGCCACCTAGCTGCCCCACGTAGCTCATCTTAAAAGTCAAATAGCCAATGGAGGATTTTCTTCAGAATATAGCCTTGGAACACAAAAGAGTAATGAAAAAATGCATGATGGCTGTACATAGATTGTACTATATTACAAAAGAACAACTTACATGTGAGAATTGGCATAAAAGTTATCTTAAAAGAGAAGTTTGGCCAGAAGAGGAGGTAGGCCAGTCATATAGTCAGAATAGGTAATCGATGGACAATACACTATACCACTATGCATATAATTTGAAAAAAACTAAGAGAAGACAATCCTCTCCCCCCCCCCCCGCAACACATTGGGTAGATTGGTCATGGAGGATTTATGAAAGGTGGGTTTTTTTAAACTTGGTTTTATTGAGAATTTGGTGGTAAATAATGAAAATTGTATAAAGAATGCTTTTATGGTTCTCTGATCTTATTAATGCGTGTGCTCTCCCTGACAGTGCAGATGATACCCATATTTTCTCATTCTCTGTGGCTCTTGTTCAGGTCCTCCTATAAATCCCCTAGGATGGGGCCAACCCAATGAGCTGGTTCTTTTCTCTAGGTCTCTTAACATTGTGTGGATACCAATGGAGCCCTGGGCTGTCCATCAGGTATCCCTTGCTCTTGCTAATGTCTGTCTCACCCTTTTCCAGTTACACATCTTTCTAATGATGCCACTTCTGGTGCATACTAGCTCATTGGTAATGTGCTGCAGCTCACTTGTACCCACCATGTAACTCTCTATTGTCCTTTGAGTAGCCTACAGTTTTAATTCCCTGCAGTCTGTAGTGCCCATGGCTTCTATCCATATAGCATCACTGGAGAATATTGATGTTAAAAAAGAGGGTTTTTGTTTCAGAGAGAAGCTTGGGGTCAGTAAAAGCACTGTACAACTTCCCAAAAGCAACCCAGCCCACTCTCCTCCTCCTATTCAATTTTGGGTCCAGCTCACTTTGCATTTGTTATGTACTGAAGGAGTAGCTCTATGAGTTGTCCATCTAACTACACAACATGGTCTGGACAATAGACTTTCTTCCGACTTAATTTTTCCTCTGTAAAGCAAAAAGACAAATTCTTTGGAATGATTATGGATTTAATTTAAGAGGCTCTGAAATGTTCCAGGGTATGATTCAATAAACCCAACATCTGCATACAGGTGCACTTTGAGCACCTCCTCATCTGTAGGGAAGCCCTCTTCCATTTGTACTCTGCACTAGAGATCTTTCAGATGAGTGGCAAATACCTTTAGCAAGCATACATCTCCGTGTTAGGCCTTAATAATCAAAAGGTTGAACAAAATTATCTCGGTTCTTACATCTCTCAAGGAATCATGTATAATTTTAACGTATGCAGGAGAGACACTTGGTTGGAAGAGGATATTTAAGAAGGCATTTTGTTCTACCAGATCAAATACTTTTTTTAATAGTTGTATCCTCTGTACTTTTTAGTCATTTGTTATAAAGATATGGTCTGCTACAGAATATTGGTTTTGAAAGTCTGCTGGTTCCTTTTTCATATCTTCATTAAGAATGCCCTTGATATGTCTTCACATTATTTTTGTAAAGATATTATAGCTGTGAGAAAGTAAACATACAGGTTGGTATTTATTGATATTTTGTTGTGGCCTCTTTTGGGGGTAATAGTGGCCTCACTGGCTTCCTCTGGGGCAAGGTGTGTGAAAAGTAAGCATTTGCTATTTTCCTCTGTCTCGTATATATTGAGAACTTTATCTCTCAATGCTCTCACGGTGGCGTAACCTCTAGCTTGGACTTTGTGCATAGTTGGCCAAACCAGGTTCCTCATGACTGGAAAAAGAGGTGAGTAAATTGGGAGGTGGATAATAGAATCCAAAATGGTGGTTCTACTACTATTGCTAGACATGAATTTGTTACAGAAACCCTGACAGATCTTTTCTGATTTTTTATCTCCTAGAGTTTCTTTCTTAAATATAAAATGGCCTTTGGTATTTTTCTTTTTCTCCTATGCTCTTCTAGCAGAGAGAAGTGAGGATCACCTCCATATCACATGGGGACACTGGAGTAGGATTTTGTGGAAAGTTATTAAAAATTGAGGTTAAAATGAGAAATAGAATGTTGAGGCCAAATTACAATTATTATGATCACTCTAAGTCAGTCAGTAAAGAATTTACTAAGCTCCTACTATGTGCCAGGAACTGTCCTAAGGGCTGGGTGTACAATAAAAAGCAAGAGATAGTCCCTGCTTTCAAGGAGCTCGCACTTGGATGCTAAGTGAGACAGATCATAGACTCACAGAAATGTCAGATCTGAAGGGGAGCCCTATGAGTCATCTGGCCCAACTCTTGCACTTTACAGAGGAAGAAACTGAGGCCCAGAGCTTGTAAGTAGTGGAGCTGGGATTAAAACCTAGGTCTTCTGACTCAAAATCCAGTATGCTTTCTACTATACCACAGTGCCTCAAAGTAAAGATCCAGCTGGGGATGTTATGAAGAGGGAATCCTACTGACCACAAAAATTTGAGAAGTCATCTCAATGTAGTCATTTAAAGGTCAACGCAGAGTTAGAGCTGTTTCTGTCTGTCTAACGAGATACGCTAGGTGAATGCTAAGGGGAACGGATGATGCTGAGATCCTTCAGTCTAATGCCTTCTCTCATAGCCAATAGTTAGATCATGCCAGACTAAGACTGGGGACCAGCATTTGGATCTGGTGTAACATCTACAATGAGAGAGTCTTTCAGGGGACAAAGAGGCTTATTGTAGGAAGATTGGTTAGGATAATAAGAAAATTAATCTCTTCTCTTGGAAACAGAAGCGTGTGGTTCTATCTTTCACCCTTTTGATCATCAAAGCACAATTCTCACAGTGTCATCTGGGATGGGCTTCATTTGGGAGCTCAAGGGCACCTGTTTAGCATATGCTCCTCTCCCCCAAGGAAGATATAGTCTAGCAGGATGGTAAGTAAACAAAGGGAGGGATGGCATTAATGATGCTCCAATGTAACTGGATTTGTCATCACTAAATCACATTGTTACATGTGTTCGATTTCCCTCCACTGGATTTGAGGTCAGAGGACCTGCATTACAATCAAGGCTCTGCCACCTGTCACCTGTAACCTTGGACAAGTTATTTTACTTCTCTGGGTCTCAGGCTCGTCTGTAAATCAAGAACTTTGACTGGATGATCTCCAAGTTCCTTTCCATCTCTAAATCTAAAAACCTATTTGTAAAATGAATAAACTACCTTCTATTGATACTTAGCTCCATTTTGGGGCTATAGAAGTAAGGGGAACAAAGTCACAAATTTGTTCCCTGAATGAGCCAATTAGCTTTGCTCTATGGCACAGCCATAGGGTACACTTCTGAGCCTGAGCAGCCACCTCTCAGGAGGGTACCACTTGTAAAAGAGAAGCCTGTTTATTTGGTTGGGTGGGCACAACCCATCCTCCCTACTGGAAAACCAATTCAAAGGGAAAACTCAACTTGTGATGCATCAGTAACCTCACCTTCATCTGTGCACAATAGGACTTTTCAACTCTTTCAGGCGACTAGGCAGTAGAACATTCCATGTTACTGCTCTTATGTAGTAAGAAACTCAGTGGAAGGTGTCAGTGGCCTTCCAAAAATTCAATTACTAACTACCATATATATCCAACTTATAGCTATGGAAGACTTTCAATGCAATTTGAGCTAAGTGTGCTAGGCTTCTAAACATTGTTTCCTAGATTTATTGTATGCGATGCTTTGTCCTGAAGGTGGATCTTTGGAAATCAAAGCAAGACTCAGAGAACTGGCATAAACATTTGTTTTATAGGCCATCAAACATATAACAACCCAACGTGTGTTTTATCTTTGAAATCTAGAAGATTTTAAGAATGTTTTTAGATGAATGATATGTTCAGTATCAGAAAATAAAGTGGAAAGTAGTTTGTAAACAGCCATTCTTACCATGGGGATTGTTTGGTTTTATTTTTAACATAACTCAGAAACATTAGTTACCAGATCCTTCTCTCCTTGCTAGCTATGAATAAAGGTACCAGATCTATGATCCTCTGGTAATCTGCCCAAATTCAAAGCCCTGATCAAAACATGGATGGAAGAGTTAATCTCTGCTGGTATCCATCTGTTGCTAAAGCCTCAAAGTTTAATAATGCCTGCAGTGAGGAAGGAAAAACTAAAACCATTTCCTTAACTATGGTTTTTGTTTAGTACTACCATAGGGCAGCTAGGTGGATAGAGAGCCAGGCCTGAAGTCAGGAAGACCTGAGTTCAAATCTGTTCTCAGATACTTACTAGCTATGAGACCCTGGGCAAGTCACTTCACCTGTTTGCCTCAGTTTCCTCACCTGTAAAATGAGCTGGAGAAGGAAATGGCAAACTACTCCAACATATTTACCAAGAAAACCCCCAATGGCGTCATGAAAAGTCAGACACGACTGAACGACAACAACAAAAGGCAAATAACCAGACCATAGGATCTAGAGCTAGACAAGACCTTAGAGGCCACCTGGTCCATTTCCCCTTGTTTTTATAGATGAGGAAACTGAAGCCCAAAGGGGTGAAGTGACATACCGAGTGTTATACAGGTAGTCAATAGCATAGGCCACATTAGAAAGTATCTTCTGGCTCTAAATCGAAGGCTCTTTCTGCAATAAGATTTTGCCTTGATCAGTGCTATTAGGATATGAAAATGTTGACTGAGCCTGGCTCTCTAGTGTAAAATGCAAGACATGAAAATTTAAACCCTTGTAAAATTTAAGCACAATTAAATTTATTAAAGTTATAATCACTAGGACCATACTACAAACCAGGGAAATTGTGAATAGACAGGGGAGTTCTAGAACTATGTGCTTTAAGTGATATTATCTTTAGGTGTTAGTCTTCCTGGTGAGGAAGAGGGATAGGGAATATGGAAGGACGATGCCGCACAGCAAGATGCTTAGTTTCTTAACTTTTACTTAGTCACATTGGCCACTTCCCATTGACTGGGGAATTATGACCGAATTAACTGCAAGTATAGGGAGAGCAGAAAAAACTGAGAGTGAACATAAGCAAAAAAAAAAAAAAAGAAGAAGTTTACAGTGCAAATTACATTTCTCTGCTAATTGTAATCTGTTAATTAAAACTAGAAAATAGAAATAAAAAGGTGAACTCCCCCCCCCAACTAGGGCACACACGCGCACACGCACACACGCACACACGCACACACGCACACACGCACGCACACACACACACACACACACACACACACACTTCTTTCTGTGTCCTCCTGTCTGGGTGCTGGCTTAGTGATGGGTACACAATTTCAAAACAAGAAGGCATAAATTGAAACACTGTCACTATATTTAGAGAGAACGCAGCTTTTCTTTCTTAAGGCTTGATATAAACTTTGATTACATAGCATTTCTTTAATTTGATGCTATTCAAGAAAACCCTTAGAGCACCGTTGGTGAGCAATGCCTCTCTTTTTCATTTGCATTTTTTAATTTGCATATTTTAATTTCCCTGACTACAGCTCCACACCTACACGGGCATCCCCTGTGGGAGGGAAGAGAATATTTCTCAGTTTAAATGATACTGTGCCTTTTCTGCACCAGCTGAAGGTTATTAACTCTAGGGAGCTGAGAAAATCACTTTGGCTCTCAATCACTTCGGGGTGGTTTCTCCCTTTGCCAGGCTGTTCCTCAGATCATGCTTGTTTAAGCGTGCCATCCAAAAAAGGATCATGCCTGATCAGATCACTTGCCACATTATCAGGAAATCCTGTGAGCGTCCCTATACTTGTAATGTTTCCAGTGGGTTAACAAGTAGGAAGAGCATAGGAAAGATGTTTTCCTCCCCCCCTAAACCTGTTCCTTCTCCAGACTTCCCAATTTCCAGTCACTTAGGTTTGCAGTTTCAATGTCACCCCTAACTCTTCCCTCTCCCTCACCCTTCATATATGTGCAATCAATTGCCATGTCTTCTGGATTCTATCTCCAGAACATTTCACATGTGTGTCCCTTTCTCTTCACACACATAACACCCTGCCCCCCTCCCAAGGTCAAGCTGTTACCATTTTTTTCCTGGATTATTCCAACAACCTCCTGATTAGTCTCCCTGCCTCCAGCCTCTCCCCTCTCTGACCCCTCCTTAAAACACAGGGATGCCCACATCATCCCCTGTTCAAGAATCTTCAGTGGCTCCAGAGCTTCTTATAGTCTAAACTACAAGCTCTTTTGTTTGGCATTTCAAGCCCTTTCTAATATGTCTCCAGCCAACTTTTCCGGGCTTCTTTCACATTCTTCTCCTCACTATACTTTAGTTCCAGCTAAACTGGCCTACTTGCTATGGCCCAAACTTGGCTTTTCTTCTCCTGCCTTCATGCCTTTGCTTAGGCTGCTCCTTAGCTGCTCCTTGGAATTCTCAGCTGCCTTGAAGGCTCAGCCCAGGTGCCACCCCCTACCCAAATCCTCTCCTGGCACCCTTAGCTGCCAGGGCGCTCTCCAGCCTCATATCGTCTCTTTATTTATCTATGTACACATTGTGTTCCCTGATAGAATGGAAGTACCTTGAGAGAAAGGCCTGTTTGTCATTTTCTTCTTTAAATCCCTAATGCTTACCACAGTGCCTTTCAGTGCCTAATAAATGCTTATTATTATTACTGATGGCAGGCAAGGCAGTAAAACAAATAAACTGTAAGCTCCATGAGGGAAAACAGCTGCTCTCTATCTCCTTCTAGCACTTAGCACAATGCCCTCATCACACTGGGCACTTATAAATGAATGAATGTGTAAAACAATACCCTGGGAGCTCTTCCAAAAGGATTCAGAAGAGATAGGACTGAGTGAGGATGAAGAATAGGTTAGGAAAAGTAGGGCATAGGGAGGGGTGGAAGGAGAAGAGGTAATGGTCAGAGGGAATTTTAGAGATCCCGATCATGGAAGATGACTTGTGGGGGACAGTAAGATCAAGAGGAAAATCATCCTGATGTGTGGCCAAGGAGGAGTGAAGGTGTATGTCAAAGGATCACAGACTTAGAGTTGGAAGGGACCTTAGAGACCATCAATTCAATTCCAACATTTTAGAGTTGAGGAGAATGAAGCCCAGAGATACGAGGGGACTTATCCACGGTCAGGCCACTTGGGATTTGAAGAGGCTGACGGACTGGAAGCCAGGATGTCGGAGGAGTCATTGGTTATGAGTATCAGCATCTCCAAGTAGAAGGGCAGGGATCAGAGCAGAGAAGAAGAATGTGAGCCAGATGCTAAACTCCTTGAGAGAGGAAGGAGAACGACCTGGGGGGTCAGGAAAGAACTTCCCCCAGGATCTGGATAGGCTGATATATCTGTGTGGAGTGAACCTCAGAAGAGATTTGCCAAGTAATGGCAGCAGGGAAGATCCATGGGGAGTGGCAGCAGGAGGGCGGTGACAGTAGGGAGCATCTCACTTTAGCCATTTTCTATTTGTTAAAAGGATAGATGGATATGTACTCTAAATTGATTAAGTCAGTGACAACTCTCTGTTGCTTATTTGAGTTTTGTTGCCATTTAAAATTGTCTTCATTGACACAGATCTGGTTAATGTGCATATTGTTCCTTGCTTTCTTTATTTTACATCAATATAGCTGGGGTTCAGTTTCTTAACCTGCAAAATGGAGATAATAAGAGGGAGTACCTCACAGGAACAAATGAGATAATTTATGAAAAGTCTTTGCAAACCTTGAAGTGCTATGCAAATGCTACCCATAATTATTCATGTAAGTCTTCTATACTCCTTAAATTCATCTTTTTTGTGGTTCTGTATACCTGTGTTGGTTTTTTTTTAAGGATTATAATAATTGCATCTATAGATGCAGTGTTGGCCTGGGTAATTCATGGAAAGTGCTTTTTGCTCCTCCAAGAGAGGTCCTACATACACTCCGGGGAGCAAGGCACAGAGCAGGGATGTCACTTCAGGTAACTCTAACTTCAAAACCAGTATTCTCTTCCGAGGCACCACAGTCCCCTCATTTAGTCACAGGAGGGTGACTGGATGGTGAGAGAACTAGAGACCACAGCTTTGTTGCCCATCATTCCTTTTCCTAAATTCTACAATCCACCCAAACTGGCTTTCTTCCTATGCCTCATCCATGGCGCTCCGTGTCCTATTTACACCCCTTTTCTCTAGCCATCTCTCATAGTCCTAGAATACTCTCCCTCCTCCATTGCACCTCTTTGAATCCCTAGACTCCTTCCCTAAACTTTGCCCATATTTCTTCAGTTGAAAGGACTAGGGACGTTTAGCCTGGAGGAAGGAAGGCTTTGATGGGGCATATATATTCAAATACTGTATCCAACTACTGTATACTCAAATATTTGAATAGTTGTCATGGGGCAGGGGAATTAAAGTAGCTCTGTTTGGTCCCAGAGGGATCTCCAAGGAGGGAGATCCCCTGTGTCCCGAGGCTGTGCGCTCCTCATTTGGATGGCTCTATTTGTTAGGCAGTCCCCTCCCCCTGCCCTTTGCATTTGCCTCTTTGCAACTTCAACCCATGGCTCTTAGTCCTGCACACTTGGGCCAAACAAAACAAGTCTAATCCTTCCACATGACATTCCTTCAAGGGCTTAAAGTATTTAAAGACAGCTACTATGTCTCTCTCCAGGGCAAATACCCCCAGTTCCTTCATCTCATACTCACATGGCATGAGCTCAAGACCTTTCACCATTCAGGTTGACCTCCTCTGGACATTCTCTGTCTTATAAATGCCCTCCTTAAAATGTGGTGCCTAGAACTGAATACAGTATTGTCGAAGCCATCTGACCAGCGAAGAATCCAGTGAGATGACTGCCTTCTTCTATCTGTGTAAGCTGTCCCTCTTTTTCTAAAAATAAGTTTTGATTGATATCTTTTGGTTTTTTTACATCACCATAATCCATCCCTTGTCCTTCCCCTCCCAGAGAGCCACCCCACAGAAAGACAAAAAGAGGACAAAATTAGTATAATTGATCAATACACTAAAAAAGTCTGAAAATATGTTCAATGTACAATGTTTATGGACCTCCCACCTCTGCAAAGGAATGGGTTAGAGTTGTCTTCTCATGTCTCTTCCTTTGAGTAATACTTGCTTCTTGTTTGTTTTTTTAATCATTTTGCAACATTGACTTTTGCCTTTTTTGGTGGTGGTTCTTTCCATTTCCACTGTCATAGTCATGATGTGTGTTGTTTCCCTGGCTCTGTTTACTTCATTCTGCATCAGTTCATGTAGATACCACCTTTTACGGGAAGCCTTTCCCAATCCCCCTTAATTCTAGTGCCTTTCCAATTTACCTGGCATTTATCCTGTTTGTACCTGATTATTTGCATGTTGTCTCCCCATTAGAATGTAAGATCCTTCAGAGCCAGGACTGTCTTTTGCCTTCCTTTGTATCTCCAGAGCCTAGTACCTCGCCTGCAACATAGTAGGTGCTTAATAAATGTTTATTGACTGAGATTTTTCCATACTTTTCTGTATTCATCACATTCGTCATTTCTTACAGCATGGTAATATCCCTTACCAGAATTTGTTTAGCATTCCCCAATCGATGGGCATCTACTTTGTTTCCAATTCTTTGCTGCATCATGACTCATTTAATGCAGCCCAAGACCATGTTAGCATTTTTGGATGCCATATCATACTGTTGAACTGTACTGAGCCTGTAGTCCACTAAAGCCCTCAGATCTTTTTCAAACAAACTGCCATCTCACCACGTATACCCCATCATTAACTTGTGAAGGTAATTTCTGAACCCAAGTGTAAGATTTTAAATTTACCCCTAATTTAATTTTAGTAGAATCAGCCCAGTGTTCTATCTTGTCAAGACCTTTTAGTATCCCAACTCAATCATTCAGCGTGTTAGGTATCCTTCCCAGCTTTATGTCATCTGTAAATCTGACAAGCTATCATCTTTGCCTTTATCCATGTCATTGATAAAAATGATAGAACAGGACCTAGCTCAGATCCCAGGGGCACTCCACTGGAGACTCTCCAAGTTTACATGGGACCATTCATGACAACTCTTTAAATTTGGCTATTCAATCAGTTATGAATTCACCTAATTGGAATAAAAGTCAATCTCACTGGTATATAGTTTGCATATTCTATTCTCTACCCATTTTTTTTTTGTTTTTGTTTTTAGGCAATTGGGGTTAAGTGACTTGTCCAGGGTCACACAGCTAGTAAGTGTCAAGTGTTTGGTCTGAGGCCACATTTGAACTCAGGTCTTCCTGACTTCAGGGCCAGTGCTCTATCCCACTGTGCCACCTAGCTGCCCCATCTATCCATTTTTCAAAATCAGAATATTTGCTTTTAGTGGTAGAGGCACATCTTATTGAGGTACAGATCAGACTAGATGGCCCTACACTGTTTCCTGAATACCAGTCCAGTGTCTCTGGGCATTTTGAACAAGATGTTCCATAGGCATCTAAAACTCAACATGTTCAAAACAGAACTCATGACTTTTGCCTCCAAACTAAGTCCTGTTCCAACATTCCCTATTTCTGTCTGGGATACTATCAGCCTCCCAGTGACACAGGTCCACAACCTCCATGTCATCCTCAGCTGCTCACTTCCACTCATCCCATCTAGCCATCAGAGGCTTTGCCTCTGGGCTCAATCTCCCTTCTTCTCCTTACATGCCCAACACCCTAGTCCAGACCCTCATCAGCTCTTGCCCAGACTATTATAAGAACCTCCTACTTGACCTCCTGGCCTCCAGGCTTTCCTGGCTCCATTTTATCTTCCACCAAAGTGCTTTTTCTACAATACAAGTCTGTCCATGTCACACCCCTCCCCCGCCTCCACCCATTAGCAACTCCTGACTACTCCCTGGGACCTCTAGGATCAAGATATGAACTCCTCTGTTTGGCATTTAAAACCTTTCCTAACCTGGCCCCAACTTACCTTTCTGGCTTTGTTATACATTATTCCCTTTCCTAAACTCTGTGGTCCAGACAAACTGGCCTTCTTTCTACTGCTCATGTACAACCCTCCACTTCCTGTTTCTATGCCTTTTCTCAAGCTATTTCCTGTAGCACTAGAATGCACTCCCTCCTCGATTCCACCTCTTGGAATCCCTAGACTGCTTCAACATGTGCCACCTTCTTTCTGCATGAAGCCTTTCCTTATTCCCAAAGCTGTGAGCACTTGCACCTTGTAATTAACTCATTTATTTCATATAAGCCTTTGGACCTTTCTGTGCAATATGGTGTAATGGCTGGAGAATTGTCTGAGAGTCAGGAAGATCTGGCTTCTAATTCTACCTCTGATACATACTGGCTATGTGACCCTGGGTGAGTCACTTAACATCTTTGCAGTCTGGGCAACTAAAGCCTCTGAGTAGCAGAGAAAGTGCTGACTAGCATTGACAGAAGGAATTTCCTCACCTGAGAGTTCCCTATGTCATTGAAATCACAGGTCCAGCCTCTATCCTTATCCCTTTACATGAACATATATGTCTTCCCCCTATAGAATGAAAACTCCCTGAGAGCAGCAACTTTCACTTTTTCCTTCACATACCTAGCCCTTAGCACAGTGACTGGCACACAGTAGGCATGCAATTAAGGCTTGTCGATTAAATGAATCAATGCACTTAAATTTACATTTAAGAAAAGTTAGATCTTTTGTTTTCATATTGCCTTGACTTCCAAACATATCCCTCCATTCTCTTCTACCCAACGAGCCATCCCTTGGAACAGAATTTTAAAAAGAAAAAGAAAAGAAAAGTACTTCAGCAAAACTAACCAACCCGTTGATGCAGTCTTAACGATATAGCCAATGTTCCACACCTACAATCCTCCACCTTTGTGAAGAAGAGAAGTTACATTTTCCCCCCTCTCTTCTTTGAGCTCAACCTGGAGCATTACAATTACCTAGTGCTTAGTTTCAGGTTTTGTTGTTACTATTACTTCCTTTTGCATTGTTATACAAGGTGTCCCAAAAGTCTTATGGCAGTTTTAACCTATTAAAGATTACTAGAACCTGCAGTTATGGCGTACATTATTTTCACTTCACTTTGCAACAGTTCACAGTAGTCTTCCCACGCTTCACCATCATAGTTTCTTACAGCACAGTAACATTCCATTATATTCATGTATCATAGTTTATTTAGCCATCCTCCAGTCAATGGGATCTACTTTGTTTCCAATTCTTTGCTACTATGAAAAAAGTTGCCTAAAATATTTTGGTATGTCAAGGATCTTTCTCTCTTTGGCCTCCTTAGGGTATGCCTAGCAATGAGATCTCTGAGTCAAAGGGCATGGACATTTTAGACACTTTTTTTTTAGCACTTCACAGATCCACCAAATGCATATTAGTGTACCTGTCTTCCCCGCAATCCTTCCAACATCAGCTATTTGAATCTTTTGCCGTCTCTGTCAATTTGTTTCAGTGGGAGGTGAAACTTCAGAGTGGTTGTATCCAATGCATTTTTTGTAAATGAAAATGATACTCCTTCCCCGCCAATTGTAGGACATGTGTTTGGAGTCTTGATTTCCCCAAGGATGTGGGTATGGCACTGAGTCATCCTTACTTTCTCATTTAGTTTTCCTTGTTATGATCAACAGAGCACCTGTGAGATGCTTGGTTAGAATGAGGGGTATAGTTTGTGGCTGCTATAAATAACACTGAGCAAGCAATGTGTGCCACCTAGGACAACAGATGTCTTTGCCATTATCCTCACACGGACCAGGGCTGCTGATCCCAATCTCCTTTATGAGGCTTGTGTGATGAACCTCTGTGAACACAAGAAAGGAAGGGCAGGAGCCTCCTGGCATCAGGACAGTGAGTAGCTCTGCCCATGCTGCTTGCTTTCAGCTCTCTCTGGAACTCTGCTTTGCCAGTGAAGGATCGGAACTCACGAGAGGGAGCTTGCTACTCACTCCGTGCTTTCAAGGTGGCCTCTCTGCACTCACTACCGCATCATAATCACAACCTTTCATCAGCTTCAGCCTTGGTATCCTGTCTTTCCTTCATGGGAATACTATGGCAAACCATCATAGTGTTTTCTAAGGCAAGCAAGCAATGTGAGGCCTTGAAATAATGAATGAACACAAAGCAATCTTGAGACCTAGAACGGAACTTAAGAGTCTAGATTTAAAGCAGGAGTGAGGATCTCAGGTAGCCACTGTTAGAAAGGCCCTCATTACACTATGGGTGAAGTAATCCTGTTGGTCATTTCACGCCCTGTGTACACAGTGCTTCACCAACTGGCCCCAACTCACAGAGGGGCTGGGTTCCAAAGGTTTGTTTGTAAGTCACTCACTTAGAACTCAAATGCATTTCCCCATAGAAACAGTTATACATAGTGGTTGCATTCGCAGGTCAGTCAACACGGCTTTTTTAACCCATGAAGTACTTAATAATAACAATAATGATAGCCAGCATTTCTATAGCACTTTACGGTTTACAAAGGGCTTTCCAAATATTATCTCACTTGATTCTTACAACAGCCCTGAGAGGTAGGTGCATGAGGAAACTAAGGCAAACAGGTTAAATCAGTTGCACAAGGTTACACACCTAATAAATGTCTGAGGAAGGATTCAGACTCAGGTTTTTCTGACTCTAAGTCCTGAGCTCTATCCAT
This sequence comes from Phascolarctos cinereus, assembly GCF_003287225.1. Classification (NCBI taxonomy): domain Eukaryota; kingdom Metazoa; phylum Chordata; class Mammalia; order Diprotodontia; family Phascolarctidae; genus Phascolarctos; species Phascolarctos cinereus. The sequence goes on from NW_027556291.1 coordinate 30,194,797, forward strand.
TGCGGCCAGCACCTAGCTGATATGGTTGAAAAAGTACCAGATTTAGAACTGGAGGACCTGAGTTCAAAGCTAGACTCTGCCATTTGCTGGATGTGTGACCTTGGGCAAGTCATTGAACCTCTGGGCTTAAGCTTTTGACTTTGCAAGATGAGAGAATTGGACTAGAGGACCTCTAAAGCCCCTTCCAGTTCTAGATCTATGATCCTATGGCCCTACTGTGCTCATTATCCTATAGAATCTAACCACCACATTTAGCCATGTTATTATGGCAAAATGGGCTCTGAGTTTCAAGGTGAGACACTAGGTTCCCACCTCCCCCTCTGCAGTGTTGAGAGAATGCTCAGGGATAGCCCAGCTTCATCTCCCTCACCTTTTGCCAGTGAACACAAGGACTCCCCCCTTCCCTATCAATGTCTCCCTCAACCCTACTTCCAGACCCCAGGGAGGCTCCCTGAGACTGGGGCTTTGGTCCAGAAAGGTAGGAGGAGGTGAGGAGCCAGAATGAAGGGATGCTGAAGCTTTCTGTTGGGATAAAATATCTGAGTATATTTTTTAGGCACAGGCTAGCTCTCCTGTTACCCCTTTTATTTTCTTCTGTGGGATTGTACTACTAGCTTCCCTTTCCATTGCCATCACTATGTGTGTGAACAAAGCTTTCTGTTTCTAGGCTCACTGTGGAGCACCACAGAGTATCAGCTTCTACGCCATCCTGAAGCAAGCACACAACCCTTTAGAAGACCTCTGAATGTTTGTGCTCTGCAATTGTTTTATTCGCCTCTCCTGTCAATCCAGGAAACAGCTTTGGGGTGGGGACAGAGGCTAAAATGAACATATAAGGGGTAAGCTTTAGGACTTTTAGAGCTGGTGATCTGAGGCCCTCCCTTGGCAAAGAAAGACTACCTTGGCCCTCTCTTAAAGGGGCTAGGGCAGGGGCTCTGTGGTTTGGGCTGGGGACAGGATTAGGCCAGGGCAGCTGTGGTGGGGGAGGGAGGAGTGGCCTCTGACAGGTAGTAGTGAGAGGACCTCTCTCTCTGTCCCCGGCTGGGAAGGATAAGGTGTCTTAGGACAGTATAGGATCTCCAGGAATGAGGAGAAAGGGAAGCCAGGAGGAGAAGAAAATCCCAAGGGAGGGGGGTGGCAGGCAGGGATGATGAGTTTCTCTGACCACCATGCAATTATGTGTAAGAAGGGACATCTCTAAACATTTGTAGGACATTCCCTCTGAGCTTATAGAACAGCAGCAGCCTTGTCAAAGTTATAATGGAGTTTGGCTGTATTTTCCGTTCTTTGCATGATGCCTCCATGCAGGAGGCAGAATATCGGGAACAAGGAGGGCAGAAGCCTTGGCAAGTTAGGGTTTGGGGTGGGAAGGAAAAGGCACAGGATACAACTTGGGAGAAGGCTGAGGGATAGACCTGGAATGACCTCAAACTAATCCAAGCTGACCTCATTTCTAAACTCTGGCCTTTGTTCTAATTGCTTGATAAGAACATGGATTGAAATTTGAACATATATTCTTGGAAGGTCCCTAGCATATAACCTGACTGTTGATGTAAACGGGCAAGTGGTTCCTAGTGAAGACTAAGAAATGTGCACGGATGATGGTTAAGATGAAAAGGAGGCTGCCAAAGTCAAACCAAAAGTCACGTGGTAAAGTAGCCCAAGTCGGCAAGATGAGTGGTTTGCTCTTTTGAGGCAGAGAGCCAGGTTTGATCAAGGGATTAGAGAGTGCTGTGTCTCCCTTTTATCTCCTTCATTTCTCCTAAATTAGTGTGACTAGAAGACTGTTGAAAATAATCAGGCATCCAGTGAAAACAGTACACAAAGCAGAGCCCCAGATAAACATTTCAAGTGCCCAGAGTTAGGGGAGTGATTGAATATCACCGAACTCCCCTCAACGCAAACGCTGGGGCTTAGAGATCACCTGAGGGGGAGGGGCACAGTTTTCTGACCTTGAAATCTTGGAGTTTAGTGTGTGTATTTGGGGGGAGGGGGTGGGGCTCCATAGGCTGTGCTCCCCTTCTCAAAGAAAATCCCAGCTAAGCATGGCTGTGGATGTGGCAACCTGCTTGGAGATCTATCAGGTGAGGCTTTGAGGTCTCCCCATAGATCCTAATCTAGTGCTTGGAGACCTGGGAGTGGTCTCTAAACAGACACTATCTGCAGGAACCAGCCTTTTCCTTAAGGAAAAATATATCATTGTATATCATTGTAAAGAAACAGCAAGGATTGCCTCCGAGGAGCAGAAATCCAATCTGAAAGGGAAGAGATTTCAGCAGATCTGTTCTGGGCTTTGTAATCTGCCAGCTGATCTCCCTAAACTAATTTCCAAACAAAGGGAACAAAGAGGCAGCTGTTCCTCTGGAGACATTAGGATTTCCTAACTTGAGTACATCAGGTTGAATAAGAATGAAGAGCTTGGCCAGAGTCGAGGGAATAATGAAAGGGAGTTGCTGAATGGGATAGAATACTAGCCAGGGTCGTTTATGCAATCTACAAGCCTTTCCAGGCCTTTCTTATTTGTTTCTTCTCGAGGTACCCCTGTGCTAGCGGATGGCCTGTATTCCCCAGGCTCGCCCAAATAAAGTATTGGGACTTAAATCATCCTCGATCCCACAAAAGCCTTTGTTCTTCTCTTTAAAAAAAAACCCTCTAGGAGACTACCATATTTTCCTATGTAAAATGATTTTTATTCTTGCCAAGGATGAGCAGCCAGCTCTGACTTAACAGGTGATGGGGGTGGAGGAGGTGAGAGGAGGAGGGAGAAACGTTTCAATTGCATGGAAGTCCTCATTGGAGCTCCAGTGAGGGTCTCTGTAGGAACTGTAATTATATAGGAAGCCAAGTCCAGAGTTTAGTTAGCATTTTGCTAGATGAAGCTGACAGGTTTCTTAAGCTATCTTTCCATGGATGTACAAACTCTAGTTTGAAAAGGAAGTGAACATTCCAGTTTAAAAAATTTTGTCTCACTATGTAAAGGGGGAAAGGAATAAGTATTTATTAAGTGCCTACTATGTACCAGGCACTGTGCTAAGCGCTTTATAAATACTATCTCCCACTTCATGACTGTTGCATTGACTGAGATGTTTTTAAAAAAAAAAAATTTTTTTTTGCCTTTTTGGTGAGGCAACTGGGGTTAAGTGACTTGCCCAGGGTCACACAACTAGTAAGTATCAATGTCTGAGGATGGACTTGAACTCAGGTCCACCATCCACTTTGCCACCTAGCTGCCCCTTGGCTGAGATTTCTACAAAAGCCTTTGATGCCTCATCATAATGCAGAAAAGAACCTGGGACCCTGAAAGGTCCTTCCAAGTGGAAACAGTTTTGAGCCCAGGCCCAGTGACAGTCTATATGTCTATTATCCAAGGACTAGATTGGCCAAATTTGGAGCAGGTCGCTACCAGCGATTAAGTATTAAGAAATTCTCTGTTAAAGTGTAGAAGGGGGAAAGGGCACAAGCATTTATTCTGCACCTACTATGTGCCAGGCACTTTACAAATATTCTCTCATTTGATCAGCACAACCTCCCTGGAGGGAGGTGGAAGGGTTGTAGGAGTAGCTACATCAGTGAAGTCACAAAATCAGAGCTTCCAGACACCTTCCAGCTCAGCTAGTCCAGATGCTTCATTTTTACAGATCAGGAAACTTGGGCCCAGAGAAGTTAAATGATTTGCACACGGTCACACGGATAGTCAGTGGCACAGAATCAGGTTAGCACGGTGCCAGACATATAGTAAGAGCTTACTAAGTGATTGATGATTGATTGATCCCAGAGCCTTTGACTCCAATTCAAATGCTGTTTCTATTGGATCTTTTGTAGTAAGAAGTATTTAGTCATTCTAAACTAAGGATTGGCTTCCAGATTTCAAAAGGTCTGAGCCTCAATGGCCCAAACAATTATGTTCCAGAGGTATTGCCAGAGGAAATATAAGTGAACTGAAAAGGGCATTGAACTAGGAAAGGGGAGACTGTGGTTTTATGCCCAGCTCTGCCATTAACCGACTTGGGCAAGTTACTTTCCCTTCCTGATCATCAGTTTCCTTAACTTTAAATGAAGGGCTTGGAAGAGATGATTTCTCAGGTACCTTCTAACTCTGGTGTTCTATGATTCTAGCCATTCAGAGAAATAGCATACACTCCTTCTCTGGGGACACCACCGTTTCAGGCTGGATACAGACAATAGAATATCCTATTATACTGTCAAGGTAACCAGAAGGTCATCTGTTTCTATCATCCTCTCACCTAGAAGGGCTAGAAACTTCATTTTTAAAAACAAAGCTTAGATTTGAGAGATACCAATCAAATCCAAGGGAAGCCCCTAATTCCACAGGTCCTATGGATTTTCTATGCAAAAGGATTTCTATTGTTCCCAGTGGTAAGTAGCTAAGCTCTGACATGATCAATAAGGACTATATCCCCCTGTCAGAGTGGATACCATGTACATCTCTTGAGAAGTCAACAAATCCCTTCAAATTGACAGGATAGAAGAGGTAATTCCAAGTCTTTGTTTGCCTCTCAGGAAGGCAGGGAGGAGGCAGAAGGTTGGCTGTCAGGAGGCCTGATTGACTTGCCCTTCTAAAGGCACACAGAGTATCTGGCTAATAATCAACCTTGGAGTGGAGGAAAGAGTTCCTCAAATACTATGGGGTCAAGGTGGTCCCTCTGACTTCTTACAAATATTGTTCTTTTTTGTTAGCAATCACTGCCCAAGCTGTTTGTTGGAATTCTAGCTTGAATGCCACAGCTGGTCTAGGGCAGGTGGAGAACTTTTTTTTTCATTAGGGAGCCAAAAGTTACTCTAAGACCCAAGGGGTGGGGAACCTGCGGCCTCGAATCCATATGTGGCCCTCTAAGTCCCCAAGTGTGGCCCTTTAACTGAATCCAAACTTCACAGCACAAATCCTAAATTTGTTTGTCCCTGATCTAAGAGGAGGCCCCATCAGACCGCATACTGTTATGTGCAACATTATGAAAACTGCATCTCAGTTTGATGGATATGCAAAAAATATGCATGGAAGTCCACAAAAGGACTTTAATTCTCTACCTTTGGAATAGGAGTACATATCAATACTATATGTTAGAACATCCAGAGTCTCATCCTAGCTGTGTCTATACACTCAAATCAGTTTGAATAAATTCCGTTTTGATAAACTAGTTCAATTCTACCAAATAACCATGTCATTACAGACAGGCAAGGCAGTTAATGTGTGTGTGGGGCAGGGGGGAGGTGCGTGAGAAGGCAGCCATTGCCACCAATAACTTCAGTGAGAGTACTAGCCTAGCTGAGAACCACAGAATCACAGAAAGGACCCCAGCCTGAGCTGTGCTTGAACAAGGATCCCACCTATAACACACCCTTCAAATGGGCATCTACTTTTTGTTTCAGGCTCTCCAATGAGAGATAACCTACCACCTCTCAAAACACGCTATTCCACTTTCGGAAACCTCGGACTGTCAAGAAGTTTGTTCCTTACCTCTTCTAAATTTGCCTTGTTACAACTTCTACCTATAGGTTCTGCCCTCCAGCCATAAGCAAAACAAGTCTATTCCCTTTTCTCCTCTGAGGCTGTCTGCAGGAAGCAGATAAAAGCAGAGAGAGCCAATTCTTCTGGACTGGGGTTTGTTAGAGGCCAGCCCATTACGTGGCTTGTTGGAGAGCTGGTTGTCCACAAAGGAAGGAAAGAGAGAGAGAGCCAGGTGGAACCTTTTCTCAGTCAAGTGGGAAAGCTCAGGGGATATGGTGTTCCTCAGTGGCCTTTCTATGTGGGTGTTCTGTATTGATTTCTGTTCCTGGGGAAATCTTGTGGGTTGGGTCATACTATAAACTGGCTGAGGCTGTGGACATAGGGAAAACTGGAGGATGAGGAAGCGATGACTTCATGACAAGGTTAGTGACTGTCGCATCCTTGAAAGCAGCTTCCGAGCCCTTCACTAGTCTACTAGGTATGCCTGGGCGAGAGGTCAGAGAACCATGGTAGTCTGAGGTTGCAGGATTTGGACCAACATACTTTCGTGTTCCTGCTGATGTAATAACAAATAACGAGTTTGAAAGAATTCTTCACTTTGCTTACAATTATGTTAGCATCCTGTAATACAACTTCATTGGGAGCAAGGCCCTTTGTCTTCTTAATGCTTCTGTTTTGTCACTCCTCAGAGGGGTGAGATTACCTGCCCCCTTTGAATCACGAGATTTAGAGCTGGCCGTCATATTTCCACTTTCAAACAATCTCTTCTACTTAGATGCCTTCTCTGCCTTCCCTTTCGTATAGCAGTGGATAGGAGTGCTTGTCTGTTGGATTTCCAAAATGGATGGAAGGTCAAGAGTTCACAAGAGCTTGTAAATCCCCAAGAACTTCTCCACAGGGGCCCTTCACCAATGAAGATAGAGGATCATTTTGAGCACTACAACAAACATTATGTCTATAACAATATTTTCAGAACTTTAGAAAACCATTGGTGCGATTTATAGCTGAAAGGGACCTTTGAGATCATCTAGTACGACCTCTATATTTTACAAATAAGGAAACTGAGTCCACAGCCATTGTTACTCCTAGGACCAAGATGAAAAAGCTTGATGGGGCTCCTGGGGCTGCCCCAGACACAAGTGAATAAGCTCTTTGAGCCCAGATTGGCCTGGCCTCAGACCAGGCCCTGGAAGCAGCCACTCAAACCCCACGATCTATGAGATGATGATGTGGTAAATAGCCATAAAGCACTATCAGGTCCCTTATTTTTAGCAGCACACTCGGATAAGCCCCCCTAACACTGGAGTTACACAAATTGACCTGAATTTATTATCACAGCCTCCAAGTTCTAGATTGTGTGTGTAGACCTTATTGTTCTGTCAGTCACCACAGCACTTGTGTAAATACACAACAGACAGATCAATGCCATTTTACCCTAAATTTTGGACCTTAAAAGACAGATGTTAGGTCCTCAAATACACTCAGAAACAATGCCTGATGGGTGAATGTGAAATTTTCCTGGCTTCGTATTTGAACCCGACTTTTTTTTAGTCTTTGCTAAACAGAGTATTTTACTCATTGCAACATTTATCAAATGCCTGTGTGCAAGACACTAACTCATCCAGACCAACAGACAGAGTGCAGCCAGTGCCCCCACCCTGCCTGTGGGCCCACCTGGCCTTAAGGTTCAGACTCAACCCCATGTGCCCAAATCCACAGCTAGGGCTGTGGTCCTCAGTTGAATCTGGTGCTGACCAGATGAGCAGACCCTGAGAAAGGAAAATGTGTGTTACCCTAGATGGGACCTTGGGGAAACTGGACTGGGGTGACTTGGCTAGACAGCATTTCAAATGAATGTGAGCATCTCATAGGTGGATGGGACCTCAAAGGCCTCTACTCTAAAACAAAACATGTCTGACAAGTGGCCGTCCAGCCTCTGCTTGACGACTTCCAGAGACAGACCGTTCTACCTGCAGAGGCCTGTTTCAGGGGCTACATCCTTTTGGACTCAGCAGAAATCTGGGCAAAAGATCTGGGTTTTTTTTCTGGTTGTTGCCGTTATTGTTTGTTGTTTTGAGGGTAGAGACCATGTATTTGCCTCTCTTTGCATACTTGGGACTTAGCACAGTGCCTGGGACATAGTAAGCACTCAATAAGTGCTGGTTGACTGAACTGTAAATATGACTCAATATGAGTGACATGGCAGCCAAAAGAAACCCGATACAATCCTTGGCTGCATTAAGAGAAGTATAGAGTACAGGCTCAGAGAGGTGCTAGTTCAGGCCACATCTGCGCAACATCCTTTAAGAAGGCAATCGGTCTGCTAAATAATATCCAGCAGACGGTGACCAGCATGGTGACAGGACTGGGGATAATGCCACAAAGGATAGGTTGAAGAAACTGAGGATGTTTAAGGGTGGAGAAGAGATAAAGTAGAAATAGAGGAAGAACCATTGGATCACAGAGTTAGAGCCGAAAGGGACCTTAGAGGTCAGCCAAATCCAACCCCTTCATTTTACAAAGGAGGAAACTGAGGTCCAGCGGAGTTCAGCTATTTGTCCAAGGTTATACAGGTTATAAGTGGCAGAAGTGAAATTCAAACCCAAGTCCTCTGACTTCCAACCCATCGTTTTTTGCATTCTATCATGCTACTTTCCTGTCTTCAAATATTTGGCAGGCCATCCTTTGGAAGAGAAACTAGACTTTTGCTTAGCTCCGGAGGACAGAGCTAGGAACAATGAGTAGAAAAGTAGAACTATAAATTACAGAGAGATGAATTTTAGCTTGTGGAAAAACTTCCTAACCCTCCGAGCTGTCCCAAAATGTAATGAGCCTCAGAAGGGAGTGATTTCTCCATCACTGGAGGTCTTCAAGCAGAAGCTAGGGGACCACTTGTCAGGGATTCTGCAGCCTGTAGACAAGCCTTGGGTAGGGATTGAACTACATACCCTCTGAGGCCCCTTCCAATGCTGAAATCCTGTGGCCCTATGAAAACTTGAGTAGAATGTCCATAGTCATATACTGATTAAACTCCTCAGTGATTCCAATGGCTATCTGGCTATCCAATTTAATTGCTTGAAGAAAGGCCTTACCCTAATAATCTTAACACTTCCTCCCACCCTTCCTCCCTCTCTTCAGTAACTGTTTCTTCCCTACTTTCTCTCTGAGAACTGTGATTAAGTCTCTTCCTTCACTTCCCTTATTGCTACAATATATTTATAGACTCAGATTGGGCCGAAACCGAAGGAAAGATGTCATCAAAATGCTGATCAGCCCCTGCAACTGGAAAATGGGGGCGATGTCATTTCTTCCATTATAATTCAAGAAATAAAACTTATTTCCGGTGATTAACTGAGGCTATTTATAGGCCTCCCACAACCCCCCCACCCCAGTCCTGAGCTGGGGTATTTATAGAATGTCATGGCATGGAGCAGCAATCGCACAATTACATGTTTATAAAGTACTGGGTTTTGTCATTTTTCCTAGAATTCCCTGACATTTTGAGCAGGAACTTTCACATTTTAACCCACAAGGACAGCAGCTATTTGTTTAAAGGTGAAAAGCAGACACTCTTCTCAGCTGCGTCTTTCATAGCCAAATGCTGGGCCCCACATGACAAATCCAGCTCGGCTTAAATAAAGAACAAGAAGAGGAGCTGTTGCTCATGTTGAGGGAGCTGGGATTGTGGTTTTAAATGGGGGCTCTTTCATTGACTGCTATTTGAAAACTCACTGGGGTGGGTTGTTGGCCATTTGGAATTGGTAGTGGCTGCATTCTTAATAGTTGGTCTAAGTCGAGCTCAGGGCTGAAGACAAGGCGATTCGACAGCCAAAGGATTATGGGTAAGTGAAACTAGAACCAATGCCTCCCCCAAAGCCCCATGTTCCACATATCCAACCCTAACTTTAAGACCTAAAGTCCCTAGAGGGAAAACTCTCAAGTCTTGCTGGGTTACTGACCTCCAAAATAAACTAGACTGATAATTCAGCCTTTGAGAAGAAACTTTAAGCCCTCTTTCTCAGAGAATTCCAAGGTGGTCACTTTTTATCTGTGTCTACCAAGCAATAATTCATAAATAAAGAAATAGGTAGGGTAACAAAGAGTGTACTGTTCTTTACTGAAGTAACCTGGGGCCAGTGATGTACTGGAATGTGCCCTGGTCTTGAAACTGGAAGATGAGTTTACTGATATGAAGAAGGGTTCTGGTGCTTGGCTCTACCACTTAATAGCCACCCGTGACTGCCCATCCTCTGGGACTCTAGTTCACATCCTCCCTTGAATTACCACTAAGTGCCTTCCTTGAGTTTTTTTTTTTGGTTATCACAACAATTTAAACAGAGCAGGTAAATTATCTACCCCTTATTCTCCATTCTTGCTATGTGATGAGTCTATATGGTATTCTTTTTCAATCTGTGATGACAAAAGTACTAGAAAGGATGGGTACCATGGGTATCATTACCCCCACTTTACAGATGAATAAACTGAGGCTCAGAAAGGTAAAGTGATTTGTCTATGGTCACACAGCTAATAAATGTTGGAGGCAGGATCTGTGGTCAAACAGCTAATAAATGTTGGAGGCAGGATTGGACCCTAGACCTTCCTGATTCCAAATCCAACACTTTATCTACTATGCCTCATTGACTCACATGGCTTGGTGCTCTCAACACATAATTTTCTATTCTTGAACTTTCTCCTCTGAGGGCAGTTTCCTTGGTACTTGCTAGGCACATAATTGCATGAATTTTAAAACACTAATATCCTTGTACACTGCAATGAGCTAACCTGCTACAGAGCACTCAGTATGGATAAGAAATATGGAGTGCTCCTTGCTCATAATACTGAAAGCTACTCAGAGAAAGGGACCATGTTTTCCATTTCTTTTGCAACTCTCCACAATGCTGACTCTTAGGTACTTGGACTACAATTAAAAATTAATGAATGTTTGTTGATTGACTCACCAATAGTGGTTTAGCCTCCAAGTTTCTACATGTGTTAAGGCAAGTCATTTATCCCATTTTCCAAAATTATGAAGTTAACAACTCAGGCAAACCTTTAGATTCACAGCTTTGACTAGTCCCTGTGGGCCCTACTAACACAGGGAGCCAAGGATATAGCCAGCCAATGATGCAGACACACAGCCCACAGGCCTTAATCTCTCCCTAGCACCTTATGGTCCTTGGGACTGAACTCTTCCTACATCATAGGCCCTTATCTAGCTTGTTACACCTTCTAGGGTGAGTTTTACCACCTCTCAGAGGTAGATAGAGTACAGGAATATTGGGCTACCTAATTCTAGGGTAGGCAGCTAGGGGGCATCATAGTGCACAGAGTGCTGGGGCCTGGAGTCAGGAAGACTTATCTTCCTGGGTTCAAATCTGGCCTCACACACTTACTAGCTGTGTGACCTTGGGCAAGTCACTTAACCCCCATTGCCTCATTTCCTCCAGTGTAAAATGAGCTGGAGAAGGAAACGGCAAACCACTCCAGTATCTTTGCCAAGAAAACTCCAAATGGGATCATGAAGAGTTGGACTTGACTGAAAAATGACTGAGCAACAAAAATTCTAGGGTAGTCTCAGTCTACTTTGGATGGAGAAGACGTTCTATCCATTAAGACATGCTGCCTCTTAAGAGCTATAAGGGAAGAAGAAAAAAAAATCTGTGAGGCTATAGGAATATGCCAAGAGTTTGACTGGCAAAAAAGTATTTGAACATTCTAAAGAATTACGGAAGACAAATCTATGGAGAGAGATGAAGCAACATGAGTCTACATTTACTATTTTGTGGTAAAGTGGAAGGAACATTGGGCTTGGGAATCAGAGACTCTGGGTGTGAGTTCAGGTTCTGATGCTTTCTACATGTGTCACCAGCCTCTCTGGGCCTCAGTTTCCTTATCTATGAAATGTGGGGGCCATTCCGGCTATGAATCTATGAAAGCAGAAGAACCAGACTTAGAGTTAAAAAGGCCCACAGAGACCATTAGTCCAACCAGCACCAGCAACATCCCCAATAAGTGGTCATTTAGTTATTGTTTAAAGACCTCCATGGCCCCTAACCCACCACTCTTTCAAGGCAGCCTGTTCCATTTTTGGATGGCTCCAGCTGTCAGGGAAATTTCCCTTATGAAGAGCTTAAATCTGCCTCTCTGAAATTTTCACCTATTACTCTTCTTTCTGCCTTCTGGAGCCAAGTTGGGCAAATCTAATCCTTCTCCCACAGGACAGTCCTTGAAATATTTGAAAAAAAATAATTAAGAGAAACATAAACCAAAACAACTCTGAGGCTTCACTTCACATTCAACAAATTGGCAAAGATGACAAAAGATGGAGGAGCTGTGGAAAGGTAGGCACACTGTGAATTGGTCCAAGAATTCTAGAAAACAATTTGGAACTATGCTGTGACAAAATTCCCATACCCTTTAACTCAGAGATCCCATAGCTAGGTATATGCACCCTAGGAAGTCAGAAACAGACACACAGATCCCACATACACCAAAATATTCATTGCAGCATTTTTTGGTGGTAGCAAAAGAATTGGAAACAAAGTAAACACTCTTTAACTAGGAAGTAGCTGAACAAACAATGATATATCAACATAATGCAATTTTATTGTGCCATAACAGACAGCAAAAATGAGGAATTCAGAGAAGCACAGGAAGACATAAGAACTGATACAGAGTAAAGTCAGGCAAACAATGCACACGACTATGCTGATATAAATGAAAGTGCTATATAATTATAAAGACCAATCTGAAAAGAGATGAAGAAATATACCTTCCCCCTTTCCTTGGAGAAATGGGGGAAGGAGGCACTATGCATAGGGAATATTGCATATACTGTCAAATGAGTTTGCTGTTTTTCTTTGGTACCCAGGAAGGTTCACTAGACTGGGTAGGCATAGAGGGTGCAGTATATCCAGAAGTAACTTTGATATAAACACAAAAGGCAGCAATAAATCTTTTTTAAAGGAAAATACACTTGCAGACAGCCATCATGTAGTCCTTAAATTTCTCTTCTCCAGACCAAACACCCCCAATCCTCAGATGACGTGACCTAGAGGTACTTCACTTTATTCACTAGAAGGCCTTCTACTCTCCTCTGGAAGCTCTCCAGCTTATTATAAAACAATAGCTGACATTTATATAGCACTTCAAATACAGTATCTCATCGGGGCCTCACAATAATCCTATGACATAAATACTATGGCTATTTAATGGATGAGGAAACCGAGGCTCAAGAGGTGAAATTCCTAGGATTACACATATAGTGTCAGAGGCAGGATTTGAATCCAGGTATCAACTGCTTCCTGGTCCAATACTCTAGGGTCTCTTTATAGCTGAGGCTGAAAAGGTAGGTTGGAGGTAGACTGTAGAGGGCCTTGATGGCCAGGCTGAAAAGTGTGAATTTTATTTGGTAGAGAATGGGGAGCCACTGAGAGATGGAATAACTTGATTGGTGTTGCAATTTCAGACAAGTGTGTTCAGGACTAGCTGGCAGATGGGGGAGAGATTAAAAGCAATTAAGGGGCTATTACAATAGTCCAGGTGAGAGGTCACAGGGCCTGAACTCTAGGGGTAGCAGTGAGAGCAAAGAGGAGCGGACAGATGCATGAGGAGTACAGAGTTAGAGGCAGCCTGACTATATTGGGCTTGGAGCCAGAAGACCCGTGTTCAAATGTCACCTCTGACACTAGCTGTGTGACCTTGGGTAAATCACTTCACCTCTCTCTGTCTCAGGCAACTCTCTAGGATTTATCTCTTCTGAAAGTTGTCTGAAAAAATCATAGATTTTAGTATGAGCTAGGCACTGGGGATACAAAGACAAAATGAAAACTGTCTCTGCCTTCAAGCTTACATTCCACTGGGGAATACAACATACAAGAAAATCAGTAAATAACATCAGAATTACTTACAAATATCTCTATTACTTACAAAGGAATCTCAGGAGGGAAAGAATACTAAGAATCAGGGAGATCAGGAAAGGCTTCCTGTCAGAGCTTTCAAAGAGGCTAGGGATCTATGAGGCAAAAGTATAGAGGGCATTCCAGGCATGGGGGACAGCCTGGATAAAGGCACTGAGGCTGGAGATGGAACGCTGAGTTTAGGGACCAGCAGTTAGGCCAAATAGCAGTTTGGGCAGAATACAGAGCACTATATGTGAAAAGTTGTAATATGAACTAAGTCTGGAAAAACTTGCTGGAGCCATATGATGAAGAACTGTAAAGGCTAAACTGGGGAGTTGGTGTTTTATCCTAGAAGTAATATAAGAGATATTGCCAGCACAGCATGGACAGGACTGGTGGCTGATTCATTGCAGGGAGTTAGGGAGAGGAAAGAACCAAGGATGAGTTCAAGATTTTGAGCTTGAGAAATGAGGAGAATAGAAGTAGTTCTGGGTGTGTGTGTATATGTATATGTGCGTGCATGCGTGTGTGTGTGTGTGTGGGGGGTGTTTGAAGGTATATGTGTGTTCCTGTAAATGTGTGCTGGAAGAATATATTACAGATGAGGAAAAAAGTTAAGAAAAAATACAATCCTGCATGGAGACTAAATCCAGACATGTTTTTACAAGGATTTTGTTCAATTGCAGTACATGAAAGTAATGGAATATTACTGTGCTGTAAGAAATGATGAACAAGATGAGTCTATATACACGCAATAATGCAAAGCCAAGAAAACACTACAACAACTCAAATGGAAAGCAAAACCATACAACTATCAAAAACGAATATGGAGAAATTATAAGATTGGTCCCCAAAGACAAGATAGGAGAAGACACTTCTCTGCCCCTTTGCAGAGGTGGGGGGAGGGGGAGCACTACTTAAAATGACATTTTTTTTTTATGTTTTGGTTGATTTTGCTGCGGGTTTTTTCTTTTTTTCTTTTGAAAAAATTATTGGTTATAAAGCAGGATTATTAAACTTTTATGTGTCTTGGACCACTTTGGAAGTCTAGTGAAACCTGTGGAATGATGTTTTTAGATGTATAAAGGAGAATACACAAGATTACAAATGAAACAGATTGTACCGAAATATAGTTTTCAAAAGATTTAAAAAACAGGTTCATAGATCCCAGGTTAAGAACCTCTGTTAAAAAGGGATGGTTCTAGGCTATGGCAGTGGGTTGGGGAAGGGTGAGAGGAGAGAAGGTATATGGGAGAAATCTAGGCAATGTAAAGACAAAAGATGCCAATAAAAATCTATTTTCAAAAAGATTTTGTTCTTCACTTAAGAAGCATAAATTTCACAAAACATGAAGAGGTATGGAAATTAAGAAGGTACAGTTTCAAACCGTGCCTCAAATACTTAATAGTTATGTGCCTCTGGACGAGTCATTTCATCTCTCTCAACCTCAGTTTCCTCATCTGTAAAATGAGAATTACAGCACATCCCTTGTAGAGTTATTGTGAGGCTCAAACGAAATAACATATGTAAAGCAGTTTAGAAACCTTAAGACACTATTTAAATGCTATTATTGTACTATTATACATAATTGTTATTAAAAGATGATGATCAAGAAAAATAAGTGAAAAATTCCAAATATGTTGATTAGTAAAATATCTGGGTTGTTTATTGAATTATTTACCTTGTATCTGGACAAGCTAATGGGCGTAATAAAAAGCCCTTTACAAGTATAAATTCCCATAGAAAGGTCAGCTATGGGAAGCTGTAAAATCCATGTTCAATAACTCTCCATTAGCTATCAAGTAAGAGAAATATGGAAAGATCTATATGAACTGATGCAGAGTAAATAAGTAGAACCAGGTGATCAACCTGCCCAATGACTACAATAATGCAAATGAAAACACTGAAGGGCAATCAGGTTGAGATTAAGTGCAAGGATCACACTGGTCCTGAAAAACAAGCAATAAAACTGTTCTAGATGAAGGGAGGTGGAGAACAAATGGAGCTGAATGATGCATACTCTTGTCAGATGCAAATATAATTTGTTAGTCAATTTTGCTTAACTGTTTTTCTTAGAAAAAAACTAGATTGGGGACAGTTCTAGAAAGTGACTATAGTGTAAAAAACAAAAAGTATAAATAAAGCCAAAAAAAAAAAAAGAATGTGCTTGATGACATTTAGGTGAGGAAGTAGAAAGATTTCTGGCCTTAGGTTAAAGTCCTGGTTTTGTTGCTTACAAGCTATGTGACCTTGGGTCAGTCAATTCCCCTCTCTGAGCCTCAGTTTCCTTATTTTGAAAAGTGGAATAATTAGATACAGGCTACTTACTTCTCAGGGTTGTTCTAATGAAAGCACTTTGTAAACTGTAAAGTATCATAAATGCAAGCTATTATTATTAGAAGAGCCCTCTCATCCTATGAACTAGTGCTAAATGGAGCCCTGAGGCAAGTGAGCCCTCCTAGCCCTTTCCTGTGGCTACCTCTATGGTACTAGTTGGGGGGAAGAGGAGAGAGCTCCTAGCTTCCTGACTGCCTCACTTAACACTCCCTGGCTAACCCCAGGCTGAAATGATCCAAGCATGTGGGCAGTTGGCTAATTACAAGCCTGGTTCAACCCAGTCTAGACAGAGGAGAATCGCGCCTATTTTTAAAGTTCTTCAGCAAAGGCAAGCTCACCAGTACTCTGGGGAAGCTCTGCTCATGGGTGAGTGGTTGTTCTTCACAGCTAACATCAATTTCTCACAATGCTACTTCCACCCATTTCCATTCAGTTTTGTCCTCCGTGGATGGAGAACATCTGTGTCTGGGTCATAACCACACAGAGGCATTTGGGGGCACTGCCCTAGCTGGAAGTTGCCCACCCCAACCCCACACCAGTTGCTAGGTGGCAAGGGAAGCACTTGGGAGCACTTGGGATTTGGCAGTGAATACTCTTGCTCTTGCAGACGGACTAAAACCATCCCTTGTCTTCCTTTTCTCCAAGACAAAGAATCCCAGTTCCTTTCCTCAGAGGTCCTATTTTTCAGCTTGCCTCTCAATCTTTTCCATATTCTCAGTCAAGATCTGCTCACTGCTGAGTTTGTGGTTTGTTTTTAGACAAGAGATGACTTTTGTAAATGACAATGACTTATTAAAAGGCAGCCTCCATGAGGCACATAGGATCAGAGGTTTAGAGCTAGACCTTAGAAATCATCGAGCCCAGCCCTTTCATCTTATACATGAGGACACTGAAGCCCAGAGAGATAAATTGACTTCCTTTTCATTATCTCTTTCCAAGTGAACTGCTAATGCTCCGCATTCATGGTTCCAAAATGGAGCACAAAATGGAGACTCATGAGCCCAGTTAGCTAGAATACCTTGGCAGTCTTCTAATAATAATAGTGTACATTTATGATACTTTACAGTTTACAAAGTGCTTTCATTAGAACAACCCTGAGAAGTAAGTAGCCTGTATCTAATTATTCCACTTTTCAAAATAAGGAAACTGAGGCTCAGAGAGGGGAATTGACTGACCCAAGGTCACATAGCTTGTAAGCAACAAAACCAGGACTTTAACCTAAGGCCAGAAATCTTTCTACTTCCTCACCTAATATACACTAGAAATGGGCTCTTCTCGCTATACATTGAGGAGTGCTGTGGTCCTTTCTAAGGGTAATTCCTTTTACTTCTTTCCCTCCTTTGGTTGGGCAGAAAGGCAAAATTTTGTTAGCTCTGGGCAAAACAACAAAAGGCTGTCAGCAATCAGTAGGAGCTTAACTCAGAGTAGCAGGGTAGATGAAGCCCAGGGCAGCAGGGAGTTCTGGGAGAAAAGTCATCACTGTCTTCTGGAACCAGGTCACCTTTTTTTATATTACCTTTTAATTCTTCTTCTGAAGTTCTCCTCTGATGACATATCATGGGGTACAGGTGATCCTGGGTTCTCAAAGGCTACATCTGTGGAACACAAGCTGTGGCAGACCCTACTCAGGCCTTGAGTGTGGGCCTGGTGACAGACTGTGTTTATTGTCCGTGGACCAGCCTAGCTAATGATATAGGGGGCCTAGTATAGGCTGGCCACAAGGTGATGAGTTTTTCAGCCACCACAGCTCTCAAAGATTGGGGCACAGAGGTGTTGTCACTTGTATTGGTAGAGGGAGTAACTGCTTGACAAAATTACAGATCCTTGAAGTAATGAAGTACTTCTAATAATCATGCCTCAGTGTCTTGTTTCTAATAATCTTTTCTCTTGTAAATAATCCCTGGAAAATTGACTCTTGTAGTCTAGAATGTGGATGCTAGAATTGGGCATCTAGTTATGGCAGTGACAGTGGTGGTAGCAGCAAGGGAATAAATGAATTAGAAATCAGGGGCAGCTGATCTTAGAACCCGAATTGCTAAGCAGGCTCAGGGATGATATTCAGTCTTGATTTTTTTTTTGTTCTTTCTAGTTATGTTGTTGTAGTCATGTGTACTATTCTCCTGGTTCTGCTGTCTTCATTCTGCATGCACTCAAATGTCTTCTAATACTTCTCTGAATTTTTCACATTTGCTGTTTCTTCTGGCACAGGAACGTCCTATCATCTCCACGATTTGTTTAGCCATTCCCCCAAACAGTATGTACCTATTTTATTATGAGTTCTTTGCTACATCCCCAAATGTTATTGTTAACATTTGGATGCATATAGGACCTCTCTGTCTTTCACTTCACTGGGGGTATAGTAGTGGGACCCCCTGGGTCAAAGGATATGAACATATTAGTAACTTTTTGAGCATAATTCCAAATAGCTTTTCAGAATAGTCAAATACAATCCATAGTTCCAATGATAGTATATTAGGGCAGAACGAGAATTTGATTTTTATATTTGAAACATCTTCCTTAAACACTGGGTCAAAATTAGTTCCAAAATACTTCATATCTTCTCCCAAACAGGATAGGTTATTAAGTTGGAGCGTTTTTAACTCAGTGTAGACAGTGGGGGTGGGATAGGTAAGAGGAATCACTCTTCTGTTTGCTTACCTGACCCTGGCACTTGCCAAAAACATGTCTTTCAGCACATTAAGCAGCCAGTGCTGCTTTTGGTTGATTTGCTATCAAAACAAGATTATAGTTGGCTGTTAGTCTGCATTCATTAGATTTTTAAGTCTAAATTATGAGTCAGGGTGGAATATTGGATAGGACATAGAACCCAGAAGCAGGAATACTTGAGTTCAGGTCTCACTTTAGAGACTTAACCTCTCTGGACCTCAGTTTCCTCATCTGTAAAATGAGGCAGGTTGGACCGAATGTCTTTTAAGGTGATTACTAGCTTAAAAATTATGATTCCATGCTAAGTATTCTTGTCTTCTGACAACCCCGCCAACAACCAACTATTTCTATCTGTTGTCATCTTGGCCAATTTGTAGGGTGTGAGGAAAAACCTCAGTCGTTTTGATTTGAAGCAATCTTTCATATAGTTAACAATCAACAATTCTTCATTTGAGAATTATTTGTTCACATCCTTTGACCACTTATCTATAAGGGAATTCAGATATTCTTAAAATATAGCTTTCATTCTGTTATGAGACCAGTGAGTCCTTCCCACTTTGCACCCACTCTTATGAGATACAAGCAAGAGGCTTTGCAATTCACCTTTTAGGCAAAATGTTCCAATGTGGTTTATTCTGTGGAGCTGTACCCTCAGGTATACCAAATTCCACTAGCTTCTTGTCCAGTGAAGTTAGAACACTGATATAACAATAGCTAGCATTTAGCATGTTTTACATACACAAGACTCTCTCTCTCTCTCTCCATTAGAAATGATTGATTTTGTGGGAAAAGGGCCCCTAAGGAGGTACATAGTTCAAGATGAGGACACTGAGGCCAAGAGAGGTCAAAGGACTTGCCCAAGGGCTACATTGGTAATAAGAGGGAAAGACCTAGAGATTTGCACCCAGGTCCTCGGACTCCAAATCCATAATAGCCCTTTTTCCACTGTAACACAATCCCCCATTCTCAATTTGCAAAAGTGGAAAGGGTAGGGGAACAAAACAGAAAGATGTTTTCTCATTTTTTTTTTTTGCCACATACAGCATTTCAAAACGGGGAACCCATCTCTATCCACAGTATTGAGTTGGTAAGATGAAATAAATCATGGCAGGCTTTCTAGCCCGTCCTGTGTGGAACACTGTGTAAATGATTAATATGAAGTCAGTGGAATTCCACAGTCGCTGTGCGAGAAGAGAGTTCTGTGCCCAAGAAGGAACTGCATTGCTAAATCAGCAAAGACAGTTGTCAAGGTAACCCCTCTGTAATCTATTTAACTGGCTCCCCAAACACCAATCAAGGTCAGATAAAGCACTAGAGCACCATCTGAACACACAGCAAGACAGCAGGGAAGGAAGCAATCTCATTAGGAAGAAGGGGAAAAGCCCCCCAAAATTCAGTTTGGCTAAGAGTTCACTGGGATTGTGGTTGGCCTGATGGTGGAAAGTGGGCCACACCATAGAAAGACTGGGTTCTATCTGTGTGGGCAGCAATTGTCCTTCAACTCAGTTTGAATAGAAGCATCCTTCTAGTACTTTAAAAACCAGAAAGCCTGGCTCTGGTAAATTATTAATTTCATTTATTGTTTTATTAATGCAAAGACTTATATTTACATTTTGTTTTAACAGCACAGTCCGGGATGGCTCTTCCCACTGCCACCCTCATCACTGGCCTGACCACCATCTCCCAGCAGATCCTAGTATTACTTAACAGCCTCAGAGGAGCCATAGAAATTCAGCAAGTGCATTCAGCCCCCGGACATCCTGGGCCTCTTTCAAATTCACTAGTGGAGAGGGTCAACTTCCCAGACTTGATGTCTCCTGCCATCTCTCTTTCCCAGTTGGGGTCTAGGAAAGGGCTCTAGGGGGAGGGCAGAAAAGAGGGGGCATGAACACAGAAGTACAATCCTTCCTGTTTCTAAGGGAAATGGCTGATGCTTAGCTATTGCTTCTGATAACTTAAGACCGACACTTGAACCATAATTTGGGTGAGGCAACTGGGGCTTTGCCCTAGGATGCTGAAATTTAGGAGGCTGCTAGCAGTATTTGTACTCTTTCAGCAGACTGAAACAATTGAGCTTATACCTAGTTAGTAAGAGTAATTTTGTTAAAATTGGAAGCCACCAGATGGCTACTTCTGTGAACTCCTCCTGAGACTGGCCTCACTCTACTTCCTCTTCTAGAGGTGGCTTCCCCAGAAGCAACTCATGGTGTCTCAGAGCCTCTCCCATTATGAAGCTTCGTGTCCAAGGTCTGGGTCTCCTCCTGAAGTCCCCTACCAATTTGCTCCACTGAGCAACTGAATTTCTTTTTGAAAGTTGACTTAAGGCAAACTTTCATGACACTTGTTCCAGGCACCAGAATTGCTAGTTATGGCTCTGGGGCCTTCATTCTATTGGCAATGTAATATAATGGAAATAATACTACATTTGGAGTCAGAGAGTGGGTTTGAATCTAGGCTTTACTACTTACAACCTGTGTGACCCTGGGCAAGTCCCTTCCACTCTCTAATTTGGAAAAAAGTAAGGTTGGACTAGATGACCTCTAAGACCTCTTTCAGCTCTGAATCCTGTGATCCTATGGTCAGTTAAGCATGTTAGAATGAAAATGCCTTAGAAAGCAAGGCAAACAGTTCAAATAAGAGCTGCAAAGAGTCAAAACTACAATTGCAAAGTTGTAGCTGCCTTGATACGCCCCTGATATTACTCTCAGGCTCTGAAGATGGATCTGAGTTCTCTCTTTCTCCAGCTTTGCTTTTTTTTCCCCCCATTTCTCTCCCCAAAGCTCCTTGATAAAAAGGCTTTGGAACTTTGCTGACTGCTTCCCCTGCCTTTGTCCACTACTGACATGCTACAAAATCTGGTGACTCCTTTCAGAGACACTCCTAAGTGAATCACACAAGACAGTCAGTCACGGTGCCTCTGGACTAGTAGGGGGACTATTTTCCTTCCTTCCTTCTCCAGCGAAGAGAACACAACAGGGCTGGGCTAAATCAGGTTACCATCCCTACTTGGCAGCACCCTCTGTAGGTCTTCACTTCAAGTAAAGACTTTCAAAATGAATTTCACCGAAGAGATGGGGCAATCAAACCTATGTGGTGCTGAGGGAACTGGCAAACCAATATTTTCTTTTGAGAATTATATGTTTTGCCTTTCTAATAGGAGGGCCAAAGCCAGATTGTGTTAGCCAGTACACTTCCATGGAAATAATACTTGCTTGAATACCATTTCCAAGGATGAACTCTCCATAAACTCCAAATGAGGGCCTGGAGAAACAACTGAGCTATAGATGAGATCTTTCATGTTCTAACGAAGCTGTTCCCCTGCCAAGAAGCTTAAGTGGTTCTCCATCACCTCAAGGATGAAATATAAACTCATCTTTTTGGTGATCTTTTTCACAGTCTAGATTTAACCAAAGAGTTCTTAATCCGAGGTTCCCCATCCTTGAGGGTCTATGGATAGGTTTCAAGGAGTCCATATACTAGGGTAGGAAAAAAAAACTGCATCTTTATATTCACAAACCTCTAACTGAAATTTGGTATTTCCTTTGATTATTTAAGAATGTTACTGAGTACAAGTCATTCCCCAATTGATAAATGGTCAAAGGATATGAACAAGCAGTTTTTAGATGAAGAAATTAAAGCTATCTATAGTCATATGAAAAAATGCTCTAAATCATTATTGATTAGAGAAATGCAAATTAGAACAACTCTGAGGTACCACATCACAACTATCAGATTGGCCAACATGACAAAACAGGAAAATGATCAATGTTGGAGAAGATGTGGGAAAATGGGGACACTAATACATCATTGGCGAAGTTGCGAACTGATTCAACCATTCTGGAGAGCAATCTGGAACTGTATCCAAAGGGTAATCAAACAATGCATACCCTTTGATCTGGCAATACCACTACTAGGTCTGTATCTCAAAGAGATGATAACAAAGGGAAAAGGACCCACATGTACAAAAATATTTATAGCAGCTCTTTTTTGGTGGAAAAGGACTGGAAATTGAAGGGATGCCCATCAGTTGGGGAATGGTTGGCCAAGTTGTGGTATATGATTGTGATGGAATACTATTGTGCTATAAGAAATGATGAGCAGGTGAATGTTAGAAAAACCTGGAAAGACTTACATGAACTGATGCTGAGTGAAGTGAGCAGAATCAGGAGAACATTGTACACAGGAACAGCCATGTTGTGCAATGACCAACTTTGATAGACTTAGCCCTTCTCAGCAATGCAATGATCCAAGATAATTCCAAAACACTCATGAGGGAAAATGCTATCTGTATCCAAAGGAAGAACTATAGAGTCTGAATGCAGAGTGAAGCATACTATTTGAAACTCAAAATCTTATAAAATATGAATGTTAAAAACTATCTTCACATGTAATCGGAAAACATAATATACTATTTACAAAAAAAGAATGTTATTCTGAGAAGGGGCCCGTAGGCTTCACCAGACAGTCAAGGGGGTCTACAACATAAAAACAGTTAAGAATCCATTTTAATCTAATTTATGTTTTCAGGCCTATTACATACTACTTTTCACCCCCACACCCACCCCAAAATGTACTTTATGTAAATTCAATTTGTTTTTTTTCTAAAAGCAGACACCGTGCCAGGCACCAGGGCAGCCTACTTGCTGATTGTCGTTCCCCCTCACCATCCCCCATTCCTGGAAAACTCTTCCTCTGTACATCTCTCTTGTAACCCTTTGTCCTCCTGGAGGCTCAGCTCCTGTGCCGCTTTCTACGCCAGACTTATCCAGGTTCCCTAAATATTAATGTTGTCTTCTTGACTAAAACTACTCTGTATTTCACTTGGTATATATTTAGATGTTGTCTTTCCCCAATAGAATATAAGCTCCTTGAGGCCAGGCTGGTTGTGTTTTTGTCTTTGTATTCCTAATATCTACCACAGTGCCTGGCACCTAGTAGGCGTTTAATAAGCTGCTAATGTCTAGATTTAATTCAACAAGTATTTCTGTCTGGATTTTGACATGGTAAGCAGGCAGAAAGCTAGTCACCCTCAAGTCCATGGCAGTAACTCTTTCATGATGAATTGAAATATGTTCCTGGTTTAATGATGGTACCTTATAAAAATATTAGGCTAGCTGTAATTCTGAGACCTTTGAGTCAGCACTGCCACATTTGTCTTCGTGCATGAGAAAAGGGGCTACAAGACAAGATAGAGACCTGGTGAGGTAATCTCTGAATTAAGTGAGCATTATGTCAGCAGATGCCTCATATTGTCCATCAATCTTATATGTACGTGGTGGGAGGAGGGTAGTTTGGGCTCCATAGACATGTGCTAACCCACAACCACAGTTAAACAGGATTATAAATATAAACCTCTTGGGCAAAGCAGAATATAATCTGATGTCTCCAATTTGGCAAATAGGAAACTTGAAATTCTCAAGGTTTTTTAAAGGATATTTCTGTATTTAAATATGCATTTGTAATGGAAACTATTGGTCCCTGCCCTTCCTAACTACAGAGGTATTAGCAGGAATAGCTCCTAGTCCCAAATCAGTAATGACTACTGTCCCCTATGGGCCCATTCTGTATGAGGACAGCCTGCACAAGATGGGATAACTCACCATAGGAAAGAACAGAACAGCAAGTATCCTAACAAGATACCAGTAATTTATGGGTATGATACAAAATGGGTCTGGATGGCATCAAACAAGTTGTTCTCACTTTACCCTTCCAGACACAGAGAGCCACCTGGGCATCTTGAGATGGCAGAAAAACTGTTTTGCCCATCTCTAGTCAACTCATCATTTGCTATTAGCAGTATCTCCCAAATGGAGCAGCTATTTTGACTCTGATGAAATTGCCTGCCCAACTAGCTTCCCTTCTCCTCCAAACCCAAAGCAGAAGGCAAAAGTAAGAAAAAGGGTAGGAGGGACCTCTAGGTTCATGGAATTAAATCTTTCCAGGAGGGACTAGAGCAGGGGAGGGGAACCTGCGACCTTGAGGCCACATGTGGCCTTCTAGATCCTTAAGTGTGGCCTTTTGACTGAGTCCCAATTTTACAGACCAAATCCTTTTAAAATTGGGATTCAGTCAAAAGGCCACACTTAAGGATCTAGAAGGCCACAGGTTCCCACTCCTACTAGAGTATTGATCTGTTCCACTATATCTGAACTCCCCAAGCCTCCCAAGGCAAAAGGGCAAGACTTAGCTAGCATTGGTCCACAAGAGGAATCTGGGTCAATAGCAATTCCACTGAACAAACATGTATTGAGTGCTTACTCTGTGCCAAGAATTGTGCCAAGTTCTAGGAAAGAAAAGACAAAATAAAAAATAGGCCTCACTCTTAAGAAACTTAAATTCTTCCCCCCTCCACTTAATAGTATTTTATTTTTTCTAATTACATGTAAAGATAGTTTTCAACATTCACTTTTATAAGATTCTGAGTTCCAATTTTTTTATCCCTTCCGCCTGTCCCCTCTCCCCAAGATGGTAAGCAATCTGATATAGGCTATACATGTACAATCATATTAAACATATTTCCATATTAGTCATGTTTTGAAAGAAGAATCAGAACAAAAGGGAAAAACCACGAGAAAGAAAAAAAAAGAGAGAGAGAAAATAGTATGCTTGGATTTGCATTCAGACTCCATAGTTCTTTCTCTGGATGTGGATAGCATTTTCCATCATTAATTTTTTGGAATTGTCTTAGATTATTGTATTTCTGAGAAGAGCTAAGTATATCAAAGTTGATCATCCCACAGTGTTGCTGTTACTGTGTACAATGTTCTCCTGGTTCTGCTCACTTCACTCTGCATCAGTTCATGTAAGTCTTTCTAGGTTTTTCTTTTTCTTTTTCTTTTTCTTTTTCTTTTTCTTCTTTTTCTTTCTTTCTTTCTTTCTTTCTTTCTTTCTTTCTTTCTTTCTTTCTTTCTTTCTTTCTTTCTTTTTTTTGGTGAGGCAATTGGGGTTAAGTGACTTGACCAGGGTCACACAACTAGTAAGTATCATGTGTCTGAATCCAGATTTGAACTCAGGTCCCCCTGACTCCAGGGCCAGTGCTCTATCTACTGCGCCACCTGGCTGCCCATTTCCAGGTTTTCCTGACATCCACCTGCTCATCATTTCTTATAGCACAATAGTATTCCATCACAATCATATACCACAACTTGGCCAACCATTCCCCAATTTATGGGCATCCCCTCAATTTCCAATCCTTTTCCACCAAAAAAGAGCTGCTATAAATATTTTTGTACATGTGGGTCCTTTTCCCTTTTTTATCATCTCTTTGAGATACAGCCCTAAGTAGTGGTATTGCTGGATCAAAGAGTATGCACAATTTGATTGCTCTTTGGGCAATAGTTCTAAATTGCTCTCCAGAATGGTTAGGTCAGTTTACAACTCCATCAATGATGCCTTAGTGTCCCCATTTTCCCACATCTTCTCCAACATTGATCATTTTCCTTTTCTGTCATATTAGTCAATCTGATAGGTGTGGGGTGGTACCTCAGAATTATTTTAATTTGCATTTCTCTAATCAATGGTAAGTAAGTTAGAGCATTTTTTCATATGACTATAGATGGCTTTAATTTCTTCACTTCAAAACTGCTTGTTCATACCCTTAGACCATTTATCAATTGGGGAATGACTTGTATTTTTATAAATTTGACTCAGTTCTCTATATATTTGAGAAATGAGGCCTTTATCAGAGACACTGGCTGTAAAAATTGCTTCCCAGCTGATTTCCTTCTAACCTTGGTTGCACTGGCTTTGTTTGTGCAAAACCTTTTTAATTTAATGCAATCAAAATTGTCCATTTTGCATTTCATAATGTTCTCTATCTTTTGTTTAGTCATAAATTCTTGCTTCTCCATACATCTAGCAGGTAAACTATTTCTTGCTCTCCTAATTTGCTTATAGTATCACCCTCTATGTCTAAATCATATATCCATTTTGATCTTATCTTGTTACACGGTGTGAGATGTTGGTCTATGTCTAGTTTCTGCCATACTATTTTCCAGTTTTCCCAGCAGTTTTTTTTTAATCAAATAGTGAATTCTTATCTCAGAAGCTGGGGTCTTTGGGTTTATCAAACAGTAGATTAGTATAGTCACTGACTACTGTGTCTTGTGTACCTAACCTAATCCACTGATCCACCACTCTATTTCTTAGCCAGCACCAAATAGTTTTGATGATTGTTGCTTTATAATACAGTTTTAGATCTGGGACGGCGAGGCTACCTTCTCTTGCATTTCTTTTCATTAATTCCCTTGGTATTCTTGACCTTTTCTTCTTCCATATGAATTTTGTTATTATTTTTTCTAGCTCTATAAAATAATTTTTGGCAGTTTGATTGGTATGGCACTGAATAAGTAAATTAATTTAGGTAGAATTGTCATTTTTATTATATTAGCTCGGCCTACTCATGAGCAACTGATATTTTTCCAATTATTTAGATCTGACTCTGTGTGAAGAGTATTTTGTAATTCTGTTCATATAGTTCCTGGGTTTGTCTTGGCAGGTAGATTCTCAAATATTTTATATTTTTTATAGTTATTTTAAATGGAATTTCTCCCTCACCTCTTGCTGCTAAGTTTTGTTAGTAATATAAAGAAATGCCAATGATTTATGTGGGCTTATTTTATATCCTGCAACTTTGCTAAAGTTGTTCATTATTTCAAGTAGTTTTTTACTTGATTCTCTAGGATTTTCTAAGAGTGACATCATATCATCTGCAAAGAGTGATAGTTTTATTGCCTCATTGCCCTATTCTAATTCCTTCAATTTCTTTTTCTTCTCTTATTGCTAAATCTAACATTTCTAGTACAATATTGAATAACAGTGGTGATAATGGACATCCTTGTTTCACCCCTGATCTTATTGGGAATGCTTAAGAAGCTTACATTCTGTCTACTAGGGGGTACCACATGTACAAAATAAGGATAATACAAAGAAAATTGGGGTAGAAGAAAGAACTAACAACTTGAGGGATCAAGGAAGGCTTCATTAAGCAAGTGGCACCTGAGCTGAGCCATGAAGGGAGAGAAATATTTTGAGAGGCAAAGATGAGACATTCAAGGCAGGGGGGAAGATGTCAGAAACTTAATGGCTATGTGACTTTGAATAAGTCATGGAACTTCTCTGCATCTCAGATGCCTCCTTTGTAAGATGAGGTGGTTGGACTAAATGATCTCTAAGGTCCTTTTTAGCTCTCTATCTACGATGAAAGAGCCATTTACCTTACAGGGTTGTTGCTTTTTTTTTCCCCAAGTTTTTTAAAAGTCTAAATGAACACCCAAAAAAGTGCATTTCCATATACATATTAGAACCCAAGAGAGGATTGTATATGAAACTGTGAATCTCCATTTCACAATTTTTGCACTTTTAGAAAGTGTATAATAATTCCACATGTTATTTTCAAAACTCTCCTGCTCATCTGTGCTTCCTTCTGAACTTTTTTCTGTTCCCTTCTGCGTATTTTAAAAAATGTTGCAATGGCCTTCTTTTCTCTTTTGGACAAATTGCTATTGCCAACCCTTCTCTTTGTTTCCCAGCCCACACTCCCCCTGCTCAATTAAAAACCAAAAGAAAAAAAAAACCTTTGCAACAAATAGGCATACTCAAGCAAAATGAATCCACTACACAGTGGCTACGTCCAAATATGTCCCTGTCAATCCCTGTCAAGAAGTGGGTAACATGCTCCATTATGAGTCTTCTGGAGACATGGTTGGTCACTGCATTAATCAGTTTTTTAGTCTTTTAAAATTGTTTTTCTTCACAATGCTGCTATTCTTGTATAAATTGTTCTCCTGGTTCTGAGAAAGTTCATACTACCCAGGATTCTCTGATATTGTCTCTTTAATAATTTCTTATGGCACAATAATATCCCATCACATTCATATATCATAATTTGTTCAGCCATTCCCTAACTGATGACCATTTCCTTAGATTCTAGTTCTTTGCTTTTCCCTCCCGCCTCCTTTTTAGCCCTTCCTTCAAGATCAAAAGTTTGTTTTGCTTGTGACTGCTCTCCCCTGTATTATCATCTGCTTTAACTGCCCCTCCCTCCCGAATTCCTGCTTGTTTCCCTGTTGAAGTTGATGTATTTCTACATCTCCACAATAAACCATGTGTGTGTTCCATCCTCCTCTGTTCATTATATAGATGCCAGTTCCTTTCACCTCTTCCTTTATGTTTGTATATTCTTTTCACATAGCCCAATTATGAGAAATAGCAAGTTCTACCAACTCCCTCCTTTTCATACTCCTTTTACCCTCCCTTCTTTCTCCTCTTAAAACTCTCAGAACAGAACTAATCCACCTCCAGGTCCTTTTTCCTATGTAACTCCTTCAATATCTTTGGCTTTCTCCTTCTATTAGAATGTTAACACTTCATCATCATATAACCCCTTCCAATTTCTCAAATAAATTTACCTCTATGGGGCTTTATTCATTCTCATATTTGCATTTCAAAGTTTCTACTTAAGGCTGGTCTTTTCATCAGGAATGCTTGAATTCCTATAATATTCCATTAAAGGGTCATTTTTCCTCCTGCTGGAGGGTAAGGTATTCTTGGTTGTAAGCCTATACCTTCTGCCTTTTGGAATACTGTATTCCAAGATCTCCTCTGGGTTTTAGCAGCAGCTTCCAGGTCTTGTATGATCCTGACTGTGGTTCCTTGGTACCTAAACTTCTTTCTGAATGCTTATAGTATTTCTTTTCTTTTTTTTTTTTTTAACATGGGAGCTCTGGATTTTGGCTATGACATTAATGTGACTTTTCCTTTGAGGTTCCTTTCAGGAGATAAACAATAGAGTCTTTCTATCTTTATTTTGCTCTCTGTTTCTAATAGATCTAGATACTTTTCATTGATTGTTTCTTGAAATATGATATCCAGGCTCTTTTTTAAATCATGGTTTTCAGAGAGCCCAATGATTCTTAAATTATTTTTTATCTGTTTTCCAAGGCCAGTTGTTTTTGATGTAAGATATCTTACCTTTTATTCTAGTTTTTCTTTTTTTCTTTTTCTTTTTTTTTTGCTTTTAGGCAATTGGGGTTAAGTGACTTGCCCAGGGTCACACAGCTAGTAAGTGTCAAGTGTTTGGTCTGAGGCGGGATTTGAACTCAGGTCCTCCTGACTTCAGGGCTGGTGCTCTATCCACTGCGCCACCTAGCTGCCCCTCTATTCTAGTTTTTCAATCTTTTAATTTTGTTCTAATGCTTCTTACTGTCTCATGGAGTCATCAGCTTTCTGTATGGTCTATTCTAGTTTTTAGAGAGTATATTATTTGGATAAAGTTTACCACTTTCTCTTCTAAACTATTTATTTGCTTTCTAATTTTTCCCTTTTAGAGCTTTTATTTTATTTTTTATCTCTTCCTTAATTTCTTCTAGGTATATAGGTGCATAGCCCTTGTGGAAAATCCCTCTGCTTGCAATTGTGATGGAGTTACTTACTCCTTCTTTTGGGGGATTTCTAGATTTATAATATATTTTTATACTGGTCAGTGTTTTCTTTGATTTCCTCATCTCCCCAGCTTTAGCTCCTGAATCAGGGCTTTGTACCAGAGTCAGGCTTTGTCCCCTGCCATGCCTTTGGGTGGGGTGATTGGCCCTGCTTGGCTTCTCCTTGGGTTCTCTGGGTTCTTTCAATGACCTCTACCTCCAGGGATTAGGCCCCCTGGATCTCTGAGGTTCAAAGCACTGGGTCTTCAAGGCTCTCTATAGTATTTCAGGACATTGTACTAGGGATCTCATCACCCCCTAGGCCTGAGCTTCCCTGGTCTGAGCATGGCTGTACATGTCTTTTTGCTGTTGCTCTCCAGGGCTTCCAAAATTCATACCCTGGGACCTTCTACCCACCCTGGGGTTTTCTAACCTTCCCTCTTTCAGCTCCTGCTGCCTCTGCGCACAGAGCTTTGCAGGCTACACCTATCTTTGGCCAGTCTCTGGTTGGGCTGGGAGATTTGTTTGCCTATTCTGGTACAGGTGCAGGCAGCCCCTTTTCCTATTGCCCTTGGGCTTCTGGTTGATTCGAGAGGTATAGATCTGTGTGGAAGAAGTCACTTGTTATACCTTCTCATTGGATTTCTTGACCATTATTTGATCTGGTACAAATTTCAGGGTTTTGCTGGAAAAGGTGTGTGGGACCTGTGAGCAGGGGGCAGAGGTGGTCTATCCCCATTCAAGCATGCATCTTGGCCAGACGTTGCTTATAAGGTTTCTACCATGTTTGTCATGATATCTTTTGGGAAAAAAGAATGTAAAACACGAGCTTAGCAGGAACCCAAGCACCTAGGCCTTCAACTATTAGGTACTCTGTTGTTGACTAGTGAATGCTAGGTTCCAAAACTCCAGAATGAGGCTTTCTGAGTAGACCTACAAGTTAAGGGAGGTCACCTTCATAGGCATCTCAGCATGAAATACTTATTTATATGATGGGCAAAATTGAAGCAATTAGTACATAATCTACAAACTCTAAATGATGAAAGACAAATTGCTAAGGTTCTTTCCAGCTCAAAAATTCTAATTCTACGTAGAAATTTTTTTTAAAAAATCCAAAAGTCTTGCAGAAAGCATCCTATTACCTGAAACACTCATGCTACATATTTTCTTAAATGCTTTTTAAAGTCTCAAATGCCTACTAGATGCCCTGCCTAAAGTCCAGCAGTCTCTATTGATGGTAAGAGGCTCTCCAAATGCATGGAGCCATAGGTGATATTGTACTAGTAGCCTCAAACCCTGGCTGTGTGAGGGTATTTTCTGTCTTCCAGTAAATCCACCAAAGCGGGGGCACACTCAATGCACTGGAGGCCTTACTCTAGATCTCTGGATGTTGTGTAGATACCAATGGACCATATAGGCTGTCCATGGATTGGCCTTCACTCTTGCTACATGACTGGCCCAGCAATCCCCTATGTAGGTTATCTCTCCCTATTAGAATATAATCTCTTCGAGGGCAGTGACTAGCACCCGTTTGGATTTGTATTGCCTGTACTTAGTACAGTGACTGGCACCTACTAAATGCTTAAAAATGCTTTTTCAGTCATTCATCCATGTGGACACTCCTTCTAATGGTAGAGATCCCATTCTAACCTCACCTTTTCATGCTATCACACCTTAATCTCAATACATGACCAGGCCATCACCTTTTCTGGCCTTACATCTTAGAAGACTGCACAACATCATCATGGATAATATGCTCTAGTCTCTTTCCTAATCTTGCTATCCTTCTGACTTTCCCAACTTGGGCACAATGCCTCAGCTCCAGTCTCACTCTGGAACCTCCCTCAGTATCTGAGGCCTCCTTACCCTGGAACATCATCATCCCTGTGGTTGTCTGATCCTGAAACATCTCTCTGTTATGCTGACTCCCTTCTCCATACTCCAAATAGTGAGTTCCTCCCAGAGCCTCCATTTTGGGAGGAACACAAGCCAGCCAACCTTCTGGTTATACTTCTGACTTTCTAGACTTTAACACCACAAGGCTGGGTACCTTCACTCTATTTAGCCCCACTTTTCAGTACCATTTTATGCACTGTCTTCCTCCATTAGAATGTAAGCTCTTTGAGGGCAAGGGCTATATTTCTTTTTGCTTGTCCTTGTGCCCTCAGTGCTTAAAATATAGTAAGTTTCTAGGTGCCTATATATAACATCTAGATGCCTAGCATAAGTAAGTGCTTATTAAATACTCATTGTCTCGTTGCATTTGCACTAATCATATGTATTTTCTTTTATACATTTTGTCTTTTCACTGCCCTCTAGATGACATGCAATTTTTACTCTTTGGAGATTTTCATGTTCTGTGACTTATAGCTATAGTGATAGAATCACCAGAAGAATAAAGGCATTAAAGGTAGGAGTTTGTTTCAGGGAGAAACTTGGAGTCAGTGAAAGCACCACACAATCTATCAGATGTAATTCACAATCCACACAGGAAAAGCCAAGTGGATGAAGAATGCCTGTTATCCAGACTGTGATAGTGGTTGGATACATAACCAGGTTAAGCTGGTCCATCAGCATATATATCTTGGACAGACACTGGAGATGGGCAAAAAGCAGGGACCAGAAAGGAAAAGGAAGATGACAGCAAACTCTAGGAATAATTAAGTAGAAATGGATTGTGCTTGAAAAATAAGCGTTCATATCAAAAAAAGAATTATCCAATGAATCATTTTTAACTAGGTCATATGCTGGTGAAAATGAAGAAATGCTAGGCTCTGGCTAATGACAAGAGTAGCAAATAACATTAATAGATATTAGGAAAACAAATTTGCCATACATTGCTAAATAAACACCCCTGAACCATGACTATCTTCAGCACTTAAGAAATATTGGCAATATTTCTGTGTATAGTTTGTGAATAAAGCCCAACCTGTTGGGTCTTGATGAGATTTATCATTAGTCAGTTCTCCCTGAATAATAGGAAGAGTAGCTAGCAAAAATTGACATTGGACACAATTTGACCCAGCCCCAATATATTCTTATCATATCCTATACTTATATAACCAAATTTATCTGTTTTTCGAGACAGAGCAATAATGGATGAACATCCTTTACTTTAGAATGCTCTAGAAAGCATTTTTTCAATCCAGTGCCACATCACCAGAAACCAGATTAGCAGTTGAGTTTCAAATTTGATCTCAATTCAACAACATATATTAAGTGTCTACTGATAGAGAGGCAATATGGCATAGTGGCTAGAGAGCCAGCCTTGGAGCCAAGAAGACCTGGGTTCAAGTCCTGCTTCTGATACATCCTGGCTGTGTGACCCTGGGCAAGTCACTTCCCCTCCTCTATGCTCGAGGCAACTAGAAACTAACTTTCAGAAAAGGTACTGACCTACATTGGTACAAGCAATTTCCTAATCCAGGAGTCCCCTTAGTAGTGAAATCAGAGGTCCAGTCCCTAACCCTACTTTCTATAAAACATGGTACTAGAGTTAGGGATTCAAAGACAAAAAACAGGATGGTCATTTCCATTAAGGGGCTTGTATAAGAAGGGGGGGTGGTCAGGAAAGGTCTCATGTGTCTTGGGAGGGCCATCTCCAATCGTCCTGATTGATGTCTGGCCACCGGACCTGATGGCTCCGGAGAAGAAACTGAGGCTGGTGACCTTGCACAGCCCTCTCTCACTTAAATCCAATTCATTTGCAAGTCATGGCATCACCTCCCTCATGTCATGGTCTTCTTCAAGAATGAAGGACAACAACAACAGCCTGTGTCTTAGAGTTGATACTTGAGCTGTTGTTTGAAGGAAACTAGTGATTCTAAGAGGCCCAGGGTAAGGATTTTGTATTTTATCCTAGAGGCAAGAGGAAGTCACTTAAGATAGTATGGTTTCAGACTTGGTCTCTTTTGAAAAAGCCTTCACAGTCTGGCTTCAACCTATCTTTTCAGACTGACTTCACATTACCTCCACCCCTCCCCCACCCTCCTACGCTAACACTAACCTGAAAGTGTTATATAAATGCTAGTTGTTGTTATTATTATTACCACTATTCTTATTACTTGCTGTTTCCCATATACTACTAATTCTGTGCTTTTCTATAAGCTGCCCTCCATGCTTGAAATGCTCTACCTCCTCAACACCACTGCTTGCCAACCCTAGCTCCCTTCCAAGGTCATTTCCTAGAGGAGTGAGGGCTCCTTTCCTGGTCCTCTGGTTGTTAGCACAGCACCCCTCCCTCATCCATTGGCTTTGTATATGTTTAGTATTTGCCCATCTGTGCTGAATTGCCCAGGAGAATGGTTTGAGGGCAGAGGCCATTTCCTTCGTGTGTTTGTATGCCTAGCACCTAACACAGTGCCTGGCACATAGTGGGTACTTCATAAATACTGGCTTCCTTGAAAGAAGCCAGTCATCCCTATTGTGACCACACCTACCGAAATGTGCTGCTTTGCTTTTGCTCCTTACATGCTTTACTAAGTCAAATGTGAAGGAGTAAAATGAAAGTAATGCTACCCTTGAGAGAGGTTGGCCAAGTGCCAAGTCAACCGCTCCCAGTGGGGGTGAACAGGGGAGGAGGAATAAGAGAGGTATTTAAAAGACATCCTAACAGTTACCAAGGCTCATCATCTACTGCAGTTAGAATAAATACTTACAAAGAAAAAGATTTCAAAAATTGTGATTTATAAAGGAAAAAATGGCACCAAGTGGGGAATAAGTCTTGAACAAAACACATTTTCAATTTGCCTTCTAGTGTGTTTGCTGGAACAATTTCAGTATCTCTGTAGTTGAGGCCATTCGATAATGTGGACATAATTATCTAGCAACCTTGCAAACTTAACCTAAAAGATGAGATTTCTACCAAGGGAGCAACGTCATCCTTGCCCAGGCTTGCAGCTTATGAACCACAGTGCACTAGTTTAAATGGATTATTAGACCGGTAAGAGCCATCTCTCCCCCCATTCCTTGATCAGGTGTGCCCACAAAGGAAGGACAGCCCCGACTCAGAATGATTTGTAGCTGTTGCCAAATCAACAGGCAGATGCAGCACTTTGCAGCCCATCTGACTTCCCTAAAAACAACTACTACTTGGGCTAAATGCTCCAACTTGGATAAATCATGCACTTTAATATTGACAGTGTACATTCTTTAGCAAATAGAAATATCCTCCCTGATTCTCTTCACCATGTAAGATATGTGCTTTAAATACAAGGGCTTTTGAAATCAAATGTTCTTAATAGTCACATCTCTGGAAATACAACAAAGTGCCATATTTATAACATCATATCTTACATTTTCCCACAATTGATACCTTTTCCCCTCCGGGACCTTTTACATTTACCATGCTAACTAATCCAAGTGCCTACAATTCACAGTCACTTCTCAAATACGCTCCAAGATGTTCCCATTGTTTGCCAATCAACTTGGCCCAAAGTCCAAATAGAATTTCTCTCACCTGAGTGCTTAGTCCTTGGTGCTTTGAGATACCAAATAGTCAGTCACCTCACATATAGGTGTGTGGCGGAAGAAGATATTAATGCCAGCTTCTCTTTTTCTTCTTATTTGTGCATACCCTATCTCAGACTGAAAACAAGTAGCAGACATTTGGCAAATAGCAAACATTTGGTCTTCATTTGTCCTTGGAGAAAGCTCCATGGGTACCCAGGAAGACCCAGAATGACTGACCACTTTGTTCAATGCTGCTGACTTGCTATGTTCTAAATGGTGATATTAAAGCACCATTAGAAATAGTGTTCAATGCCAACTTTGGTAAACATTAATTAAATATCTACTGTATACACGGCAGCATTCCTGACACTGGAGGAGATGGAATAAGATCCCTACAGTCATGGAGGCATTTTAGGAAACTGTTATAGGGACACAAATGACTATAGTACAAAATAATACCTAGGTGCATTCAAAGAGTACAACGTGAGAAATGAGACCCTGTAATGGGTTAGGGGTGGCAGGGGAGGGCATTCATTACTAACTTTCAGGACTAGAAGAGGTTCTTTAGAAGAGGCAGACATTGAGATGGATTGTAAAAGATGGGTTCAGTCCATTCACACGGTGCTTTTAAACCTTCGGGGCAGAAAGAGCAGTACAAACAAAGGACCAGAAAGAAGAAAGCACAAGGCATGCAGGGAGGCCAGAGAGCAGTACTGGCTTGGACACAGACTACGAAGAGGGCAGGAATATGACATGAGGCTGGCCAGATAAGGTGGCCCTAGGTTGTGGACAGTGTTGGATTACAGGCAAAGGAGACAGCTGAACTCAGCCGGCAATAGGAAGCCAAGAGAGAATTCTGAGTAGAGGAGATACAAAATCACATAGATGCATAAGAAAGGCTTATCTGGCAGACATATAAAAGACAGATTAGAGAAGGGGAAAGAGTTGAGACAAGAACACCTGTTAGGAGGCTAATGTAATAGGTGATGAAGGCCTATACTAGAGTAATGGCAATAGAAAGAGAAATAAAGACAGAAATCATGGAGGCAAAATCAACAGGACTTGATGATCAAGTAGAGATGAGAGGTGAGGGAGAAGGAAGAGTCAATGACACCAAGGTTTCAGACATGGAAGCCTGGGTGAAAGGTAGTACAACTGGCAGAACTTGTTAAGTCAAAAAGGGAAATGGGCCTTTTGGGAAAGCTTTGTTTTAGACGTGTTGACCTGGAGGGCACTAGAAGGACATCCAGGTAGAAATGTCCTATGGGTAATTGTAAAGAGGTCCAGGGACAGACCCTTGGAGGAAATATACATTAAGGGGTTAAGAAGAGAAGGTAGAGTTAGTGACAGAGACTAAAAGAATTCTCCATGAGATAGAAGAGTGAAAAGGTGTGTATGGTATTTCTGAATCCATAAGAGGAGAGAGCATCCTTTGGAGTGGATGGTCAAATGCTATATGGAAGTCAAAGTGTGACTTTTAAAAGGGCTATTAAAGTTGGCCAATAGCAGACATTTGGTAACTTTCAAAAGAACATTTTCATTACAGTGGGAGGGACAGGAGTCCAATTGTAAGGAAATGAAATAAGAGTGAGACAAAAAAAGTAGAGACACCAGGTAGGCAGATACTTTTTTTCCGAAAGTTTGCCAGTCAAATGAGGGAGAAAGAAGAGACAATTAGGGGTAAGAGGCCAATGTAAGAATTTTGGCCAGGATGGGGGTGGGAGGTGTTGGGAAGCATCCAGAATGTTTGGAGGCATATAAAGAGTCAGTGAGAAGGGAAAGATTGGAGATGCATGAGGGAGGGGGCTGACCTCTGGAGTAAAGTACTGGATTAAGCAGGAAGGATTGGGATCAAGAGCACAAGCTGATTTAATAAGCAAATTTCAGGCAAGATACTTTTTTTTTTTAATATGCAACCTCCCCCGCACACAATCACTGGATCCAAATAATGAGTGAACACTGATTCAGGACAAGTAATTTCATTCACATGCTCTTGGGGAAGATGACGGCTTCCTGACTGACAGAACAAGGGAAGCAGAAATGTTTGCATCAAGGAAAACAAAACCCAGACTCCATGACCAGTATCAATTTTGGAAAAAAGAAGATGCACATACAAGAGAAATGACATTAAAGTGTGATGAGAAAAGTGAGGAAGGGATTTACTGCATGGCTTGAAGAAAAACAACATAACACATATTATAGCGAGAAAGGTCTCTGACTTGGGAATCAGTGTTTTTCCAAGTGAGAAAAAGGAAATGAACCAAAGTTACAGGGCTAAAATAGAATTATTGGCAGACTTGATGTAAGGAATACCTTCCTAAAAAGTAGAGCTCTCCCTAGAGTCCTAGAATATCTGAGTTGGACAGGACCTCAGCAGCCGTCTAGTTCAATCAAGATCTGACCAAAAACCTCCTGTATACCAACTTCATGAAGTGATCATCCAGCCTCGCTGATGGAATGACTGGATGACTGGGTCAGGATCCCAAAAGATCTCATGAGATTAATATGCCGGGCTCAATCTAAGATGAGACTTAATAGGAATACATGTTAAAGTCTAACACAGATTCAAAAAAAGATTATCTTCCTAAGTAGAAGATGGAGGAGGTATAACTAGAGAGTAATTTATCTTAAAAAGATCTGGGGGTCTTAATGGTCTTTAAGCTCAAAATGACTCACTACTCAGTTGGATGGCATGGTGGATAAAATACTGGGCCTGAAATGTTGGCTCATTCTATTTTGATGTAGCTCTAGAGGCCTTCAAGCATGCTGGGCCTCAGAAATAGTGGGATTCTTCACTGTTTTTGTGTTTTGGAATCCTTTGGTAGTCTAGTGAAGCTTGTGGACCCCTTCTCAGAGTAATGTTTTTACACACATAAAACAAAATACATAGAATGACAAAAGGAATCAATTATATTAGAATAAAAGTTATCTAATTTTTTTTTTAAAAAGCAAGTTCATGTCCCTCAGGTTAGGAACCCCCTTGTATAGAGAGATTCCTGTTTAAACACAGCCTGGATGAGATGACTTTTGATGTCCCTTCCAATTCTGAAGTTCTGGGATATTTTTAAGTGGGGTACAAGAGGGCAGGAATTTCTTAACTACTGTTTTCCGGGAGATATACTCTCAGAAAAGCTGAGGCCAAATGAAGCATCGATGAGTGACTGCCCACCCAGTTCCCATCTAGTCTCCTAAATGTTCATCAGAACAGCTCCCAAACAAACACACATGGCTTACTTGATCAGCAGCCTGGAGTCCTAGAAGCAACGGCAGCAAAAGGAATGAAATCCAATGAGCCAAATACCCCACTCTGACTTAGGACAAACAATTCCATCTGGGTGCTCTTGGGGATGGCGGCAGCTCCTGCATTCTGACGGGAGAAACCCAGCAGAGCTACTTGGATATAAGGAAGCCAAACCAAGACTCAATTACCAAGATCAGTCATAGAGAAAATAGAATTGAAGAATGGCATGATTTGTGGAAGGGAGCGAAATATTTTTTTTAAGTGCTGAACTTTCTATATTCACAGACTCTCAAAGCATGTTGAGCATTTCCAGTGTTGTGCCAACCCACGCTAACCCCAAATAATTGACTCTTTCTTTATTCTAAGGCACCAAGGTGTAGGTGGTTGGGAGTCAGGAAGAGGAACAAGGACCAGGAGAGCTTGATGCAAGCCAAGGGACATAGCATGGCAGAAAGAAGAAAGAAGTTTACCTTCAGAACATCGCTCCTCCATGTCCCCTGCTCTCCACCCACAGCCACCGACTTATTTTGGGCTCACATTACCTCATGCTTGGACTATTACACTAGCCATCTAATTCGTCTCCCTGCCTCAAGTTTCTTCCCACTCCACCCCCCATCCTCCACTCTCGTGCCAAAGCGATTTTCCTAAAGCACAGGTCTGACCATGCTGACCCCCTCCCCCACTCCATAAAGTCCAGTATTTCCCAGTTACCTCTAGGATGGAAAAGAATGCTTTGTTTGGCATGGAAAGCACTTCATGACCCAGCCCTTTCCTATGCTTCCAGTCTTCCTACACTTGATTGTCCTCTATACTCTATAGTCCCAGCCTATCTGTCCTTCCTCCCACATGACCCCCCATCTTCCAATCTTGTGCCTCTTCACTGACTGCCCCGACCCCCCCTGCTCCTGCCATGCCTGGAATGCTCTGCCTCCTCACCTTCACCACCTGGGTTCCTTCAAGGGCACTTTTTGCTTTTCTTTCTCTCTTTAGTGCTTAGCATAGTGCCTGGCACATAGCAAGCTCTGGGGTCCAGTCCTGGGTATGCTGTTTCCTCTCTGTGAGATCTTGGGCAATAATCTAGTTAGCTAGTTAGCATTAGTTAAGAGTTAATACTAGTTAGCATTTCCATAGCTCTTGAAGGTTTCCTAAGTGCTTTACATAGATTATCTCATTTGGATCTCACAACCACCTCAAGAGGTAGGGCCTAT
Organism: Phascolarctos cinereus; assembly: GCF_003287225.1. Lineage (NCBI taxonomy): Eukaryota > Metazoa > Chordata > Mammalia > Diprotodontia > Phascolarctidae > Phascolarctos > Phascolarctos cinereus. Next base: position 30,234,489 of record NW_027556291.1, read on the forward strand.
TTATTACCCCCATTTTACAGATAAGGAAACTGAAACTGAGAGAGGTTAAGTGATTTACCTAGAGTCACACAACTAATAAGTGTCTCAAACAGGATTCCAACCCACATCTTTCTGACCCCAAGCACTAGGCCATGTTGCTACTTCCTGTCTCTGAGTTTTAATGTCCTCAGCTGTAAACTTAGGGGAACAGATTAGATAACCCCCAAAGTTCTTTCCAGTGCCCCAAATCATGTGAGTCCCAAGGACCAACAAAAGAGTTATAAGCAGCCAGCTGAGTGGGTATGGATCCTGGGAGGCAGACAACGCAAGAATAGACAGGAAGGCCTCAGAAGACCAGTGGAATGTTACAGCTGAAGAGGGAGTCAACACAAGGGTTAAGGACCAAGGTCAGAGGTCTGGACATCTGGAAGAGTTAAAAAGAAAGAAGCCTTGGGACCACAGACCAGAGGTGAACAGGGAAGGCAGACAATGAGCATTTATTAAATGCTTACTACGTGCCAAGGACTGTGCTTGAACAGGGGATCAATGAAGATTCTTCCTGTGCCCTAACTTTTTTCTGGGATTTTTTATACTGCTTATGGATTAAGAGTTAATCCTTGACAAGTTCACCCAGGCCATACAGCTAGAAATAGGTGACTAGCACCCTATGGCAGAGATGGGGAGTAGAGGGGAAGTGAAATAACCGTCACCCGTGGTGAGTAAATCCTGCCCAGCCTCTGTGGTACAGAGCCAAGGAGGGACAGATGGTCTGTGGCTGTAGGTTATGAAACAATGCCATGTCCTGTATTTTACTCTGGGTGGACTAGTTAAAGCTTGGGGTAGAGAGAGAAGACTTCCCAGAGCAGATGAGAGAGACTAATTCTTAGAATGTTAGAGCTGAAAGGCATCACAGAAGTCATCCAGTCCAACCCAGTCATTGTAAAAATGAGGAGACTGATGACCAGCGAGGGTGAGATACTAGATTGTGGTCACACAGCTAGTTAAGTAGCAGAGTTGGGTTCTCTGACTGCAAGTCCTCTAATGGAAAACCACCTTCTAGCAATCTCTCTCTTTTACACATTTCACCAAAGTTTGAGTTAGCAGAATTCTCCTTTAAAAATCAAAGACTCTAGGGAGATTAAGCCTATGAGTCATTCAGACCTTAATGTGAATTATATTAAGATAATAATTTTGATTAAAGTAAGCCAGGAGGGATGGCTGACACACAGGATGACTGAGTCAGGAGCAGATCTTGTGAGGATAATATGATGGGCTCAATCTAAGAAGATGAGTCTTAATAGGCATCCTTGTTAAAGTCTAACACAGGTTCAACAAAAATTATCTTCTCAAGTATAAGATGGAGGACATGTAACTACAGAGCAGTTTGTCTTAAAAAGATCTGAGGGTTTTTGTAGCCTATAAGCTCAAAATGACTCAACAGAGTCAGTTAGATGGCATAGTGGATAAAATGCTGGGCCTGAAGTCAGGAAGAGCTGAGTTCAGATCTGACCTCAAGCACATCCTAGCTGTGTGACTCTGGGCAAGTCATTGAACCTCTGTTGGCCTCAGTTTCCTCAACTGTAAAATGGGGATCATTGTAGCAACTCCCTCCACCCCAGGATTGGTGTGAAGATAAATGAGATAATATTTGTAAAACATTTAGCATAGTTCTGATATACAGAAGTCCCTTAATCCTTCCTTTTTCCTTCTTTCCTTTCTTTTCCTTCCTTCCTTCCTTCCCTTCTTTCCTTCCCTTCCTTCCTTCCTCCTTCCCTTCCCTCCTTCCTCCTTCCCCCTCCTTCCCTTCCTTTCTCCCTCCTTCCCTTCTTTCCTTCCCTTCTTTCCTTCCTTCCTTCCTTCCTCCCTCCCTTCCTTCCTTCTTTCCTCCTTCCCTTCCTTCCTTCCTTCTTCCCTCCTTCCCTTCCTTCCATCCTTCCTTCCTCCCTCCTTCCCCTCCTTCCTTCCTTCCCTTCCTTCCTTCCCTTCTTTCCTTCCCTTCCTTCCTTCCTTCCTCCTTCCCTTCCTTCCTTCCTCCCTCCTTCCCTTCCTTCCATCCTTCCTTCCTCCCTCCTTCCCCTCCTTCCTTCCTCCTTCCCTTCCTTCCTCCCTCCTTCCCTTCCTTCCTTCCTTCCCTTCTTTCCTTCATTTCTTTCTTTCCCTTCTTCCCTTCCTTCCTTCCTTCCTTCCTTCCTTCCTTCCTTCCTTCCTTCCTTCCTTCCTTTCTTCCTTCCTTCCTTCCTTCCTTCCACAGTGTAATATGACAAGTGAGAAGGCCAATGCTAACCTTAGGATCTAAGAAAGGCAGAGTATCCAGAGCTATTGCCATAGCTCTGCTGTGCTCTCCCCTTGTCAGATCAGAGCATGTTGAGGATGGCAATCAGGATGGGGAAGGGCCCTGAGTCCATGCCAGGTTGAAGGAACTGCAGAATAAAATACTTAAGTGAGCCATGATAGCTGTCCATCCCTATGTATGTGAAGGGTTGTCAGATGGAAGGATTCTGCTTATTTGAATTGGCCCCACAGGACAAAGCTGGGAGCAGTGGGTGGAAGCTGCAAAGAAACAAACGTAGGCTTGAAGTAAAGACAAATGTCCTAAGAGTTAGAGCTCTCCAATAATGAAGTGGGCTGCCGTGAGAGGCAGCAAGTGCCCCCTCACTGGCAGTCTTCATGCAAAGGCCTGTCAGGGATGTTGTGGGGGGAGTTCTTAACCAGGTTTGGGTAGATCTGGATGGACTCTGAGGCTCCTTCCAACCCTGCTATTCTTTGATAAATAACGCATATCAACCTCACGAGGGGTGGGGATCTGGGACACTTCCCAAGAGCTTAGGCCTGGGTGAGGAAGGGGATTCTGGACAGCCGGAGGACATTCAGAAGGCTCCAGGTGTCTGAAGGATGGTAAAGAGGAGAAAGTAGGGTTCAAAAATGGCGGTGGCCAAGGTGCCAAAGATAAATGACCAATTCTCCAGTTTTGCTGAGGACTCTAGAAGCAGCTAGTGGACTCCTGAAAATCTCTGCTGCCTTTGGCCAAGACAGGTGTGACTTCTGCCCTGCTCATTTTACCCCAGTCTCCCCAGTTCAGTTTCTCATCTTCCTTTCCAATCTCTATCAATTCCCTACTTATGTGATTTTCTTACCGTCTTCGACACCCCACCCCCATTACTTCCTTCTCTAATTCTGGTATGTAAGTACAGTGTTTGAGGATTTGCCATTCACAGGTACCTCTAGAATGTCTCCCCCTTGACTACCAAGGCTCTCCTGTAATCTGATATGCCTCTCCTTAATTTCTCAAGAGGTTTTGATTAATCAAAGTGACTTCAGGATCTCTTTATGATAGGTACAATAAGCCCCATTACAAAAATACGCTTGAAGGTTAATGATAAAAATCCCTAAGCCTTGCCCACAGTCCCCAAACTGGCTAAATGACCAGTGAGGACAAGAGCCTGGGGGATTCTGAGAAAGCAGTCCATCTGGACAGTCAAGCTTCCATCAATATATTTGCTTTCTTCACCTTCTTAATGGGACACTCCAACCTAGCGATGGCAGATCATCATTCCAGTAGAATAGACAAGGTGTGGAGAGATGGGCTATGTACTGGGACCACTGGGATCACAAACTGAAGCATGATTGGGGGAGGGCAGTTAAACACTGAAGATGTTTCAGACTTTTTTAAGCTAGAAATTCAAACTGAAAGGAGGCAGATAGACCATAAATCACAGAGTTGGAGAAGTAAATCTGCCTTACTCGGTAGTTGCGATCATCATTATAATTCCAGGTTATACTGTACTTTAAGTGCTATAAATGCTTGTCCAGAAATAACCCCATGAGGTCAATAGTACAAGGGCTGTTAGGCCCGTTTTATGGATGAGAAAAATGAGGCTCTGAGAGCTCAGACAACTTACTCAGTTCATTCACCTTGTCCATCAAAGACCTGGGGCTCAAATTCTGAGTCTAGGATACTTTCCATTTATATGAGGGGTTCTTAACCTGAGGTCTTTGAACTTGATTTTTTCAAAAGTATTTGTATAACTATATTTCAATATAATTGGCTTCCTTTGATATCCTATACATTTTGTTTTATGCATTTGAAAACACGATTCTGAGAAGATGTCTGTAGGCTTCCATAGATTACTTATGGGCTTCATGACCCAAAGAAGGTTCAGGAGCCCTGGGCTACACCAAAATTCCTTCTTTGTAGATGAGCCCCTTGAATGAGCCGGTCAGGACACCTCACCTGGAGCCCTGTGACCTGTATGGAATGTGCCTAAGCTGAGCCCCCTTAGACAAGTTTCCCATGGAGCTAGAAGATGTGGACAGATGTGGGCTCTAGAACTCATCTCTCCAACTATTATCCAGAAAAAAAAAAACACACGGCAGCACAGGCATCAAAATACACAGCAAACCACACAGTTCTGAACAAACCTCTCCTAGTTAGGCCTTGTTTGGAGAAGCTGCCTCGGGTGGCTGGACCACGCGAAGAAAACGAATGGCTGAGTTGGGAATTTCAGGATGTGGCAGGACGCTCTTTGTAAAAGCCCACCACAGCCATGCACATGTCTACATTACCCCCCTACCCCCCACGCCCAACAGGAGTGGCCTTGCCCCATTTTCAGTCTACTCTCAGTTGGAGTGGCGGTTAGAGAGGGGGCGGCCAGCTTTGCTTTTCCTGGGCAAGTAACATGAGAAATCCCCTGTGACCTATGGTACAAATACAGTTGAGAGCAACAACAAAAAATCCTTGGAGTGAACCCACCAAGCTCTCCTGGAGGAGTCAATGCAACCAATTCAATTTAACAAACATTCACTTATCACATACCTACTCTGTGCCAGGCAGTGCACTAGGCTCCTGGTGGGCAGGGGAAAGTGGGAGAGAGAGCAAGAAGAAGGAGAGAGCTAACCCAGGCCCTGCTCTCCAGAAGCCTACAATCTAGTAGGAAGAAGAAAAAGTACAAAAACAACTCTGATATAAGGTAGAATGAGAAATCCAAAGAAGAGGTCCAGGCAAAGGACCCTGACACATAGTAGGAGCTGACATTTATACATAGCCATTTAACGTTTGCAAAATACTCAGTATCTATGACCTCCTTTTTTTGTCTCACAACAATCCTAGAAAGTCAGTGTTAACCCCATTTTACAGATAAGAAAACTGAGGCCCAAGGATGTGAACTGGCATGCCCAAAGTAACTCAACTACTAAGTGTCAGAGGGAAGACTTGCACCCAGGACTTCCTGACTTTAAGGGCAGCGCTCTTTCCACTATGCCAGGTTGCTGCTCCCTCTTCATGTGAGGAAGGTGATAACACTTGTGTGGGTATCAAGGCAGGGAGAAAATCTAAAGGCTTCGTGGAGGAGTAGTGCCAAAGTTACGAATTAAAAGCAAGAGAATTGAACAGATGGAACAACAGAGGCAGGATAGTGGGTTCTGACCAAACCATTCCCGGCCCAGGGGTCAGTGGGAACAAGGCCGAGGCAAAAGGAGGTTCCTAGAGCCAGACCGGATTTAACATCCCAATATAGCCAGCTGTGGTTTCTCACAGCCTTCTTCCTGGAATTCTTTCTCCCACTTTGTCTTAAGTGAGATTCTTCAACATGGGTAACCCAGGAAATCATGGATTTTCCTTTCCTACCGCTTGTGACAAGAGTTGGGGAAGTGGTCACTTTAGAAGGTGGCCCACATGACATTTCCTCAGAGAAAAAGGGCAGTTCCACAAGGCTACTAAGTGTGAGTTAAACTTGGGCAGGAAGTACTCAGAGAAGCTATGGTTTTTGAGCCTGGAAAAAGCCACGAACTCAACCTGTTAAATGAACCAGGCACTTAAGAGGTCATGTGCCCTATTCTCTCTACAATTCTCTGTGAAGAGGGAAAGAAGGGGTCTCTGGCTTGAAAAACACAGGCAGGTAGGGAATCAGAGGATCTCCAATCTAATTGGTAAAGCCTATTAGGAAACAGCACTAAGAAAGAGCTAGGCAAAGCATTTCATCTAGAGAGCCAGTGATTGAGGCCCACCTAGAGGAAAACTGGTTTGACCCTAACATAAATAGAGGCATTTGGAACCTCATCAACTCACTGTAGGCAGCCCTGTGGCTGCGTTTCCACCAGCCATCTCTGGCTTGTTATCACATGCCGTAGAGAAGATGCTCTGCTGTATTTCACAGGTGGGGAAGACAGTCATTATCATCTTGTTAATATCCACCTTGGAAATTCAAAACAAACCACTTCAGGGCAGGCCGACCTCAGAGACCATCTAGGCTATCCATAACTGCACAGACACCATTTGGGACGTGACCAGCCAGCCTTTACTTGGCTGGGGATGGGAGAGGGATTGAGTTGGGGGACAGGACTCACTCCCTCCTAAGGTGGCCCATTCTCATTTTGGGCAGCTCATGGTTAGAAAGTTTCTCCTTATATTTGAGCTCAAATCTGCCTCTGCAGCTTCCACTCATCTCTCCCTCTGAGAGCATGCAGAACAAGCCTGATCCTACATCATAAGACATCCCTTCAAATACTTAGAAAGCTATCCATCATCCTCTCCTCCCTGTGGATTCTCCTCTTCACCCTCCACTGGCTGCCAAGTCTTGTCTTCTCTGCCCAGGGCACTGCCACATTCCCAAGTTCCTTACAGTCCCCCCTTCATCCTGGTTGCCCTCATTTAGATGTGATCCACCTTGGTAACACATCCTCCTTAAAGTGTGGTGCCCAGAACTGAACACTGTGCTCCAGCTATGAGATGAGATGACCGGGGCAGACTGGGGCGTGGGATAGGGGTAAAAAGTAATCACCTCCCCAGTCCTGGATGTTGTGTCTCTGCCAGGCCATGTTGTTGACGCCTAATGACTTTGCAGTCTACTAAAAGCCCCTGGATCTTTTTCACTTGGCCTGCTGTCTAGCCAGTGATTCTCATTCCTGCACTTGAGCAATTGGATTTTTTAACCCAAGTTTAAGATTTTGTATTTGTCTTTATTAATTTTCATCCTATTTGATTCAACCCATTATTCTAGACTGCAGCCTTTAAGGCCACACGTGGCCTTCTAGGTCCTTAAGCATGGCCTTTTGACTGAATAAAGGCTGCACTTAAGGACCTAGAGGCCACAGGTTCTCCACCCCTGTTCTAGCATGATCCGAGAATTTTTTTTGGCACATGGATCCTATTGTCCAGTGTGCTAGTTTTCCCTCCCAGCTTCGTGTCATGTGCCGATCTGACAGGCACAACACCTATGCCTTTGTCCACACCACCAATAAAAATGCTGAGCAGAACAGGGTTGACTTTCAGGTCAACTCGAAATAAGGAAACAAGAGCATTAAATGTCCCAGATCAATACCATGTCCATAAATTGACATTCATTACTTCACATCCATATCCCTTTCCTTCTTGATTGATTAAAGTGAGGGGCTGCAAAGAAGTGGTTTTCCCTGCCTGGGGAAATCCCCAATTGTCCACGCTTCAAGCCTTCCATTAGACCAAGCTTGTTGGGCATGGTTCACTTCACACCTGCACAAAACAGACTTGTCATTTCACAAATACAAGTCAGAGACCTCTGAGAAGAGCAATGCGTCAAGCAGTTGTTCTTCCTGCGCCCGCCCCTCCCCCTCCTAAAAAAGCCTTGTGGTTAATGACAGCCCCAAACAAGGAAAGCAGACTGAGCTGGAGCTCACTCCCAGTTCAGCAGAGTGCACACACATGCATATGGCCACGCAGCTTCTGCCAGGATTGATTGAGGGTTTACATTCAAGATACTGTGGGTCTGTAATTCCTACTCTCCTTGTAGCCAGCTTTCATCCTAATTAATTCCAATTTCACATGAAATCCCATAAAATAAACATTTACAACACAAATAAAATGAGTCACCAAGCAGCCAGATTGCCCCAGTACTTGACAGAAAGAATAGGCGTTGACTCAAATTTAATTTGGCAAAAGCAATTCAATTTCATAAACTACATGCTTGGTGCTGCTGAGACAAAGAAGAAATATGATACTGACAACTGCCCTCAATGAGTTTATAATCTAACAGCAGGCTAAGACAAGTATAGAAGGTCTAATGGAGTAGGAACAAAGGAGAGGCCCAGGATAAAGGATAAACAGCTAGAAAGATCACAGAATCGGGGTGACAGCCACAAGGGACCTCAGAGGTCACCTAAATCCAAGTGCTTTGTTTAATAGGTGGAAGAAACTGAGGACCAAAGAGAAGCAATTTGCCCAAGGTCACATAGCTGGGACCAAAGCCAGGCCTCAAACCCAGTCCTTCAGACTTTGGAGCTCTTTCCCCTGTATCATGATGCCTCAGAACATGATAAGAAATTGAAATTGAAATTTAACTTTCAATTAGGGCATTCAGAGAACGCTGCTTGAAGGGGATGGGAACAGGCAGAGATGAGGTGGAGAGGAGAGAAAGGAGGAGGCGGGGAGGAGGGAGGGAGAAGAACCAGCATTCCTCGTGAAGGCCTCAAGCCTCAAACCCAACTAGTTTACCAGCAAATAAACCTGGTTGGTGGTATGCACTATATACCATAGCCCTGTTAGAGAAGTACTCAAGAGAAATCGTGCCAGCAGCAGAACTGTAGGGAAGGCTAGCCCTAGGCATTGGTGTGCAGGCTACTTTCTACCCCCTGAGCTGGAGTACCCATGTCCTACTCAGCATGTGACCAAACACATACTTCTTCCAGGAGAGGAAAACTTCCAGCCTCCACCATGAGCCTTTGGCCTGGTGGCATCCATTCCCTATATCAGGTTGCAATGTGTCTCCCTGTGCCCTCTACCCATTGGCCCTGCTGTTGCCTTCTGGAGTCAAACAAAAGTAATCTCATTCCTCTTCCCTGAGACCACCTTTCAAATATTTGAGGACAGCTATTATGCCATCCCCACCACCTAATCTTCCTTTAATGGGCTAAATACCTCTTCTCACCAGGAACTATGTATATATGGGTAGGTTTCAGGGAGTCCTTGAACCTGGTGATGGGAGTGAACAGTCTCAAACAGGAGATTTTTCTATTTTTCAAAAGGTGGCAAAGAGAAGTTATTTAACTAAGGAGTGACGGCATAGCAGAGTGCAGTGGTGTCAAATGGATCCCTGCAGGCCGCATAATGACTTAGAAAACTACAAATTAACATTATCTATGTTGTGTTGTACTTTTATTTCTTTTGTTAGACACTTCCCAATGACATTTTTCATCTCATTCTGACCCAGGGGACCTGCAGGAAGTATGTTTGACACCTTTGGCATAGCGGATACAGCTGGCCTTGATGTAGGGAAAAGCTGAGTTCCCCTCCTGCCTCTGACACATACACGAGCTGTATGACCCTGGGCAAGTCACTTAACTTCTCAGTGACTGGCCCAGGAAGACTCTAAGACTATAAATGACAGAAGAACTGCAAATCGAATTCCCTATATCAATGTAATCACAGAATTGAACAGATAAATAAAACAAACAAAAAACCAGAATGTGGCCATGAGGGCTAAAGACAGAGGCTCAAGGTCAAAGGGTCAGGTCCCCTCCTTGTTTTGTGACTTCCTTTGGGAAGTCAGACACTAAACTTGGCCTTTTCCTGTGTCTCTATCAACAAAATCAAACTCCTGTTCATAATGAACTGTGAGATCTTCCGCCACCAGTCAAAGTCACATAATGAATTACATGGGCTTCTTCCTAGAGAATAATGCCAGGGGAAGACGGATTAATTCTGATGGTTAGCTTTTACCTTCCTTGAAGGATTGTGACAATCTGGGGAGCACATCACTCAGAGAATGTTACACCTTGTTTACACATCCAGCACTTAGCCTGGCACATAGTAGGTACATAATACATGCTAGTTGGCTGTGACTGCTCTCTGGGGGTTATGAAGGCAGTTTGGGTAGTGAAAAGAACACTGGGTTTGAAGCCAGGGGACCCAGGTGGAGAACACAATTTCAATCCTATGTGACCTTGGGCAGATCATTTCCCTTAACAGGCCTTCTCCACCAAATTAAAGGACAGGACTAGATTTCTAAGATCCCTTCCAGCTCCAAATCTGGCAATCCTCCCAGGGATGTGAGATAAGGCTGGATTCCTGCCCTTGAACAAAAGCTTACAATCTACTGGAGAGACAAGGCTTGGCTTCCTGACAAAGTCAGAGAACAATTTAAAGGTGGTGTATCAGCAAATGTGGGCAACGATATGATATGGGCAACCTGAAATGACAAGGGGTGGGGCAAGGGAGAGGGTGGTATTCACCCCTCTGTGCTGAGAGTACAGCCTCTGTCTTCTCCTTGTCAGAATGTGGTCCTCTTTGCTAGCTCTGTAGGGCCTGCAAGCTGCTGCTTGACGTTCATGCAAGCTGATGATTTGGAAATCAAATAGACTGCAAGCTCCCTGAGGGCAGGGACTGGCATTTTTATCATTACATCCTGGTACCTAGCACAGTGTCTGGCACATAAGTAGGCTCTTAATAAATCAGTCCTTGCAAGTAGGGTAAAGCAGAAAGAGCCCTGGGGACAGCTAGGTGGTACAGTGGATAGAGCAACGGCCCTGAAGTCAGGAGGACCTGAATTCAAATTTGGTCTCAGACCAAACACTTGACACTTACTAGCTGTGTGACCCTGGGCAAGTCACTTAACCCCAATTGCCTTAAAAAAGAAAAATAAAAAACAGAAAGAGCCCTGACTCTGTAGGCAAAGAACCAAGGTTCAAATCCCACTTTCACTGCTGCATGACCTTTGGCAAATCATTTCCTTTGCCTAGACCTCAGTTTCCTCATCTGCTAAATGGAGTTGAAGTAGATGGTCTCCAAGGTGACTTCCAACTTCATATTGAGGATCCTACAACTTTTATGAACCAATGTAGAACAAAGTAAGCAGAGCCAGAACAATTTATACAATGACCATGATAATATAAAAGAAAATATCTTTGAAATTCATCAGAATTCTCAGCAATGGAATGACCAATCACGACTTCAGAGAGCTGCCAGCAAAGCACTCTTCCCATGTCTCAGCAGAGACATGGTGGCCCAAAGTGCAGAATAAGGCATACATTGTCAGACATGGCCAATATGCTGATTTATTTTGTTTAATTGTACCTCCTGGTTATGAGGGGCAGCTCTACAAAAGGGTGAAGGGAAGTGATTCAGTCTTCATCTGAAGACTTCCAATGATGGGAAAGTTACTACCTCCTAAGGCAAACCATTCCATTTTTCGATACCTCTGCTATTCGTTAAAAAGTGCTTCTTTATATCGCCCTCAAACCAGTCTCTCTGCAACCCAATAACAATAATAACAATTGGTACTGCTATAATGCTTTAAAGTTTACAAAGTACTTTTCAAAATCTCATTTGATCCTTCAAATCCCACTTCTGCGTCTTCCTAGCTGTGTGACCTTGGGCAAGTCACTTAGTCTCAGGCAACTCCCTATGACTGACTGACCATCTCAGATTGTGGTCAGCACTGGTGAGAGACTAACATACTGTAGGGAAGGGGTTTAAAATGAACTTTATTCTGTCCAAATCTGATGTTTAGGCTGGGCAGGAAACTCAACCTTATCAATCCAAGTGCTGCATCTTTTGATAAAGATGTTAAAAAAAACCCAACAACACACATTTGGACTTGACATCTATTATGCATCTAGTCACTATTATGGGTGTTATAGTAGATATAAAACCAAAGCACCTACCTTCAAGGAACTTACAATCTAATTAGGAAGACAAGACATGCGCACAGGACAGTATATAATCACATACCAGGCTGAATTCTGCAGACTCTAAATACCGCTGTTAAGAGAAGAAGAAATCAATGTGTGCTGAAGTAGTCAGAAAACTTTGGGAAGAGTACTAAGCAGATGTGATCATTTCACAGTGGTGCACAATGGAATGGCAACAAATTAATTTGCATGAAAAACTTGTGAGATGAGGGTTGTGTTAAGGAGCAAGACACATTGCTCAGCAGTAACTTTTCAGGGTTCACAGTATCACATGTACTGTTCTTCCACAAAAACTTTGCTCTGATATATTGCCCTATTAATACCAGCAGACAAAAAGGTGCAGTAGATACTGTACCAAATGGTAAATTTGAGGAGTATGAGACTAGCAGCAGACAACCTAACTACCTACTATCTGGGGACTAACACAGCCAAATTGAGAGAGACATTACCAGAAGATTTCTCGCTGGATAATGCATTCATTTTTGCCTTGGGGACACATAAAACAGATTAAAAATGGGCAGCTAGCTGGCACAGTGGACAGACTGCTAGGCCTGGAGTCAGGAAGACCTGAGTTCAAATCTAATCTCAGACACTTACTAGCTGTGTGACACTGGGTAAGTCATTTAACATCTACTTGCCTCAGTTTCCTCAACTGCAAAAGGGGGAAGATAACAGCACTGACCTCACAGGGTTGTTGTGAGGCTTAAATGAGATGATATTTGCAAAGCATTTAGAACAGTGACTGGAATGCAGTAGGTACCATATAAATGCTTATTCCCTTCCCTGTCCCTAAAAATACCGTACATCCTACTTCTCCTTCCACACTGTTGGTGGCAGAGTGATAGAAAATCAGCAGACTCATAAGTGTGGTAAGATTCATTCAGTCCTTAGATTGCCCCCAAAACATTAACCGTTGATACTCTAAAACGGAGAGCCTAAATGTTAGGTCCATGCCCAAAGACCAATGGATTAGTTGATACACTCCACTAGGAGCTAAAGACACCTCCACACTGACTATCCTGCTACAAATTAAAGCAGAAGACAAAAGGAAGGTGTCATTCAATGGAAGGATTGCTCATAGACTTCTTGGAGAGGCAAATAAAGAATTTCATTGTGGAAATCCATGTGGAAAAATAACAGGATCAAGCAGTTAGGATTAAAACACTAAAGATTCAATTTGATCCAAGAAGAATTTCTACGTATCTGCTATGGGCCAGATACTATGCTAGGAGTTGAAATGGAAGAAACCCCCCAAAGCAAACCAAAGCTTGCCTACAAAGAACTTCCATTCTAGTGGGGGTTGAGGAGGAGTCAAAGGATTGTAAACTACTAAGAAACTTCATGCCTGTGCACAAGATCATAGGATTTAGAACTGGAAGGGGACCCTGATGGGGAAGAGCAATGGGTTGAATTTTTGAAGATGAAATTCAATACAGATAAATGTAAAGTTTTATACTTGTTGGATACATTATAGCAGGGATTCCTTTCATGTTTGGATAAGAACAGATAGCCACTGAGGTCCTTTCCAACACTAACATTTTGTGAGTCCCTGATTTAGTCCAATTGTCATTTTCAAAGGAGGAAAAGAAGACTCAGAAAGATGAAGAGACTTGGCCAAAGTCACATAAGGGGCAATGGACAAAGCTGAGATTAAAACCTAGGGCTTCCAGCTTCAGAACCAATACTCATTCCACTACACAGCATCATAAATATTTCTCTTAAGAAGATAAGCGGCATTGGTCCAACCATTCCAGGGAACAATTTGGAATTATGCTAAGAACATGACTAAGACATCCATACCCTTTAATGCCCAAGATCCTACTGCTATGCATATATGCAAAAGAAGTCAGTGACAAAAAGACAAAGCTTATATATGCCAAAACATTTATAGCATCCCTTTCTTTGGTAGTAAAACCTGGAAGCCAAGTAGACGTCTATCAACTGAGAGATGGCTAGATGAGGTGGCACAAGATTTTAATGGAATTATTACTGTCATGTAAAAAATAAGTGTAATGAATGCAGAGAAATAGGGGAAGATTTAGATGAACTAATGCAGAATAAAGTAAGCAGAACCAGAAAAACAATGTAACATAAATGGAAAGAATAGCAACCAAACAATTAAAACTGAATACTGTGAAATAATGACCAAGCTTGGCTCCAAAGAAGAGATATGAAAAGGTAGCCCCTCCCTTCTTTGCAGAGATAAAGGTTTCTGGGTATGGAGTGCTTGCATATAATGTCAAAATTTTGCCGATCTCTTCTTTCCCCTCATTTTTTATTCTTCTTACAAAAGGATGGCTTTGGGGGAGGGAGCGAAGGGAAAGATACATTGGGAAGTGTAGGTGATATAAAAACAAAAGATATCAATATGATTTTTTTTAAAAGAAGTCAACTGGAAGGCATTGGAGTGGTGACAACCGACATCATAAAAATGAAATTGACTATATCTTAACAGACAGGAAACATCTGTAGCAGAAATTTTAGAATCAGCTGTCTGTGTACAGTCAGATCATTCACTGGTTAGAGCAAAGGTCAAGCTAAATACCAAATTGGAAGAAAAGATAAAGATGAGAAGATACTGTATATGATTATAGCAGCTCCAGCCTGACCTGTTTAAACAAGTTGCTAAACAGCACAAAATTAAAGACAGTAACTCGTATTTTTTAGAGGAGTTTAACCAATGAAAACAGTCCCCACCACAAGTAGTACAAGTGATCTCAAGAAAATGCCTCAGTCAACAAACACTTAATCTCTTGCCAAGTGGAGAGATATGGCAGCCAAGGACAACAATGGTGATGGAAGGCTATGAGCAATATCGCTTCACAAAACATCAAAAAGTAGTGGAGGAAAAAGGGGACCTGCTGAGGGCTTGGCAGGAGATCTAGCTAAGGCTAGTTCATACTGTGAGAATTTGCAGATTAAACCAGAATGAGGACTCCAGACATGAAATGGGATAGATCTGCTACTATTTTTTATCATGATAGCTTCATTTGTGAATCGAATGGAAAACCACTATGTGAATTCTCAAAGTTCTCGGTACCAGATAAACTCTAAGAAGATCTATAAAATTCAGATGGACCACCAGACCATCAAATTAATCCTCCGGGGTGTGTGTGTGTGTGTGTGTGTGTGTGTGTGTGTATGTATGTCTTCTTTTTTGGGGGGCTAGGCAATGGGGTTAAGTGACTTGCCCAGGGTCACACAGCTAGTAAGTGTTATGTGTCCGAGGACTGGGAAAGGAGGTGAGCTGATCGTGTGGCTAGAACAAGAGGCAAGAGAAAGATAGCCTGAGAGTAACAAAGGTGTTCCCCACGATGTTCATAGCTGACACTTTAAGTTTTGCACAGCACTTCACTTATAGTGTCTCACTTGATCTTCCTGATGGATCTGTGTGATGATTATTACAGATATTATCCTCATTTTATAGAAAAAGAAACTGAGGCTCAGAGACATTAAATAAATTACCCGTGGACATACAACTCTATTAGAGGGAGGATTAAATGCCAGGTCTTTCCTGGTTGATTCTGAAGCCAATGTTCTCTCCACCATGTCAACACTGCCTCTCCATAGATGTTAAAAGAAGCAGTAGAGGATTTCCAGCACTAGGAGATCCCCTATGAGAGACTCATGGAAAGATATAGACTAGAAGTGCACAGAATGAAGAGGAAGAGTACAGAGAAGCAACTCAACTGAGGAAATCAGGGTTCCAGAAGTAGCCGAGTATTTAGCTCCATTTGAGCACATCTGCTTTGTTCCAGGCACAATGCGAGATACTTGGGATAAAAAGAAAAATATGCATTGGTCCCTGTCCTCATGAAGGAAAAGGAAACAGCTAAATAAGTACAAAATATAGACAAAGTAGGTACAAAATAATATGCATTTGGTCAGGGAGGCTCTAGGAAGGAAGAATCCAGAAGGGCCCCATGTAGTACGTGAGCTCATCCTTGAAGAGAGCTAGAGATGCCAAGAAACTGAAGTGAAGAGGAAGAACAGTTTTCCAGGCATGAGAAAATAGCCTGTACAAAGGCATGGAGGTGGGAGATTAAATGTTCTCTACAGAAAATAGAAAAGATGTGCCACTCCACCAATTTGGGCGGAATTCTGTAGCTGGTATTACTTCTGGCAGTTGTTGTTCAGTTGTTTCAGTCATGTCTGACTCTTTGTGACCTCATTTGGTGTTTTGGCAAAGATACTGGGGTGGTTTGCCATATCCTTCTCCAGCTCATTTTACAGATGAGAAAACTGAGGCAAACAGGGTAAAACGACTTATTCAGGGCCACACAGCTAGTGTCTGAGGTCACGTTTGAACTCAGGTCTTCTTTTGGTTATATTTCTTTAATGGCCTCTGACAATAACAACTTACTTCCCCCCACCCCCAAAGTCTGGACCTATGATTTCATCAGGAAAGGGAATTTCTGAAATGAAAATTCCCTTCAATAATGCAGAACAGCCACTATTCTGCAACTTATTTTCTTAAAGTTTCCTAGGGACACTGAGTGGTGATATGACTCATGTGTCAGAAGCAGGACCTGAATTCAGGAGGTCCTGATTCCAAGGCTGGTCCTCTATCTATTATATTGACTCTCCTGTACATAATGTTTTATGATTACAAAGTGGTTTACATCCATTAGCTCCTCTGATGACCCCAAACACCCTGTGACATAAGTAGTTCACTTTAATATGTCTATTTTACAGGTAAAGGAACCAAGGCACAAGAAGGCAAAATTACTTATTCAAGATCACAGAGGTCATAAACGATGCATTCAGTGCTGACGGGGATAGTCTTTTGTCTCCATGAGACTCCACCTCACTATGCCACCTCGATTCTCATGAGAGATCAAAGGCCTCTGCCTTTGCTAAAGATGCTAAGCTTCTCTGCTTCCCAGGCACTGTTGCTCATCCTTTGTGCTCAAAGAAGACCACTGACATCACAGGGTGGTGTCTTGACTTGTGGGTGAATTGGATTTCAGTGAGGCAGAGCTGCACAAAGTCGTCAGCCTCATTGTCTCTTCCAGAGTCATCCAAGTCTAGTGGCCAGACAAAAGTCAAGACCACTGGCAATGGCCCAGGGTACAGTGGATGACCTCGGCATCTTCGACGTCTGACCAAGCTCTAAGCATTCCACAGTGCCTGTTTCAGCCACCTTCATAGCCATTGGAACAACTTGTTTTCATCCGCCCATTCTACCAGGTCATACATGGTTGATGATTATTCAAATCCAGCCTTAGACATTTCCTAGCTGTATGAATTGGACAAGGCATTTAACTGATGCCTGTGTTATGTTCCTCAAATGTAAAATGGGAGTGATGATATCCCCTACGTCTCAGGATTGTTGTCAGGATGAAAGAGATAATGTTTGTAAAGTGCTCAGCACAATGCCTGGCACGTAGTAGGTGCTTAATAAATAAATGCTTGTTTCCCAACAGGGCAGGTGAACTCCCAAGGTGGTTGCTAGTATGTCTGAATGCCAAGCAATGGGCTCACCATGTCCCTAAAGGCTACTTATTTTGAGAATATCTCCCACACATGATGTTCCAGGACCCCATTTTAATGAGGTGACAGTGCTCGTCCATCATATTGTGCTAACTTCATCTGAAAAAATAGTTTTGCTAAAGAGAAAGCTTCTTTGCAGAGCAAAGTTTCTATTCAAAAAGAACAACTGAATGAAAGGAACAAAGGGGCCCTTATTATGGTGGACCCTTACAAAGGAGCTCCAATCATATCAGAAATGGGACCACTTCAGATATATAGGTAATGGTGAATGCTTACTCCTGATGACATTTGGAGGGACCTTCCCCTGTGCCACTTGCCTGATTTAGGTTAATGAGAAGACAGACAGCTTCAATCACTTTGAAGGAAAGGCTGCTCAGGGCTGTGCTCGTCCTCTCATGGGTGGATCCAGAGTAGGGCTCTCAAGTTTATAACCTAGAACTTTCTGGTTTCAGCAGAAATATAGCATCAAGGGGAAGCACTTGAGAGATGAATCCCAGGGTCATAGCGAGAGGTAGAAGGGGCCTCTGAGGCAATTTAGCCCAATCCCCTGGTTTTACAGATGAGGAAATTAAGGCCTTGGGAAATTAGGGGACCTGACCAAGGTCACATAGGTAATAAAAAGCAGAGTCAATATTTACACCCTGATCTTCTGATTCCACTGTACCACTTGGTTTAAGTATGACAATTTCTGTTGAATTCTAGAATGCCCAAGCTGGAAGAGGTCTTTGAGATTACCTAGTTTAACTCCTTCATTTCATAGAAGATGATAGTGAGGCTCAGACAAGGGAATGGCCTTATTAAAGGCCTCAGAATGCTAGCTCTAGAGCAGAAAGGGACCCCCGAGTTCACCTTTTTACACAGGAGGAAGTTGAGGCCCATAGAGGTTAGTGACATGTCAAGGGTCACAAAAGGAGTAAGATCAGATGCATAATTTGAACATAGAGCCTCTGAATCTAGAATCTGTGCTCACACAGACAGTTAGTGGTGAAGCCAGGTTCCCTGACTTCCATTTTAATTTTGTAGTACGCTAACCTGCCTGTCTTTCTTCCATTTTAATCTTCTCCTTTGATCTTCTAGTCTTCATATATCCCATCCCCCTACGCCTATTTTGATAGTGAAATAGGAATACCTCAAATCCATTGGGGGTGTGAGGGAGAGGGAAGGGAAAGGAAAAAAGGGAGTAAAGGAGAGGGGAGAGGAGAGGGAGAGAGAAAAAGGGAGGGAAGGAGACAGAGACTGATTTAATCAGGACTATCAAGCAATGGAGTATTGGGGAAACATACAAATCCATCAAAATGACTTCTGTAAGTTGGGCCTTAACAGTAAGCCTAAAGATATAAGACACATGAGCTTTCCTGAAGAGAAGATGGAAATAGATTATCAATCAATACCTGTCATAGACCCAAAGGCCTCCCATATGCTGCCACCAGACAGGAGTGGAAGAGCCTAGCTGAAGCCTGACACTCTGCTCTCCAAGGGAAGAGAAAGGAGAGTGAGACACAAATGAAAACAACAAAAGATCAGAGATATTTAACACTGGAGGGGCTGTGGGCACAAATAATTCACTGTTGATGCAACTGTCCATTGGTCTAACCATCATGGAAAACAATTTAAAATTATTTGAGAAAACTCACTTAACTGTTTATACTCTTTGACCCCAAGATCCCTCTGCTGGGCACAAACCCCAAGGAAACCAAAGACAGAAAGCGAGGTTCCATTTATAGCAATATATTAAAAGTTGTACTTTTTAATGCTGGAAACGAAGTGAGCGCATGTTAATTGGGGAAGGGCTGAACAAATTATGGTACGTGAACGTTACGGGATATTTTTGTACTGTAAGAAACAACACACGTGAGAAATTTAGACCTTGGAATTGAAAGCATTTTAAAACCTGGCTTCTTACTTCCCTAGTCTTCTTTCACTTTCCTCCCCTCTATCCGTCTACAATCCAGGTAGGTTGGCTGGCCTATTTACAATTCCTCAAAGACGATACATCTCTCCTTCTCATGCCTTTGTACTGGCTGCCCCCTACCTAAAATGTTTTCCCTCCTCCCTTCTGCCTTCCGGTTTCCTTCAAGACTCAGCTCCATGTGTTGTTTCATTGTGTGTGACTGCTTTTCTTTGTTACAAGGTAGGAGGATAAGGGGTCTATCTAGAGCTTATCTGGCTTTCCATCTACTCTGTACATATCTTGTAGTTATTTACATGTGTTTTTCCTACTGACCCATTTGAATGTAAGCTCCTTGAGGTCAGGGACTGTGTTTTTGCTCTTTGTTGTATCTCAGAGCTTAGCAAGCATTTAATAAAAGCTTGTGACTCACTGTATGAACTAATGAAGAATCAATGATATAAATAAAAAGAAAACACCCACTAAATTGTAGCTGAGCATTGTGTGGTCTTAGAGAAGAAATAAGAAAGGGACTGTCTTCATTTCCTTGGAGACCTAGAAGACAATGTGTAAAATGTTGCAAATGCTGTGAGATGAGGTTACTGGGTTGTTCATTAGAGGCTTTTCTTTGTTAAAAAGTAGCAGGAGAAGAGTTGGTTAGGTCCGATCTAGAAAGGGCTATGATGAAAAAAAGAAGGCATTTAAGCAAATGCCCCAGTTTAACAGGAATTTGAGTGGTGAGGGGCTAAATCATGAAGAAGTGACCTTAGAACAACTGTGTCCCAAGCCCTTATTTCTCTTTCTGTTCTACTCAAGTCACATGCTCCTCTTCCTAAGTAAAGAACTGGAGGCAACATAACACCTTTCTGCATTCCATGCTGTGAGAGCTCATTCAGAAAGTTGGAGGATCATATATTTCAAAAGTTAGGTAGCCCAGTGGATAGAATACTGGACCTGGAGTCAGGGAGACTTGAGTCTGAATGAATCTGGCCTCAAACACTTTCTAGCTGTGTGATCCAGGGCAAGTAAAGTACTTCCCCTGTCTGCCTCAGTTTCCTCATCTGTAAAATGGGGGAAATAACAGCACCTACCTCTCCCAGGGTTGTTGTGAGGATCAAATGAAATCATATTTGTAAAGTGCTTTGTAAACCTTAAAGAGCCATATAAATGCTAGCTAAAGTGGCTAGTTACTATTGATAGATTTCAAGCTTGAAAATTATCATAGAAAACCTCAATGTCCAACTTCTTCAGTTTACAGAGGAGAAAATCAAGGTCCAGAGAGTTAGGTGACTTACCCAAAGTCACAGAAACATTAAGTGACAGGGTCACAATTGAAACCCAGGTGCCCTGACTCTAAATACAGCATATTTTCCACTCCAGGTTTGTAACAACAGTTTTCAAGAGGGCAAGTCCATTTTGAATCCAAAGGATAAAGCCCGTTTAACAAAGAGAAAACTGCTGTTTTAACACAATCACAGGATTTGAATTGGGCCCCACTTTCCTGAAACCTATTGTTCTCCCTGAGCCAAGTAGGAAAGGGGCAGGTTATTACGGCTGCCACCACTAGCCCTACTCTCCCTCTCCCCATTCCCTCCTCCTCCCTTCCAAACAGCTAGAAGGTAACTGGATGTCAGTTGATAACTTACGATATTGTCAAGGATGGCTGAGCAGGCAGGTTCCTAACAATTTGTCTTGCTCTATTCTATCCTATCACTCACTTTTCATTTCTTCCTCTTGTGTTCCCCTTCCCACTTTAGCTCCTGGAAGCTTTTCCTCTCAAATTTTCTATTTTCTCATCTCAAACATTTCTCTCATTGCTGCTGCCAGGGATTTGACCCCATGCAGTGCTAGATGACTTCAACATAACAGATAGGGCTGTTCTTATAATGTTAGGGTACTGAGCAGAGGCTCAGGGTACTGCTGTCCCCTCTGTGAGGCAGGACAGTAGGGAAGCACTGACGTAGTTACTCTGGGGGAACAGAGAAGGAGAGGGGCCAATGCTGCCAGGTATGCCCCCCTTATCCCCCGAGGCCCAACCAACAATAAAGAAGTAAAGGGGCTTGTGGTAGCCATGCCAGCACGAAGTAAAGCTTCATGATTTCAATAGCAGATTTCAACGCATAATTTGGGGATTTCTGGTCAAATAACCATTCCCAAATGGTTTCCTTGGTCTCGGGTTATTGGGAGAAATTGACATTTCAACCCCTTCATAATATGACCTTTTTAATTTGGCTCACCAACTAAGTAATTTATTTATTACAATTTAAGTAATTTATTAATTACTTCATTTAGAATTAAGTAATTTAAGTAAATTATTGGTCATCATTACCAGTTGGTAATGATGACCAATTTCAAAGAAGAAAAGTGCAAAGACCAGAAGTTGGAAAATTCAGCTGACCCCATCTGACTCAGACACTTTCATTCAAATTTCTGGAAGAACTAGGTGGGCTTAAAGGCCTAGGAGACAAGTCCTACTGTTTCTGACCAGTACCAGTCATTCATTCATTCATTCATTCATTCATTCATTCATTCATTCTTTTGTTTGTTCATTCATTCATTCTGTAGTGGTTGTGGCTGTTGTTTGTGAGTGGTAGTAGCATCTGCCCCACTGGGAACCCAATCAGCCAGTTCCAGTTGGGCAGTGTAGCTCCTTTCTTCCTTTCTTCCTTCCTTCCCTCACTCCTCCTTCTCTTCCTCCCTCCTCTCCCACTAACTACATCCTGTATCATATCTTTACCTGTGGTTGCTCTGGCCAAAGGAATATGAATTTTGATTGTTGAAACCTCACAAGATATCTTGGGATTTATGGGCTAGATTTCTTTTTTATGGACCATGCCTTATACCCAAATCACTCTGGCTGTCATTGATTGGCCTACGTTAGGTCCCAGCCTAAGCCTCACTTGGTCACTGTTTGGGCCCTGATGGCTCAGAGTAAGTGTAAATAGCAATTGTTTCTATTTTAGCCAGAAACCCTAAGGGTCTTCCCCTCCCAGATCGATTTTTTTTTTTGACTAGGTAAAAGGGACCATTCTTTGCCTCATTTCTTACCTAGACTTAATTACTGAATGTGCAGTGCCTCAGGCAAACTGAGACCTGGGAAAGACCTTAGCTTAAAAAGGCCAAGGTCTCCCACTGCATCAGAGCCATCTCCAGTCATCCTGATCTATATCTCACCACTGGACCCAGATGGCTCTGGAGGAGAAAGGGAGGCTGGTGACCTTGCACGGCCCTGCCTCACTTAAATCCGATTCATTTGCAAGTCATAGCATCACCTTCCTGGTGTCACAGTCCTCTTGGAGAACAAGTGGTTGTGGCTGACAGCCTATAAAGGGAGAGACAAGGATCTCATGTGTTCTCTATATGCGCGTCATGGGACTTGAAGTCTTAACCCACTCTCTCAGGAGGAGACTGTACCCTCATGATGGGGTGGGCAGGAGGAAGGGAGGGCTGGAATGTTTTGTATCAACTGCTCTTGCTATATTTTCTCAGGAATTACCCTTTTCTAAAAGTTAATTGAGGCTACTAATTGATAATCAGTGGGAAGCACTCTGGTGGAGTAGAAACCCAGTCCCTCAGGGATCCCTTGAACATGGAGGGAAAGTAGTAGCCATGTTCTGGGGCCCCCAGCCTGTGAATGAAGTGGCCCCAGAGTGGGGAGGGGCATACATCAATGAAAAAAGATGAGCATTCAACCAAAGAGAGGCATTTGAGGCATTCCTGAATTGAATCGGTTCATTTATCTCCTTGGAGTGAGCAAAAGAAGCTTCTACCCACCAGCTGACTAAACTGTGCTCCTGAAAAGGCCCACACAATCCACTAGATTCTCATAGAAAATCAAGTGACATTGTTGGGGCCATTGCTCACAGTCTCCGATGTCTTTGCAGAAGCCTCATGTTGCCATGACCCCCAAACAGGTGAGCAAGTCATGAGGTAGGCTCTGAGTGAGGGAGGATTCTCTCCCGCCACCTCTATTAAGGAACCATGTTAAGGACAGATGACCATGCTGAAAGGAGGAGCCAGAATTCACTATGGTCATCAGGCAAGGGTCAAGATCAATTCAAACAAATTCTCCTTACCCTGAAAGTGATTTTCTCTACTCTTAGGTGACTGGCTTGCTCTTGTTTCTCTTTGAAATAGGGACTCTTAACCTGGAATCAGCGAATTCTGATGGGGAAAAAATTGCATCTTTATTTTCACTAACCTCTAACTGAAATTCAATATTCCCTTCAGTTATTTAAAAGCATTATTCTGAGAAGGGCTGTGTAGATTTTACGAAACTGCCAAAGGGGTCTGTGACACACAAAAAAGTAAAGAACCCCTGCTTTAAACTGTAATCCTATTTTAGGTCTTTCAAAACACTTTACAATAAACTTAAATGGATCCACGATTTCATTAGCATGGATGTTCTCACTGTTGACCACAGATCACAGCCTCTTTATGACTTCTCACCCTCTGTGAATCTTGTCCAGGTTCTCCCAGAAATCTTTCAGAAAACATCCACTCAATGGGCTGATTCTGCCCTCTAGTTCTTTCCATATTTCAAGGATACCAGAGCAGTGCTCAGGCCATCTGTCCATCTAGTCTACCACCAACTTTAATGTTGACAAAGTGCTTTCCTCACAACAGCTCTACAAAAGGGCCTCGAAAGCACAGAATTAGGATAATTTCATTTATCAATTTTTCCCCTTCGCACTTGCTTTAAGGATTACATGCAAAGCTCAAAATTGCATTAAGAGGTCCCAGGGCTGTGCTTATATACTCTTTGACCTAAATATATCCCATCACCTTGGAGTGCCCACAAAGCACCCTGGGAGAGTACTTTTGTTTAAACTCTCTTCACCCCCTCTCCTGGTTATCTCATCAACTCCCATGGCTTCAATAATCATTTCTATATAGATGACTCTCACGTTAATATTTTCAGCTCTTATCTCCCTGCTGGACACTAATCTCTCATCACCACGTGCCTTCTGGACATCTCCACCTGTGTGCCCCGTAGGCATCAAACTCAACTTATCAGAAACAGACCTCATTATCTTTCTCCCACAACCCAGCCTTCTGCCTAACTTCCCAATTTCTATCCAGGGTATCACAATCCTTCCAGTCACCAGGGTTCTCAACCTTAGACTCATCCTTGACTCCTTCCTCTCCCTTACATCCTCTTCCCTATATCCAATCAATTGCCGATCCAAAATGTATCTTGCTTCTGTCCTCTCCTCTCCACCCACTGCCTCAGTTCAGACCTTCAGCACCTGTAGCCTAGGGGATTTATTCTGTAAAACTTGTACTCAGACCATACCTAAAGACCTAGAAGACTGCATGAGGTTCCCCACCCCTGGCCTAGGCTATTGCAATCTTTGCTTCTAGTCTTTCTCTCCTCCAAATTAAAAATGAGAACAATAAAGAAAATAGCTAACATGACTATAGTGTTTTAAGGTTTGTAAAAGGCTTTATATATGCCATCTAATTTGAGTCTCATAATACTCTTAAGAGGGAGGTACTACGATTATTACCATTTTGCAGGTGAGTAAACTGAGACAAATCATGTGACTTGCCCAGGCTCACACAACTAATAAGAGTCTGAGGCAGGATTTGAAACTATCATGCACATGTCTGTCAAGTTGCTGTTCCATGGATCAGACGTTATTGTCCTGATCAAGAAACAGCAAGGTTCAGCTCAGACACCAGCTCCTGCATGAAGCCCTTCCTGATTGTGTGACTCCTTGGTGCCTCACCTGAACATCCTTTGCTATTATTTTTCTTTGTAAGCATTGTGTCCTCCTTGCCCCCTACCTAAGAGAAGGAAGCTCCTTGAAGGAAAGGATTGTTTCATTCCTGTCTTTGTATTCCCTCCCACACACACACCTAGTACAGTCCTTTATTAAATGGGCATTTCAAAAATATCTGATTGAATTGAAATTCCCTTCCATCCCTTCAAGTCCTCTTCTCTCTCATTTAGTGTCTGGCAGTGATGAGAGTCCATGAGCACATCTTACCCACACCATCCTGGTTGGGCCTCTCCCTAGCCTCCACCCACACTCAGCATAATCCCGGACCCAAACATATCTCAAATATTGGAGATCATCTTATCCATTTCACTGATGCCAGTCAAGACCACACCTATTCCAAATAGTTAGCTGACTACTTCATTTGGGAAAAAAATGCCTACAGAAAACAAGCCTACTGTCTACCAGTCTCTCCCAAGACAATGTTTTGTAGTGTCTCAACCTCTAGACTTGGAATTTTTTCCGAATGCCTAATTGGGATTTCCACAGCTGCTCCTTAAGCCCTTTCTCCCCTCTCTGGCCTTCAGTGGAAATAGAGAATAGCAGCTCCCCACCATTTGGCCAATAAGTCTGTATCTATTTTTTAAGAGTTATCTTTACCTTCTCTTGTGCAGGCTAAATAACTCACATTCTTTCCTCAGAGGCTCTAGTTTGCAGCCTTCCAGCCATTCTGATAGCTTTGTTTGGTCCCTCTCCAAGTTATTTGTAACTTGCTAAAGCCACAGAACTCTAATAATGCTCTGGTTAGTGTGGGCTCATATTTTCATTATCCCATACCCCAATCAAGTTAGAGCATGGTGCTAATGAGACCAGAGCTGGGGGGCTAATCTTGGCATGAGCCAGTCAGTCAGTCTTTCGACAGAGACAGAGTGTGGGCTTTCAAAAGCATGCCCTCCACTGGCTCACTGCTTGTTTTTCTCTACTCTTGATGAAATAGTTCAAGAGGATATGCCCTACTGAGGAAGGATCAACCTTCTATATGCTCCCATCATTTGCCTTTAAGGAAAAAAACAACAACAGTATATGTCTGTTCTCCCTTCTAGGCAGCTATTGTGGGCCTTTTACTGAGGTCTAGATGATCATTTTAAAAGAAGTTGCATTTGGGCCAGCCAGCCAGTGTTAGAAGGTAACAAAATCTCAAGGTCACTGATATGGGTCACAAGTAGTTACGCACTATGGGCAGTGTGGGAGAATTAGTTGGACACGTTGGGTTGGGCACTGGGAAGCCAGTAGGACAGAAGCAAAGAGGCCTTCACCTCAAGTTCCCAGGTGGTGTCTAAGACATAGAGAGGGCAATGCCAGAGCTAGGGTAGAAGGGTTAAGTCAGCCCAGCCAACAAAAGGGAGAGGGTCTATTGGCGGCAGTTACTTTTTTAAGTAGGGACGGGTGGCTTAGGCCTAGGCAAACCCTTTGGATTTAAAGGGCTTTCACTCATTTCTGGTCAGGTCCTCTTGATGTTCGTAGTGTCTTATGAGGGGATGGAAATCTTCTCTAGAAAGAACAAGAGAGTCCACAGAGGCCTGGAATCTTCAGCCTCTTCTTTATTATTGCTGTCATCCCAGGAGCCTTGATCATAGGGACCCTGACCAAAAGTGCTGATTTACAAACTCTGGAGTGGGTTACCTTATCTGGTTCCATCTTTTCCTCCTCCTCAGGACAAAGCTTTCCTTCAGGGCAACTTCTAGATTTCCTATTTCATCACTCCAAGCAAATCTTTCACAAAACTCCTTCTATTCATGCACATTCAGAAGAACTGGCCAAAAGGTGCGGGTGATGGGGAGGGAGGAGGGGGGTTTTGTTTTTTGTCTCCTTGTTGTTTGGGGTGTGTGTATGTGTGTGTGTGTGTGTGTGTGTGTGTGTGTGTGTGTGTTGTTTAGGGGGTGGTGGTGCCCAGGACTTCTATCATCCACACCAATACACCTTGGAAATCCAGTCTTAAACTCACACGCTGCACATTGCTGTTGTCTCTTACTGGGAAAAGACACCTCAGCGACCTGAGATCAGTAGCCAGAGTGCTGTCTGTCTCCATGGTTTGGTTTTACTGCCTCTCTATTCTTCTCCTCACATGCAGTTCCAACCAGTATCGGGCACTCCCAAGGGGGATAACACAGACTTGATATACTTTTCTGGGTGGAGAATCAGGGAAGGGGATGTCCTGCTCCCCATGGAAACTGCTCAGGGTCTGGCCATGCTCTGGATGTCATCCCACCCCAGGCTTAACAATGTCTGGGTAGCCCGAGTTTGAGAAACAAATCCCAGGGCAAAGCCAGGCTGCTTGGTAAGTGGCACAGAACTGTATCCATTACCTTTACTCCAAACAAGGACTGCTTGTTTTCTGAGAAAAAGGATACACTGAAATGATATTGCAGCAGTATGCAAATGTACCATTTATAGAAACAGACTGGCCATATTAACCTGCTTTTCCCTAAATACACATCTTCCCTGAAGTGGCCCTGCCAGGTACAGAGATGTGGATTTTTTTTTCTTTATTCCCATTCAGTTCATCACCTCATTTGGACATTTTTTGGACATTAACCAAAGACATCTCCGCCACCCCCCTTCACGTGTACCTTGGACTACTCAATATGTACACCCTTGGCTCAGAGTTCCCTCTGTACAAACTCATTATGATTTCCAGTCCTGAGCAGGGAAGTCTCTGGCTTCCAACATCTTGTTGCCAGGCACAAAGTCCTTTGGTGCATAAGGAACTTGGTCTCACATTCACAATATAGCAGGCATTTATAAATGTCGGTGACCCTTCACAAGGCACAGAAAATAGACAGACAGTCCAGTGCTGATGAGGTCATCGACATCATTGTCATTGGCTATAAAAAGTTGAGGATTCACTTGGTACAATTTGCCCTCACCAAGAGTTCCTATTCTGGGCATGCTAATTCAAGCATGCACAGCCAGCTATCCCCTCCACCCCTTGCTACCACCTCCGGCCCTAAATCAAACAGAGAAGGGATCTTTAAGAGTATATTATCATCATATGAAAATTCTCCCAGCACTCATGAGAAAGTAGTGTCCTTTCATGGTGGAAATTCAAATGGCCTCCAAGTTGGGCATTATAGAGTTTAGGCATGTGTCTAGTTAAAACAACCAAGGGCAGTATGTAGCCAGAGAAACTTCAAGGACCCACCCTCTCATGTACGTGGACAGTCCTGCCTGGGGATGCTTTTTCTCTTCTGTTCTGAAAAAATATCAGGGGCTAGCCCCTATTCATGACTTGGAGGAAGACAGCTCAGGCTCCATCTGCCGAGTCCCGAAGAGAATGGACTCCCCCGTAGGACCCCCAATCTGGCCCAAGGACATACCCTCACACATCACTACAGGCAGTGAGAGTTACTGGCCTAAGAGAAGCAAGCCCACAGAAACTGGCTGTGTGGGGCAGGGAAGGTTAGGAGAACCTGGCTGCCCCAGGATAAAAGACCAAAACAGACAGTCTTTGGATCAATAGCTTAAGAGGCTCTCTCCCTGGCACTGAGACCACAAATTCCAGGAAAGCCATCCACTTTGATGATGATAACCAGAGCCCTGACGCCAGTCAACCTACTCAACCTGGTCAATCTCTTGGCCACTAACTTGGATCCTTTGGACTCTGGGCACCTTGTTCCTGCTCCATTCTGGATGCCTTCCCTCGCTCCTGAACCTTAGAGACTTGGACTATCTGACCTTATGATTTCCTAACCCTTTGGTCACTGTCTTGAGGTGCCTAGACCTGGATACTACCTTACATCATACATGTCTCACCCTAGACAGTAGCCATATAGGGAAGAACATGTAGTTACTACAAGGGAGAGCTGAGCATTTTGGGTGAGAAGGCATTTATAGATCATCTACTGCAACCCCATTATTTTACAGAGACAGAGCCCATGTCTGACCATGTCACTTTCCTGCTCAAGAAGCTTCAGCAACTCCCAATCACCTCTGTTTGGCGTCTAAAGCCTTTCACAATCTGACTCTAATCTACCTTTCTAGACTGATTTCACGTGACTTTCCTTCTTTTCCATGCATTCTATGTTCTAGATAATCTGGCCTCATTGCCATGACCATGACATTCCGTCTCTTACTTCTACCTCTCAGAATGTTCTACCTCCTCACTTGTGCCTTTTGGAATTCCCTAGTTCTCTTTAAGGTTCAGCTGTCTGACTGCGTCCGTGACCCCATTGGGGGTTTTCTTGGCAGAGATACTGAAGTGCCTTGCCATCTCCTTCTCTTGCTTATTTTACAGATGAGGAAACTGAGGCAAACAGGGTGAAGTGACTTACCCAGGCTCACACAGTAATAAGTGTCTGAGGCCAGATTTGAACTCAGGAAGATGAGTCTTCCTGACTCCAGGCCCAGCACTCCATCCACTGCAGCACCACCTAGCTCCCCAGAAAGGATTTTCGAGGCCATCAAGTCCAACTTCCTCATTTTACAGATGAGCAAACCAAGGCCCAGAGAGGTTAAGTGACTTGCCCAGGTCACACAGCTAATAAGCATTTGGGGTGGGATTAAAACTCAGGTCTTCCTGATTCCATATCGAGTGTTCAATCCACTATGCCACCTAGTACAAAACCTGGGAATGAAAACCAGGACCTCTGACTCCAAATGCAGGGATTTTCCAACTACATTTCACCATAAAGAGGCTGGTAAAATACCATAAGAGCAGCTAAGTGGTACCTCAGTGGACAGAGTGCCTGGCCTCCTGACTCATCTTCCTGAGTTCAAATCTGGCCTCGGACACTTGCCAGCTGTGTGACCCTGGCCAAGTCATTTCACCCTGCCCGCCTCCGTTCCTCATCTATAAAATGAACTGGAGAAGGAAATGGCAAACCACTCCAGTATCTCTGCCAAGAACACCCCAAATGGGGTCACGAAGAGTCAGACACGACTGAAAACAACTGAACAACAACAATAGAATAACAACAGAATACTACAATCTCTGAGCTAATAGGGATCTGAGAGGCCATCTAAGTCAACCCAGACCTAAGTAGGAATCCCTTCTAGAACGGGACCCCTAACAAAGGGTCATCTAGCCCTTGCCTGAAGACCTCCAGTGATGGAGAGCTCCCTTTCTCCTGAGGCAGCACATGCCACCTCTGGACAGCTCTAATCACTACAGAGAAGAAATTTGTCCCCCTGCAACCTCTACCCATTTTTTGCCCTCTGGGGCCAAGTCTGAGTAGTCCAGCTCCTTTTCTGAATACAGCTCTTCAAATACTTGAAGATAGTTATCACATCCTTTGTAAATATTTTCTCCAGTTGAAACATTCTGTGCTTTGAATCGATCTTTGTATGATAGTGTTTCCAGTGTCTTCACCATCCAGACTTGTCAATGCCTTCCTAAAATGTGGTGGGCAGGACTGAACTCCACACTCCAGCTGTAGTCTGACCAGGGCAGAGTAGGGTAACACTATCACCTCCCTCATTTGGGACATTATGCTTTTCAAGTAATGCCAGAGACCAGAGTGGGGTTTCTTTTGGCTGCTATATCATACAGCTGACTCATATTGAGGATGCAGTCCATTTATACCCTCTGGTCTTTTTTCACATGAATATTATCTAGCTAGGACTCCCCAATCCTGGTCTTGGGAGGTTAGCTTTTGAACCTAATTAGAGAACTCTCCACTTATCACTATTACATTTCATCTGATTAGATATGTCCCATTATTCTAGCCTGTCAACATCTTTTTGGACCCTGGCTGTCACCCAACACATAAACTATTCTTCCCAGCTTTGTGTTATCTGCGAATTTTATACACTATACATTCCTTTTTCTAAGTCATTGATTTTTTTTTAACGTGAGGCCAAGGATAAAATGCCATTTGTTTTAAAACAAAACCAGAATGAGGCCAAGGACAGATCCCTGCAGCATTCCTACTGAATACCTCCCTCCAAGTTTCTATCTACTCAACCAGCTTTGAATCCACTTAATTGTAGCCACCAAATCTCTATCTTGTTCACAAGTTGCTGATGGCAAATGTTTTGCTGCAATCCAAGTAGATGATGTCTCTAGTACCCTCCTCATCTACTCCCTTTAAATTAGTCAAGTTACTGCTATTCACTGTGGATACGTGGACCAGTTGCCATCAGAACACAGAAGCCTGTCTATTCCAACCATTTGATTTCATGCTCATTAAGCTAGTAACACTTATATCCTTAGTCATCTGTTTACATATTTCCTTGCATCTGAAGAGGGTGATCTGAGAAAAGGAAATGCCAAAATGAATAAGGCTAGGGAACTCTGAAAGCCTTCCAACCCCAAGTAATCTTGTATGTGTTTTTAATTAAGTTATCACCCTTGTAATTAAAGAGTGTGAATTTCATTCTTGTTACCATTTAGCAAAAGAAGAGAGAGGAGCTTTGTAAATGGGCAAAGAAGGGAAAGAATTATATTTTCATAAACATAACCAGCTTACAACTAACTGACTCACAGAGCATAAGCAACAAAGTTCCAGCTGCTACTCGCCCACCCACTTGGTGATGGCAACCCATGATATCTGGCCCAGTGCTGATGGTGCCAGGCAGACATGCCTCAGTTAGAATGTCTCGACAGCCACTGAACCACAAGGTGCATCAATGACTGAGAATCGAGTTCCTCGAAGGCAGGAGGATAATCTACCTGTATACATTTAAAGACTGGGATCACAAGATCAAAGCGGTGAAGCTAAATAGAACCGTCAGCATCATCTGTTCCTACACCCTCATTTTTCACATAAGAAACTGATCCCAGAAGGTTAAGTCCCAAGATCACACAGCTACCGAATGGTAAAGCCAGAACTGGAACCCAGGGGCTCCAATTCCAACATAGTGCCCATTTTCACTCTGCCATGCTCCCAGCATCCCTGTGAGGGAGATAGGGCAAAGGTTATTATGCTGGTTTGACTAACGAGGAAATAACACAGAAGTAGAGCAACTTGGCCAAAGTCACCAAGCTAACTGCATCATGTAAAAATTTATGCTGACCATCATTCAACATTGTCTGGGTCTGGACATCTTACTTCTCTAATGTTTTAGTAATTATCATCTCTGAAGAATTTTAAGCTAAAAGAATTGTTTTGCAAAAAATTATATAATATATATAAAACTATAAATATTATATTTGCAAATGTAAATGCAAAAAATATACAATACACATATAAGTTAAAGCTATAAGTATGTATATATGGTATATATATGTGGGTGATATATATATAGTATATACATGTAGTGTGTGTATATATATATGAGATAGCTCAATCGATTTCATATTATGTGTGTGTGTGCGCGCACGTGTATGTTGTGTGTGTGTGTGTGTGTGTGTGTGTGTGTGTGTGTGTACATACACCATAACCTCCCTGAGGGCAAGAACTGTATCTAAATCAGCACCTATCCTATAGGCCTTGAACACAGACTCTCAGTATTTGTTGAATGAATCAACCATGAAAAAACCTTTTGAATGTTAGCAGCAATGAAGTGAGCCCAGCGAGCATTTACTTTGCTAGTTCTTGATGTTTTAAAACCTCTAAAGACAGAGGCGAGCACTTAACTTTGGCTGTCACTGTGTAAGATGAAGGAAACCTGCAGGAATCTGCTTAGCTGCCCTGCCAGTTTTCAGGGACTCAAAAGATTAAGTTTATTTAAGATGGGAATGGACTTGTCAAGTCACTGCATAAAATGATCAGGAGCAAAATGCTAATTCACTGCTCTAAAGTGTTTCCATGTTATCAACAGCCCTCCTTGATTATGTAAATTGGCAATAAGTGATTGGCATTCACAAATGTGCCTCCAAGCAGCGAATGGGTAATTAGGAAGGCTTGTAGAAACCCAGTTGTAGAAGGCAATTTTGACAAATCCACCAAAAATAATGACTCTCTATTAATAGTTAATGATGCGTGTCAGAGAGACCTTAGTTATTGGGTTCTTGCTCATCCAAAGTGTGTGTTCTCCTGTTTCCTTTCAGCTGGTCAAGCTCTCCACACCCTCCTTTTTTTGCAGCATTTGCCTTTGAATCTGCGCCAAGACTGAGTAATTGAAAACCAGCAGCCAGAATGCCATAGAAGGCTATCACCAACCAAGACTCAACAGCTCTCTTCTCGGTTGGTAAATAGGCTGGAATATTCTCAGGAAGAATGCTCAAATGTCAAGTTGCTTTAAAAGCCACATTGTTTAAGGGGTAATAGACTGACACTTAATAATGGGGACCATTCCTATTATCCAAAGTCACAAGTCTTTCATCCTTTTATTCATTCAATAACCATTTCTTACACACCAACTATGCCCAAAGCACTGTGCTAGGCACTGGCATAGGATACAAAGGGCAGCAGAGGTGACACAATGGACTGAGTGTGGGGCCCAGAGTCAGGAAACCTTGAGGTCAAATTCTGTCTCAAACACTTACTAGCTCTGTGACCCTGAGTAAGTCAGATAGCCCATCTCTGTCTCAGTTTCCTCATCTGTAAAATGGGGAAAATATTAGTCCCTACCTCCCACGGCTGTTGAGAGAATCAAATGAGATAACATGTATAAAATGCCTTGCAAACCTTAAGACACTAAATCAATGCCAGGTATTATACAAAGGTAAATAAGACTTGGTCCCTGACAGCGTGGATATCATCCAAACAGGTCAGAAGACCTTAGCGTACTACTAGACTAACGACCTTATATTTAATCACCTGCTATTTATTTGGTATCGATTCTGCATACACCTGTATATGTATATGTTGTCTGCTCTAATAGAGAGCAAGCTCCTGAAGGAAAGGGGCTGTTTTTATTGTATCTTTCTATTCTCAGTCTCTAGCACAGTGCCTGGCACATAGTAGGTACTTAATAAAGCCTGATGAAAGAATACTATCCGAGAACTATAATGCAGCATAGACAATAAGAAGATAATACAGGTACATGTAATTGGATTCCTTGCAAGTTATTTTTAAAAAAGTAATCCAAAGGGCAACGGAAACCCATTCTAAAAAGGCTGCATACAATAAATGATGCCTAGCAGGTTCAAAGCAACAGAAGAGACAGTGAGGATGTGTTTGGCAATAAAAGGAGATGGATTGGTTCTGCAGAATCAAAGACAACAGATAAACTGTCTAAGGGTTACCAGTGTAGCCCTGAGATATTAAAAGAAAAATGGAGTAAGGCCTACAGCATGTTGGGGGATCCCCCATGAAGGATTTATGGAACAAAACAGAGACAAACATCATACTAGAGAAGAAGGGGTTGTAATCTGTACTGGTGGAGGGGGTACCCACACCAACTGAAATCATGGATTCATCAAAGTATCAAAGAAAGACAGATGCAAAGTGCTATGTGAGTCCCATGACAACGCGGATAAAAAAGTCTATGTCTATTTTTCAGCTCAAACAATCTGATCTCTGGAATAATGCAAGGGCACTGGTGCTATTAACATCAAAGCGTGTTTGATTGAAAGTCCCATGTGTTATGTCTGGGACTCTCAAACATGTCTCTAGAGGGATAGGGTGAAGTCGCAGCTCCCTTGTTAGATATGCAGCCTAGGCTGTATCTGGAATACTGTGTCATCCCAGGCTCACTTCTGCCAGTGAATCGATCCACTCCTGCCTGATTCTTCAGCAGGTACTGGGCACAGCCACAGTACATAAGACACCCGGACAACACATATCACAACTGACCTGTCCCGGCTTCCTATCCATGGAGTCAACACAATGGGGATATGCAGAAAACCCCCATGAGTTGGGTGTGCTGATGCATGCCTATAGGCCCTGCTACTACAGAGGCTGAGGCTGGTAGAACATTTGAGTTTGGGAGTTCTAGGCTGCAGTAGGACTAGAGCAGATTGGGCATCCACCCTAAGGCTGGCACCAATATGGTGAATCCCTAGAAGTGAGCAATCAGCTTTGGTGAGATAGGGAGATCCAGTCTCAAAAACAAAAACAAAAACAAGAAAGACAAGGCTTGGTGTTATTCACACAATGGCAACCTGAACAGTTGTTTTCATGGCTAATCCAAATCTGCCCAGAGGCAAGAGGGTCACAGCCAGTCTTACATCTAGCAGCAGCAGTATTTGCCCTCCCTTTTCCTTAACGCCCTAACTAAATACCACTTCTGGACATTGGCATGCTAGCGCAATTGTTCACCAAGCGAGTTTACATGCTGCCCTCCCCTCCTGGACATGCTGGGTTCTCCTAGTTACCAAACTAAGTACCTCCTTTTGAAAGCTCTTTCCCTCCTCAGGTGGTTGAAGCCCCTTGGGATACCTCTGAAGAAACCTCTAGCCTAGGAGGAAGCAAGGAGATCCTATCCAGATTCCCATGTGGTATAGTCCTTTCAGTTCAACCGACAGCATCGCCATCCCTGCATCTCTCCATAGCGCCAAGCTTCCTCTATGGCCAGCTTCTCTCTGAACCCTACCTATTGTGGAAACGCAGGGCAGGTGAGGTATTGGATTGAGAAAAAGAATGACAGGCTGACTCTTCCAGGTTCCAAGGAATCACAGAATTCAGCTTCCGGGAAGAGGTGAATTGCCCAGTGTATTTATTGTTGAAGGCCCACGTTTGGGGAGGTAGGTATATGATGTAAGCTGGTTTCCTGGTTCTAATAATGAAGCTTTTGCTATTCATCGATATCCTTGTTGTTTTCTGTGTTCTAGTGCCTGCCTAAATGTTTGCTAAGGAGCTTGAGTTCCCATTTTCAGGTGTTGATCCTAATACATTATGTATGTTGAGTCCCTGTCACCTCCAAGTAAGGGGAGAACTCACAAGCTGGCTGGAAAAGTGAGTTTCTAAGGGCAGAGTGAAGACCATTGCTTTTTGCAGACTTTGTCAGAGGAAGAAACTGAGCCTAGTCCTGCTGAAAATGTGTTGTTAAAAGCTTTTTAATGTCTTTACTCATATACTTGATGTGCCTATGGGTTTGCACAATGGAAGACTGTGGTAAGCATGCTCCTTGGTCTCTGAGCTCAGTAGAAGTAAACTGCCATTATGTTGAGACTACCATAACAGATATAGAGGCACAGTCTGCTTCCATTTTCAGGGCAAAACCAAACCAAGATACCCTTGTTGTTGACTGGGGAGGTTGGATGAACATTTTCTTTAGAGACAAATCACCAGTGAGTCATGGTGAGGAAGCAGCTGGTCTTCCTTTTCTTGGCTGAAGACCTTTGGCAAGTCTTGGTAATCAGAGGAACTCCATCCCCTCCCCCCCACACACACAATCCTTCCCTTTGGGAAGGCAAACATGGTCAAAGTGGAAGCCTCAAGAACTTTCTGGGCATGCTCAAGGAATGCTTGTTTTGGAAAGCTACATTCTACTCCACTCCTCAGCCATGGGAGCCCAACTAGAGCCATGTTGATTAATCCCAGGACCACCTGTCCCATTTAACTTTCATTCATTGCATGATTTCATTTATTCAACAAATATTTGTTAAACATTTGCTGGGTACAGAGCACTATACTAGGCTGAGGGTGGTGGCAAATTTATGTAGGATATGGTCCTTGCAACTTATGATAAAAAATGCTATCTATCCCCAGAGAAAGAATTGATGGTGTCTGAATACAGATTGGAGCATACTTTTTTTACTTTATTTTTCTTGAGTTTTTTTTTGTCTATGTTTTCTTTCACAATACGACTATTATGGATATGTTTTACATGACTACACATGTATAATCTATATCAAATTGCTTGCCTTCTCAATGGGGGGGTATGGGAAGGGAGGAAGGGAGAAAATTTGAAACTCAAAGTTTTAAAAACAAATGATAAATTTGTTTTTACATGTAACTGGGAAAAAATAAAATACTAAATAAATACAAAAATAAAGAAAGAAGGGTCTATGGCATAAAAAAGATATGGTACTTGCCCTCAAGGAGCTTACAGTCCTGAAGGCGTACCAAGGTCTTATACTACATTAACACCACTCCACCAGCGCTACCAGCTTCAACAAACTGACCTTCCATTCTAGCCACCTTCTTCAGTAATGGTATCCATTAGAGAGACACACTATCATCTTACTTATCTCTAAGAAGTATAATTGCCTGAAGACGCCTCAGAGTAAATTCATCTGAAGGAACAAAAGGTCAAGAATCTTAAGGGAAATAACATATTTGGTAAGCAGAAATTCATTAAGATAAGTTATTAACACCCAGCCTCCTTTTTATATTCCAAACATAGAGGCTGCTGAGTCACAGTTGCAATGTGGGTGTCCAAACACTGTAGGTATAAGGTAGCCTAGAAGTACCAAGTCTCAAATTATACCACAAAGCAGTGATCATTAAAACTATTTAGCAATGGCTTAAAATAGAAAAATTGACCAGTAAACCAGATTAGGTAAACAAAATCCGGAAGCAACTGAGCATCTCAACATTGTGTTAAAAAAAAAAAAGTCAAGAATACCAAATACTGGGATAAAGACTCATTCAACTACTCAGAATGCTAGAAAGTAGTCTGGCAGAAATCAGGTATAGACTAACATCTTACACCATATACCAAGATAAGGCACAAATAGACACATGACCTAAAAGTAAAAGGTCATATCATAAACAAATTAGGAGTGAAGAACAAGAAATGTCTTTTACAACTACAGATGGGGAAAGAGGTCTTGGGCAAATGAGGGACAGAGATGATCATAAAAATAAAATGAATAATTTTGATTACACAAAATTTAAATGCTTTTGCACAAACAAAATCAGTGCAGTTAGAATTAGAAGGCAAAGAAGTTAAATGGGGAAGAATCTTTGTACCAAATCTCTCTGATAAAAGTCTAAAATCCAAGATAAATAGGCAATGGTTACCAATATATAAGAACAAGAACCATTTCTAATCTACAGAGTGTCCCCGAAGTCTTAAGCTATTAATGCTTAAAACTGTACTAAAACTTTCAGGACAGCCTGTATAAATGGTCAAATGATATGAACAGGCAATTTACAAAAGAAGAAATGGAAGCTATCAATAACCACATTTTTAAAATGCTCCAAATCACTAATAAGAGAAATGCAATGAAAAGAACTCTGAAGTTCCTCCTTATATCCATCAGATAGGCAAAGATGACAAAAGAGGGAAATGGTAATTACTGAAAAGACTGTGGGAGTTCTACCGTTAGTAGAACTCTGAATTGGCCCAACCACTTTGGAAAACATTTCGGAATCATACCCCCAAAATAACTGAACTGTGTGTTGAGTCAGCAATACTATTACTAGGGATATGCCCTCAAAGAGGTTCAACACAGAAGGAAAAAATCCATATGTCTCAAAATTTTTATAGCACGTTTTTGTTTTTGTTGTATTAAAAAATTGAGAGTAAAGTGGATACTCATCAAATGGAGAACAGCTGAACGAATTATGATATATGAATGTGCATTGTAAGAAATGATGAAAATGACAGGTTCAGAAAAACCTGAGAAGACTTGTATGAATTGATGCAGTGAAATGTGCAGAACCAGGAGAACAATTTATATATGACTATAATAATGTAAAGGAAAATAACCTTGAAAGACTTAAGAATTCTGATCAATAAGTTCAGAAGCCTGAGGATGCTACGTGCTTTCTAGGTCTTGCCAGAGAGGTGATTGACTAGAGGTGAAGGATGAGATGGATATTTTCAGACAGGCCAGTATGTAGATTTGTTTTGCTTGATTATACTCATCTGTTAAAAGGGAGGACTTTAGGTATGGGAGGTTGGTGGTATACACAGAAAGAAAAGGGCATTCATCAATAGAACATTTTTTAAAATGCACAAATGGAGGGGGGTTCAGAAGGAGAGACTGATAAGCAGTATAGTTTTGTTACTCTAATGTTATATTTAATAGACATTTTTAGAAAATTATACGTAATTATTTCATATACAATCCTCCTTTTATTCTTTGTACACTGACACGTTCATGTTTGATTGGCTTTGTTAATAAGAAAAAAGGATGCCTCTGAGTCGATCTCTGCTTGGGTTCTCCCATTTTGCCCTGAGTGAGGGCCCAAAGTCATCCTGGACCAAAGGGCAACCACAGCAAAGAGCCTACTTCCTTCTATAAACACACATCTTCATTCTAATGATCACTCACCTGACCAGAAACCCCCTACCCCATTCTCAGTCAGCTTTGTCTGCTGAGGCCTTAGAGGGAAAGCCCTGACTGGGGCTTCTTGCCTACCCAAAAGGGTTGAATGGTTGGAAGCATCACAACAAAAGCAAGATGACAGCTTAACTACTCTCGGAGCTCAACAGCCTCTTGTTCTCTCCGGTTGTTCTTCTGTCTTCCCGGGAACCTAACTCTGCACCCTTTTCCTTTTATTCAGACCACCACTGAAGTGGACTTGCAGATTAATTAATGTGGTCAGGTCTAGAGGAACCAAATGCTCATGCAATTATTATTTAATTCCTCATTTAAGGACTCCCTAAATATCTCAACCAGCATTACCCTTTACAAACTCAAAACAGATGGAAACTGCAGAAATTAATGAAAATAAACTACTAACTCCCAGCCTTTTTATAGCCTAAACATAGAGTCTGCCCTAATCTCTCTCTTGACCTTCAGTCTCACATCACCAACTGCCTTTTGGACATCTCAAATTCTATGTCAACAAGCGTTTATTAAGTACTTACTATGTGCCAGACATTGTAGATGTCCCATAGATGTCTCAACCTCAGTCTGTTCAAAATAGAACTCGTTATCTTTCCTCCCAAGCTTTCCCCTCTTCCTAACTTCCTTTACTGTCAAGGGCTCCACCATCTTCCCAGTCGCCTTGGTGTCATCCGTGACTACTCACTTGCCCTCACTTCTCATATCCAGGCTGTTGCCAAGTCTTGTTTCTATCTTCACGACATCCCTCTTGTACATATCCCCTTCTCTCCGCTCACACAGCAGCCATCCTGGTGCAGGCCCTCATCATCTCATGCCTGGACTATTGCAATAGCCTGCTGGTTGGTCTCCCTGCCTCAAGTCTCTTCCCACTTTGGTTCATCCTCTATTTACCTCTTAAAGAGATCTTCCTAAAACACAGGTCTGACCATGGCACCCTCTACTCAATAAACTCCAGGGACTATCACTTCCAGGATCAAATGTAAAATCCTCTATCTTTTAAAGCCCTTCACATCATTGTTCCATCCTATCTTTCCAATCTCCTTTCACTTTGCTCCCCTCCACTTACTCTACGAACTCCAGTGACACTGGTCTCCTGACTGTTCCTTGCACATGACACTCCATGTCCTGACTTTGTGCCTTTTCACTGGTTGTCTCCCATGCCTGGAATATTCTCATTCCCTACCTCCACCTCCTGACTTCCCTATCTTCCTTCTAGACTCAACTCAAATCCCACCTTCTGCAAGAGCCCTTTCCTAGTTCTGAGTCCCCTTCTGTTAGTGCCTTCCTGCAATATTACTTCCCAGTTACCCCGTATGGTATATGTCTTGTACAGACATAGTTGTTTGCATCTTGTCTCTTCCATTAGAATGTGAGCTCCTTGAGGGAAGGGACTCTATTTTTGCCTTTCTTTGTATCTCCAGAGCTTAGCACAGTGCCTGGCATAGAGTTAATACTTAATAAACATTTGTTGACTAGCATTTGCAATGTGAATGTACAAAAACAGTTAAGGACTCGCTCCTAAAATGCTTCTAATATCCTAACAGTGGGCCCACTTCCTCCATCAGAGAAGCTGCCCAATGAAGGGCAGGTCTTCCACATTTTCTTATAATGAAAGCCACCCGTTTCTGATTTATCTAAAAAATGAGCCCTCTAAGAATGGCTGGAATAGCAGCCTTAGGCAGGAGCGTGCCTGAGTCATAGTGGCTGCTCCTCTGGTTTTTGTAAGCCCTATCTGGGCCTGCTACACTACTGTATATTCGTCCATTTTAAAGGGGAGCACACTCTAGCCTTCCTTAGCTAATGTGAGCTAGCATTTAAAACTCCTTCTTGCCAGTTTAGTCAGCATACTTGTGGAGGGCATCAGATTCCCACAGGATGGAAGGCTCTAGGTAATCCAGCTCTGGAAAGGCCAATTTGGATTAGTTCCTTTCTCATTGCTAATTCTAATCTGATCAATGGGAAGAAGATTGTAACCAGTATTCCCTTCTACTAGAAACAATCACCTTCCCTTCTCCTTAAGTACCTCACCCAAATGCCATCATCAGATGTTGGAAATGCCAACCCATTCACTCCTGAAGCAGCTTTACTTGCTCTCCTTTGGCCATGGTTCTCCTGGCTTCTCTTGGTTACCATGCTAACATGGAGGTCTGAGCTTGCTCCTTGGAACAGTTTGCTCACATAGGTCACTTTGTAATGGCACAAAGTGAGGAAAAAACAAAAGGATTTGAGAATCATACCACGTGTGGAGAGTTGACAAAAGCTTTGCTCTATACAGTATCACGAACATGTTCATAGCATTAGCGTTGTACTCCTAGTGAGGTATTACGGCATGTTACTGCAATGAGGAGAAATGTATGCTAAATATCTTCTGAACATAAGTTAAGGAAATCCCAACATTTCAACCATGAGAGAAAAATTCAAGACTTCTTTACAACATGTGTTTTGGAGCCCTGGAATACAAACTTAAAAGAAGTCTGAGCCCCTGCAAACCTTCCCTGGTGGCATGGCTTCCTTGGGGGCAGGCCTAGCCAACTATTGAGAAAGGATGAAGTGGGAGTACAGGAAATAATCCAACCCTAGAGAGGTCTAAGCTACACAATTTGACCAACTTTATCATGGGATACTTCAGATAGAAACCAGCCTCTGTGCTCCATAGCAGGAAAAAACACTCTGATTCACATTTCTTTCCATTCAAATCAACTCGCTTGGTGGGGGAGACAGGAAAAACACAAAAGGCGTTTGGTCTACAGTTATCTGGTCATGCATATGCTTCTTAAAGATTGTGGTGTGGGTTGGGGAAAATTTTGAAACAAATGTAAGAAGACAGGCAAATTAATAAACTGTTGGTAGTGCTATCAATTGGTCCAGACATCATGGAAAACAAATTTTCAATTATATGAGAAAAGTCATTCAACTGTTCATAGGATTTATCCATAGTCAGACAGATAGTAAGTGTTACAGGCTCTTTCGACTGCCTATACTGCCTCTGTTCATTTCTTTTGACTCAGAAATATCACTGCTGTGCATATACCCCAAGGAGATCAAAGGTTCCGTTAGTACCAAAATATTCATAGCAGTACTTTTTTTCAGTGGCAAAAAACTGGAAACAAATTGGGTTGCACATTCATTGGGAAAGGGCTAAATAAATTGTGACACATGAATATTACAGAATAGTATTGTACTGAGAATTCAGAGAAACATGAAAAGACTGGTTTGAACTGATACAGAATGAAGTATATAGAAAGTGGGATAATAACGCACACAATGATAATAATGAGGGTGAACATGAATGTTGCAAGCATGTCAAGTGTGGTTGTTAGATGTTAGTTTTGCTAATTGTTCTTTTTTGTAAAGGAGGGTTCACTGAAGGATAAGAGGAGATATCTGGAAATGA
This sequence comes from Phascolarctos cinereus, assembly GCF_003287225.1. Classification (NCBI taxonomy): domain Eukaryota; kingdom Metazoa; phylum Chordata; class Mammalia; order Diprotodontia; family Phascolarctidae; genus Phascolarctos; species Phascolarctos cinereus. The sequence continues at coordinate 30,276,695 of NW_027556291.1, forward strand.
CTGAAGTAAAAACAGAAACATCAAAACTTTTTAAAAAAAAATCTGAAGCAAAATCTTTAACAGGAAGAGACTATGAAGGTGGATTCAATTGTAAACCTAACAAACTTCAAATTATTTAAAACAAAGGGGAATAATAACAATAAAAGCCACAAGATTATATCAATAGATGATAAAAAAGCATTTAACAAAGTATAATACTAATTTCTGTTAAAATTGTACAAGGCATACACATAGAAAGACCATTTTCCAATATGATAAAAAGTACATATACATATATATATATATATATATATATGTTTACATTTTAAACTAAAAGTTAGTATCATATACAGCGGGAAAATCTAGAAGTTTTCCTAATAAATGCAAGAGTAAACCCAGGATGCCCCTTTTCTTACTATTATTTGACATAACTATAGCAATGCAAGCCATAGTAATAAAACAAGAGAAAGAAATCAAAAGGATAGTGATAGTCAAAAAGAGCCAAAATTATCCCTATTTACTGAGGGCAGGATGGTTTACTTAGAAAAATCCTAGAGGATTAGCAAAGAAACTAATTAAGACAGCTGATAGCTTTGGAAAAGTAGGATACAAAATAAATCCATAGAAACCAATAGCATTTCTATATAGCAATAACAAAATTAATAACAAAATGCATCAAATATCTGAAAGTCAATCTACCAAGGCCTATATGTAAAATTACAAAACATTCCTTAAAAGAAACAGAATAGCTTAAATAACTGAAGGGGCATTGAGTGCTCCTGACTAGGCTATACCAATATAATAAAAATGATGATACTACCTAAATTAATTTACAGATTTGGTGCTATACCAATCAAGCTATTAAAGAGATATTTTATAGAGCTAGACAAAATAATAAAATTGTTTTGGAGGAATAAAAGATCTATAATATCAAGGGAAATAATGGGAAAAATTTGGAATGAAAGAATAGTAGCCCTTCAGACCTCAAATTATACTATAGAGCAGTAATCAGCAAACTACTTGGCATTAGTTAAAAAAATAGAAAAACAGAACAGTAGAACAGACTAGATATGGAAGAATCAAAAATAATCATACTCAATGGCTCAGTATTTGACAAACCTGAGAACATAAATTATTTGGAGGAAGAAATCCTATTTGACAAAAATAGCTGACGAAATCAGAAGGCAGTTTGGCAAAAATTAGGTTTAGTCCAATATATTGCATTACCTACCAAAATAAGTTCAAAATGGATATCAAAGGCCACTCCATAAAAACATGAAAAGAGAAAGTACCTTTCATAGTTATGAGTAGGGGGAAATTCTTAATCAAACAAGGGGGTGGAGGTGATCACAAAAGGGAGAATATAATTTTGATTACATTAATTTAAAAGCTTTTGCATGAACACAGCTAATATAACTAGGATAAGAAGGTAAGCAATCAATTGCATCAAATATCTCTGACAAGGGATATATCTAAGATATAAAGAGAAGTAACGCAGATAAGTCCAAAAGCCATCCCCCAATGGATAAGTAGTAAAGGATTTTACAAACAGTTCTCAAAATAATAAGTGCAAACTATTAACAATCATGTGAAACATCGCTCCAAATCAATAAGACAAATGTAAATCAAAATCACTAGTGAGGTTTCACCTCATACCCATCAAAGTGGCAAAGATAATGAAAGATGAGAATAGTCAGTGTTAGAGGAGTTATGGGGAAACTTACCCATTAATGTACTGTTAGTGGAGTTGTAAATTGGTTTGACCATTCTGGAAAATAATTTAGAAATATACTTAACAAGTGACTAAAATGCCTATATCCATTAGCCCAGGGCTTTTAGTGATAGGCACATACCTCAAAGTGGTCAATAATAAAAATAAAGGTCCCATGTAAACCAAGATATTGATAGCACCCCTTTTTGTATTGGAAAGAACTGGAAACAAATTAGATGCTCATCACTTATGGAATGACTGAACAAGATGTGGTAAATGAATGTAATGAAATATTACTGTGCTGTAAGAAATGACAAATATGGTGAATATAGAGAAGCATGGAAAGACATATGAACTAATAGAGTGAAATATACAGAGCCAGGAAAGCAATATGCACAATGACAACAATGCGGAAGAACAAGACAATTGAAACTGACTGCTATGAAATTATAGTGATCAAGGTTGGCCTCAATTAAGAGATATGAAAATGTACCTCCCTTTGTTCTTTGCAGAAGGGCGGGGCTTACAGGTATGGAACATTGCTAATAATGTTAGACTTGGTTCATGTACTAAACTATTTTGTTTCTCTCTTTTTTATTAAGGATTAATCTGCTTTGTTTAACTATGTATATTTATTATAGCCTTGTTTTTCTTTTTCTTTTTCCAAAGGGGGAAGGAGAGAAAATAAATACTTAATTGAAAAAAAAATTTTGAAAAAAAATTGAGGTTTTAAGTTATTTCCTGAAGAATTTTCCAAGTACTTCACAGAGTTCTTTTAGTGCTACAAATCCTTAGAACTAGGGTTAGCCCATAGAGTCTTTGTCTTCATCTGTCAATCCAGAATCTTTAGCTGAAGCCATCATGCCTTATTAAATTAGGAAGGAAAAAATAGCAAGAAAAATTTGGACCTTTTACTCTCTACAGGAGCCACAGAATTACCAGTTCATATAGTCAAAATATGTTACATTCACTTTTTACTATGTGAATATCACTTACAGTGGGTGTTCATAGAGACATTTCTACTCTGTAGTTAATGTATGAGCACTTGATGGCATTTCACTCATGAAAACAAACAAACAGGGCTTTTGCCAATAAGACTTTTCAGCATTTTGCATCTTATTTGCTGAGAATAATTATTTAGTAAAAGGCCAGAAAATACGTAAATCTTTGCACAAAGAGTTTAACATGATTCAGTAACAGTTGCCATTCATGAATCTGCCCAGTGCTGCTAGAGAGCCCACACCCAGCAAAGCTGGCAAGCTCACAGAAAGGGGAAGAAGATGTCAAGGCTCAACCACTATTAGGGCAAGGACTGCTTCCCAGAACACCCCTAACAAGGCTTATGAGGAGGTTTGGGGTCTCACCCCATCCCCTCTCAGTCTTTGTACATACCCACCTCTTTCTTTTTTTAAAATTTTCTTTTCCCTACTCTTTCTTGTCAAAACTAACCTCTGCCTGGGTCCTGGGCCCCATCACTTTCTCCATCTTTGGGAATGCATGCCTATTTGCCATCTCTCTCTCTCTCTCTCTTTCTTTCTTTCTTCTTCTGGACTAGCTCCTTTCTCTTGGCCTATAAACACACTCAGGTCTCCCATCTTTAAAAAAAAGGAGGAAAAGGGCTTCCCTTTACTTCACTTCAGCTCTCAAGGTAGAGTCATCAGCATCATAACAGTAAGCTGGCTTTTATAGGGTACTTTAAGATCAGCAGATACTTTACATATGTCATCTCATTTTCTCCTCACAACAACCCTGTGACATAGGTGCTATCATCCCCACTTTACAGATGAGGAAACTGAAGCTGATAGGGATTAAGTGACTTGTCCAGTGGTCACACAGCTAGTAAGTGTCCAAGGCAGGATGTGAACAAAACATCTGTTACAAACATGCATTGTCAAGCTTGTTTTCTTTTTGTGAGGCAGTGGTACAATGAATAGGGTGCTGGGCGTGCAGTCAAGAAGACTGGAATTCAAATCTAACCTTAGACATTTACTAACTGTGTGACCCTGGGCAAGGTACTGCACTTCCATCTGCCTCAGTTTCCTCTACTGTAAATGGGGATCATAACAGCATCCACCTTCCAGGGTCACTGGGAGGATCAAATGAGATATTTGTGAAAAGCTCTTAGCACAGTGCCTGGCACATAGTAGGTGCTATATAAATGCTTATCCCCTTCCCTTCCCTCTTTTAAGACTCAGATTACAAGATCGGCATTTCTGTTTGGGAAGGGGGAAGTGATAATTATCCATTCTCATTCTGCATCACACCTTAATGCTTGGCAGAGAGAACAGTTCTCTATCTAGCCCTCTATTTGGATAGGCCACCAAGCCCAGAGCACCCTTCAATCTGCAAACCTATTAAGCCTCCCAGAGTCTCAACACATCAAACAGACCTGAGGCTATAGGATCATAAGCTTTAGAACAGGAAGGAATCTTTGATATTAGCATCCATGAGTACAATCTCCTCCTTTTACAGATGATAAAACTGAAGCCAGGGAAGGAAAGGGATGTGCCCAAGGGCGCACATATTCCATGATAGAGTCTAGCTTTAAACCCTAGGCCTCTGCCTCCAAATCCAAGTGGTCTTTCCAGTATGCCATGCTGTGCCAGCATAGGATAAATAACATGCTCCTTGGGAAAGGCAGCTTGGGTCCCTCCCTCCTTGGGGAGCTCTCCCTATGCTCATTGTGGATTAAATGATGGCTGTTGAATGGGGAGCATTTGACTTCAACATCTCAATACTTCAGTGGATCTGAGATTTCATTGGAGTTGGTCTTCCTTCCACAGGTACAAGCATAATCCATGTGACAAGACTCTTGTCTGTGTGCTCTTGTCAGCCTTCTACAAACAGTCCATCCAACACGCTGAAGACTTTCTTCTAGGTCTTTTATATGAGTCAGTGCAAAGTTTTGTGATATAGAAATTGGAAGCATCAGGAAATCTCTCTCCTTTATCTGCCCCCTAGCCTTACCCTCCTGTGTCCCCTTCCCTTTCCTTTCTTTCAGATTTAATTCATGCTAAATGGAACCTTTGCCATTCACTCTCTCCATTCTCAAACTCAGCCACCTCATCAACTCCCATGGCTTTGTTTATCATCTCTCTGCAGATGACTGGCAGATCCATACATTCAGCCCTAATTTCTCTCCTCAGCTCTAAACCCTGCGTCTCCACCTGCCTATTGAATATCTCACACAGCATGTCCTATGGGCACCTCAAGCTCAATACATCCAAAACTGGATTCATTATCTCATCTGCCAAACCCACCTGCCTGTTGAACTTATTTTACTTCTGTCAAGGTCACCTGCTGTTCTTTTATTTCACTCAGGTTTATAACCTTGGTGTAATCTTTGACTCCATACTCCCCTTTACTTCACTATCCAATCTGTTGCCTAATCTTTTGCATCTGTCCACTCCTTTGTACTCACACGACATGACCACCCTCTTAGTTCTGCCCTAATTACATCTCACCTGGACTACCCCGAAAGCCTTCTTTCTAATTGGTTTTCCTTCCTCAAGTCTCCCCCCTCTCCCATCCATCCTCTACCCAGCTGCCAAAGTGATTTTCCTTAAGTGTAATACTGACCATGTCACCTCCCTTACTCAATAAGCTCCAATAGCTTTGTATTCAGTTGTTTCTGTATTCTTACCACCAAGTGATTGGCACATAAGTGTTTGATAAATCCTTAGTTATTGATCCTACAACCTCTCCAGCCCTAGGAATCACTAGCTGGCTGAGGTTGACTTCAGAACTTTTTTTTTTAAAATGGGTCCTTAATAGACCTACGAATTATTTTTCCATTGAAGCAATGGATAGATCATCTATAAATAGACATCACAGGGACTTGACCACAATTTTCACAGGAGTTAAAAGATAAGGCACTGCACATGGGCCTGTTTTTCTTTGGCACCTTTGTCAAATATATCCCACAGACCTGAGCAATCCAGGAAGGGCACAGCCAAAAACAACAATCTATTCACTGTAACTCCTTCATAGACTGCTCTCTCACAATAATCTCATGAGGTAGGTAATACAAATACTATTAGCTCCATGTTACAGGTGAGGAAACTGAGATGCTTCAAGGTGAAAGGATCTGTCCACATTGACACATTTTGTAAGTGTCTGGAGCTAGATTTGAATCCAGGTCTCCTGGCTCTAAGAACTGTGCTCTAGCTGCCAGACCATAATGCCTCAAGTGAAAATGTGAAAGCCCCATCTTCAAGATCTCATAACATTACAGCCTTCTATAAAGTGTGAGAATGCTGTCATGTATTTTGAAGGGCAGCACGGTGCAGTAGCTAGCAGGCTGTCGTTAGAGTCAGGAAGTCCTGAGTTTGACTCTCCCTCTGATTGACTCAGAGATACGTGACCTTGGGCAATTAGCCTCAGTTTCTTGTTCTGACTAATAGAGATTATAATTACTGTAGCACCTACCTCATAGCAGGTGAGGCTCAAATGAATGGGCTTTGTAAACCTTCAAGGGATATATAAATATCAGCTATCATTAATGATGCTTCCTTGGCTGAAAATTGGCCCATGCTCCTTTTTTTCCATTTAATATCGATTTCATATTGTTTGGATACATTAACGAATAAGGGGGAATGCTGCTGTTAATAGACATGATTTTCATACTTTGACATCATAGTTAACTGAGGACTCAGAGCTCTTCCCAGAAAGAAGGATAGAGGCTGTGATTGAAAGCAGCTTCAGTCACAAAAGCCACCTGGCATAGGGGAGAGAGCCCCAGGGCAATGGTAAGGAGTTCAGAACATCGGGTTCCAGAGCTGGCTGTGCTACTGGATTGCTACGTGACCTCCAGTGAGTCACCTCTAGCCTTACTTTTTGAGGATTGGACCATATCAAGGGTTCTTAATTTATGATCCATGGCTAGATTTGGGGAGGGGCTGTGAATCTGGATGAGGAAAAAACATTACATCTTTAGTTCAATCTAATTGGTTTCCTTTGTAATTCTATGTATTTTATTTTATATGTTAAAAATATTGCTCTAAGATGGAGTCCATAGGCTTCACCAGACTGTCAGAGGGGTCCAGGACACACACAAAAAGTTAAGAACCCATTGGCACTAAGGACCTCAATGGTTCTAGCCTCCAAGGTGCATTAGAACAGCCTGTTATTGGGTATTATAGTAGTTATATTTGGAGAACATGACTTAGGCCACAGTGCAGCCTTAGTCAACTTTGGATTTGGAAAGTGCTGTAGAAATCATTTGGCCCAAGCCTCTCATTGGAAATGAATGAAAAGCATTTATTAAGTATTTACTAGTGCCAAGCCATGGGAATACAAACATAGCAAGACAGTCCCTGCCCTCAAGGAACCTACATGCTAGGAGGAGGAAACAACACATATAAGGGAGTGAGTGTTGTCTGGGCCAAGGTGCTCTGGTTTGAAGTCATAGTGACGGTGAGTAGAACCCTAGGAAAATCCGTTGGCATGCCCTCTTCAGAAGCAATTATAGTACTGAATTGTTCCAAGAGTGAAGGAAGGGAAGGGGAATGGGGGGAAGGACATGGAGATGGCTAGAGTGGGTTGTTCTAGAGTCCAGGATCAGCTAGCTATAGTAGGCCATATGTTTGGAAAGGCTGACTCACCAATTGGGACAGCACAGCCACAGGGCCATTGTTCCAAAACTGAATGGATTAAATTGTCCAGGGCATTGTCACAGAAGGTTTGGTGGTCCAGAGGAAGCAGCAAGAGGGTGGCTGGCAAGAAGATGGACAGGGTGGTCAGTAGGATGGGACACATAATATTTTACAAATAAAAGGGAAGCCCAGAGAGCCTTGTGACATGCCCGGGTTCACATGGTTCTCCTGACTCCTAGTCTGTTACAGTCTTACAAGCTAGGTAGTATAGCAGAGCACTCTGCTTGGAGACTGAAAGACCCGAGTTCAAATCTTACCACAGACCCTTCCTAACTATATGATCAGGGGCAAATCACTTCATGTCCCTGGCTTCAGTTTCTTCATATGAAACATTTAACAGAAAAATAAAGGCCCAGAGAGGGGAAACTACTTGCCTCAGGTCACAGAGCAAATTGGTGGCAGAGTCAGGGATCAGAACCAAAGCTTGGGCCTCCTAGTCCACTACTTTCTCCACTATAGTAAAATACTTCTGGAGCTTAATTTGTTTTGAAACACAGCTTCTATCCTACAATCTAGGAGAAGGTTTACTAGAATTTCGTACCAGATTTTATGAGAAATTTGGCCCAGATACTGCTGAGGAATATATAGGAAGATGTATGTGTGTGTGTGTGTGTGTGTGTGTGTGTGTGTGTGTGTGTGTGTGTGTGTGTGTGTGTGTGTGTGACAGACGGTACCAGTCTGAGGCTTTGTGAAGCAAAACCAATCCCAGGGGGTTGAAAGCTAAGGAAGGGAAGTGAAGGCCTGACAAACATCAGTACAGATGTACTGCCCTGTATACATCAGGTGCTTCTGAAGAGCTTCAGACAAATCAAGTTTTTGTCAACTGCCTATTGTAAATGCCCCAGGGATGCTCTGTGGCTAAAGGAGTCCTGTGGAGAATCCTTTTCTAAAGCAGAGAATCTTTGTGCAGTGCAAATCCCCAGGCCCTCCTTGATCTGGTTGGTGAATTCAGATGCCTGGGTGTTGGACTGGGAGCCCAAATCTTTCTTTTTACCCAGTTTTTAAAAAAAATGTGTTGGGGGGGCACAAAATAGTCAACTGGCAAAAGTCAGGATCACACTAATGAGCCCTCCTAAACCCTCCTGACGGGAGAGAGAAATGAGGGTCGGAGAGCTTAGGGCATTTTGAAAAATGCCCCTTTTGTGCTCCCAGTTTAGCACAAGGGCTGTCAATAGGCCGCCACACGCTGCCCATGGTGCATTGTATTGCACGTAGCCCTCTTGAGAAGACCATGGTGCAGAGCATGTCTGCCTGCTCGAGAGGAATACCAATCACATGGTTAATGCGCCCTGAGCCTTTGCTGACAACAAGAAACATACACACTTAGGAGAAAAGGACCCACTTCTCACAGCTAATCACTAAAAATTGGTCACTGGGTTGTTTTCTCCTTTTCTTAAACAAGTGCCCTTTCCCAGCATTCCATCCTTTACAAATGGCGTGAAATGAGGTGGGGGTGGGAGAAGGGCTACATTTGGCATGGAGCATTGAGCCGCCTGCCTGGTTCTGGGATCTCAGAGCAGGAAGGGAAGGGCCTTGGAGATCCTCAAATCCAATTCCTTCATTTGTCAGAGGGGGAAACTGGAGGCCTCAAGAGTCACTTGTGTTGAGGTCACAAAGGTCTATCTGTCTATCTATCTATCTATCTATCTATCTATCTATCTATCTATCTATCTATCTACACACACACACATATATATGTGTGTGTATGTATGTATATGTATATGTGTGTACACACACACACACACATACACACACACACACAGAGATAACCTGCTAAAGCAGAACTCAAACCCAGGTCCCCTGACTGGAGATGAGTGTTCTTAGCCCTGATCTCTCATTCCTTCAGGACCACAGTGGAGGTTACTTCAGCCTGACCTGCAGGCTCCATCCTGCTCCAAGCTCAGGAACTGATAAGGGCCTCAAGCTGGGGAAACAATAGCTCTCCTGAGGTCTAGAACATTTCATTTCATTTCAACAGTTATTTTCAAAGACCCTGTAATGTGCTAGGAGATGGGGGGAGGTGGACACAGAATACAAAGATCTATAAAACACTGGTCTTGCCTTTGGGGAACCTAATGGGAGGAGACAAAGTTGATAAGACATATTACAAAAAGTGTGTGACACACAGCAGAATGTGATAGGTATCATAAGAAATGTACAAACCAAGCCCCATGACAATTCAGGGAACAGAGACATTAAGTCACTTCCCTTCTAGGGGCCTCAGTTTCTCTCATCTATTAAATGAGGGGGCTAGACTAAGTCCAGTATCTTTTTTACTATATCACCCTATTGATGATCTCCAAGGACCCTTTACTCTGACAATCTATAATTCTACAATGAGCATTGACTGTCTCCTATATACAAAAACTGTGGTAGGTCCTGAGTGATCACAGAATAATAGAATTGGAAAGTACTTCAATAACTGACAGGGGCTAAATTCAGGTCACTACAGAAAATACAACATCAACCCAGGACAGTTTCACAATCAAAAGGAAAGAGCTAATAATATTCAAGGATGGCATGATTATTAAATTTGCAGCTGACAGAAAGCTGGGAAGGACTTTGTATGACAGAAATGGATCCAACAGAGTTGGACGGGTTGCTGAATCCAGGAAGATAAAGTTTTTAAAAAATGTTTATTGATTGATCATGTCACACCCTCACTCAATAAACTCTCACGGGTCCCATTACCTTGAGGACTAAATATAGATGTTTTTGTTTGTCATTATAATCTTTCCTTTTTTTTTTCTTTTTGGTGAGGCAATTAGTGTTAAATGACTTGCCCAGGGTCACACAGCTAGTAAATGTCTGAGGCTGAATTTAAACTCAGGTCCTCCTGACTCCAAGGTCGGAACTCTATCCACTACACCACCTAGCTGACCCAAAGATAAAGTTTAACAGAGGTAAATGTAAAGTCCTGCACTTGGGTTAAAAAAAAAAAAAGCAGCACAAGTCTAGAGTAGGGGAAATGTGGCTAGAAAACAGTTTCTTTTGAAAAAAAAGAGAGATTTCAGTGGTCTACCAGCTCAATAAGAGTAAATAGTATGATGCAGTGGGCAAAAAAGCTTACTTGATCTTAGGCTATATCAATGGTCAGGATGAGAAGGTAACAAGCCCACTGTATTCTGCCCTGGAGTACTGTGTTCAGTTCTGGGCCTAACCTTTTAAGAAGGTCATGGATAAGCTAGGGCATATTAATAGGGGGTCAAACAGGATGGTGAAGGGAAGACCTCAAGGTTATTTCATCTGGTGATTGGCCAAAGGACTCTGGGATGGTTAGCCTGGAGAAAAGCAGACTTAAATAAATAGGGGGGCCATGATAGCTGTTAGGGGGAAGAAGAATTAAGCTTGTTATGCTTGGACTCAGAAGGCAGAATGAGGTATAATGGGTGGAGGTTGTAGAGATGCAGATTTTATAAATACATCCTAATAATTACAGCCGTCCAAAAGTGGAATGGGCCTTCTCAGTAAATAATCAGCTCACTTATCACTAGAGGTCTTCAAATAGGTTTTAAATGGACGCTTTCAAGGGGATAAGCTCCAACGTGGGCTGAAATAGATGCCCTTTGAGGTCCCTACTAGCTGTAACATCTTGTGATCCTACTCTGGAGAATGAATGGGATCTGGAGAAACTTCATGCAAGAGGTCTAATTTGACATGGGTCTTGAAGGATGGGTAACATTTCAGCAGGTGGAATTAGATGTAAGGGAGGCATTCCACCTGGAAAGAACGGAACCAGCAAAGCATAGAGGGTGTTCAGCAACAAATGAGTCATTCAGTTTGGCTAGAGAATAGAGTCAGAACCAATCCAAGAGAGAGAAGTGGGGCCAAGAAGGCAGTTTGGCTTGGGTCTTAAGGCTGAAGGAGGCCTCAAATTTAACAGGTAAAGGACTGTTCAGCTATGGGTCAAAGGCCTTTCAGTGATCTCACCATGGTTAATGTTATCTGTGACACTGCCTGAGTATAAGATTTTCTTTCAATAGCTATTTATTTATCCAGGAAAAGGCTAGAAAAGCACCATTAAATTTTTTTTTGGGAAAAGTAATTGTTCCATTTCCTGAAATACAGATTCTTGTATCTCCATGATGGCTTGAGACCTCTGACAATGGTTTGGGTCTCTCTAGAAATGGAAACTAGGAGGCATGAAAAACAGAAGTGTGAAGTTGTGGCTGTAAAGGTAGTTTGGGACCAGATCTCAAAGAGCCTTGAACAACAGGCTAAGAAGTCAATACTTGGAACATTTAGAAGGCAGTGGGGAGGCAACTGAAAGATTTTAAGCAGGGACTATTTCGTTTTTAATCAGGATTAGGAGGGATGGGGGAAAGGATGCATTAGAAAGCTATTACCTTCTTTAGGCACTGCTCCAATTTTGAAGGAGAAAGAACACTTGAAATATTTCTGAGACACTTCTTCTGGTTCTGTAGAGTACCTTGAGCGCCTTAGGAAGCAGAGCAAATAGCTGTTGCATAATAATTATAGTGGGTTTGAAAGTACTCATGACAAGAGCTAATTTATGTAAAAGTTATGTAGCAAAAACCCCTTCCCCCAAATCGTATATGAATTGGGAAGCCTCAGCCAGGGAGACGGGGGTGATTGGAATAACTGAATTGGAGCTGTGAGCAACAGGATACTAACGTTTGAGAAGAAACCACAGGCTGGGAGATGAGGGCTGAGACAGAGAACCAGCTCCTCCTGAGGGCTGCTGCAGAGGCAGGGCTAGGAGTTCTAAAGCTACTACCAATGCATCAAAATATTCATGGCAGAATTTGGGGGGTAGCAAAAAACTAGAAAGAAAATGAGTTGAGTGGGTAATGGCTGAACAAACCATGGCATTTCAATGTAATGGAATATTGTCGCACCATAAGAAACAATAAATATGAGTAATTCAGAGAGACGGGGAAATTACAGAACCAGAACAACCTACATGGTGACTGTAATAACGAAAAGAACACTACAATGAAGCCAAACTTTGAGCAAATGTAATGACTAGTCTTTGATAAGAGATGAGGAAGTACCTCCTTCCTTTTCATACAGAAGTGGGGGGCCAGGGGCGCAGAATGTTTCATAGACTGTCAAATATGGTCATGTTCAGTTTTGTTTGTTTTCTTTTGTTACAAAGTAGGGTTCCATGGTGGGGGGGAGCGTATATTGGGAAATCACTGTAGTGTAAACAACAAAAAAGTATCAGCAAGATATTAAAAAAGAAGCTTGAAAATTGTGCAAAAACAAGCAGCAACAACTTTTGAGAGGAGGGAATGGTTAGAGATGTGATAGATGAGCCGATGCCAGGGATTGTATAGAAGGGAGCGCTGGATCTTGGGCCACAGCTGAAAGGAGCCTTGCTCTCCCACTGTAACCCTTTACTTCACATTTCTTTCCTTTCTACCCATAACTGCTCAGTCCACAAGGAGAATTAAAAGGGAGCGTCCAGAATGAAAACAGTAACAAGCATCAGAAATCATTCTGCTGGGGACAAGCTTGCCAGGGCCCTGTGACAGAAGACTGGAGGCACTAGAGAAGAAGGTTACATGAGAACCTACAGGAAGAAGGCCGTGTGCCACGTCAAAAGAAAAGGATCATTTTGCATGGTCAAGAGGTAATGAAGCAGTTAGGAGGTATAGTGGATAGAGTACTACTGGCCTTGAGATCAGGAAGACTTGAGTTTGAATCCTATATCTGATACCTACTAGCTCTATGACCTTAGGTAAGTTACTTAGTGTCTCTCAGCCTCAGTTTCCTCATCTGTAAAACGGGCATAATAATAGCCCCTAACTCCGAGGGTTGTTGTGAGGCTCAAATCAGATAACACAAATTCGCAAACCTTAAAGTGTTTATATATATATATGTATATATATAGAAATGCTATTATAAGTACTACTAGTAGTAGTAGTAGTAGTAGAAGACTTCCTATGCCGTTCATGAGTAAGGAGGTGGCCAGGCAGAGTAGGAATTATGAGAAGAGTATGGGAATACTAGAGAAAGACCTGCCTAAGACCAGTTAGATGAGAAGACATGGGCAGCATGACTTCAATAGGAGGCAATCATGACAATGGGGCACAGGATCTGACTGGAACTGAATAATATGATCCTTCCCCCATTGGAGACATTGACAATGCAGAGGGAGCATTGCCCTGATAAAGCATTCAGACTTACTCGATTACAAACATTAAAAACATAGGAGCAAGGAGGGGAGAAGGTCAAACAGCTATGCCTCAGGAGTCCCCGTGGGAAGAGTAAATGTGTGAACCCACGTGCCCCCTTAACAAGGCACAAGACTAGGACTGTCATTGAGATAGATAGCCATGAGCAGCACTTGGAGAGTCACAACACTGTGCTCTCTGATCTTCCTATTTCTTGGAGTAAATGCACCCAAACTATAATGTGTGTTTTCCTTTTGGGTCACATGAAGACTATGCCATGTGGAGATGAGAATCTTAATGGGAATGAGCTATATTTGGAGAGCTTCCTTGAGCTAAAAATGCTTTCATTCATTAAAACTTCTGGGTGGGGGCAAGATATGAGCTCAAGTTGTGATAGATTTGTGAAATACTACATGCAGATGACTCTCACTACCTCATGAGTCAGGCCATTCCACTTTTAAACAGCTCTAATTGCTTAAGGAAGTTTTTCCTTATATCAAGCCAAAAGCCGCCTTTCCATTGCTCCTACGTCTTTCCTCTGAGGCCAAGAAAAAAAGCCAAAGAGGCACGTTTACCTATAATGTTGCCACAGCATGGATGCAAAGGACAGAATTTCAGTGATGCACCAGCGTGCTGAAAGACATTGAGAAACAGCACCTGCGTTTACAACCATGGCCTTTGGATTAACTTCCCTACCCACCTGGTGATGTTTGCTGTAAATCAGACAAATGGCCCAAGCCTGCTGTGGGCTGCCTGGACCCAAATACCCTTACAAGGTGGATGAACATACCTGATAAGGAAGGGGCAGCAAGTTTTAGTAGCAAAAACCAGTGGGCCTGGGTTCACATCCCTGCTCTGCTATTGCGTGACCTTAGCCAAGTACCTCTACTTTCTGAGGCCTCCGGTTCTTCCTCTGTAAAATGAGGGGGATGGACAGGAGCAAGCGTTCTTAACCTTTTTTTGGTCACAGACCCCTTTTGGCAGTCCTGTGAAGCCTCCAGACTCTCCTCTAAGAATTATGTTTTTAAATAATTGAAGGAAGTTCTAAATTTCAGCTAAAGGTTAGTGAAAATAAAGTTTATTTTTTTCCTGTCCAGGTTCAGGCCCCTTGAAATAAGAATTCCTGGACTACAGGTTTTCTAAGATCTCTTCCAACAATCTATGATCCTATGCTGAAAGGAAATAATAAACAATCAAGGATATTTACATGATAGTTTCCGGTACCGGACCCATAGTCAGTGATTAATAAATACTTTTTCATTCATTCAAGAATCATACTGCTAGAACCAGGAGCACAAGGAAAGGAAGAATGGATTTAAGTGTACAAATCCTATTTCTCTTGGAGAAGTACATATTATATGAATGGTGTTTATTTTATGTATAAAATAATGATATTTACATAGTTTCCATGGAGAATGGAAGCTATATAAATACCCACTAGTATTATTAGAATTACTGCTATTATTTGGCACAGATGTAGGATAAAGTTCAGTGAGAATCTGAGTAATGTGTAAAAATTAAGAGACTGAAATAATTTAAAATAAGTATCTTTCTAATTTTCCATACTCAACAAATATTTAGGTCAGAGACACCAGTTAGGCAAGATGGCAGCTGGCTCAAAGGAACTTTGAATTCCTACTTAGTTCCATGGCCTCAATTATATAATATCATTTCATGCCTCAGTTTTCTCAAGAACAGAATGGGCATGGCATGGACTCACAGAGAAGCTGCAGCAAAGGTCATGGAGTCAACTCTGCAAATCACCACTAGGCTGTTTCGTAAGAGCCATTCAGCATGGAATGCTGGGTATGGAGTGGAAAGTACTGAGTTTGGTTGCTTGACTACCTAAGTACCCCCCAGTCAGAGGCAGGTTGGTCAAGCATGCTGGTAGGAAGGTACATTCAGACACTTACTTGAAGTACCTGAAGTAAGAATGGCTTTTGTTTTCCCCTTTTGACCTAAAAAGATCCTCGTTTTTGGTACTGTCTAAAATTCAAGGAGAGACGAGATTATTTTTATATAGCCAACCCACTAGAAGGCAACATAATGCAGAAGAAAGAATAGGGAACTTAAATTAAAACCCCAGTGCTATATATGACCCTGGGCAAGTCACTTAACCCCCTGGGCCTCGATTTCCTTACCTGAAAAATGAAGGGTTTGTACTAGATGGCCTCAGATTCCTTTCTGCTTTAAATCTACAAGGAACAAAAACTAGGATTACCCTGAATGGGTCTTTAAACTGATCAGAATAATTGGACTGGTAAAATGGTTAATTCTTATTATTAGTGGTATCAATAACTGAATAAGCAGCTGTTTAGCTGTGAGCTATTTTAGGAGCCAAGAAAACCAATTCTATAGCCACATACAGACACTTCCAGAGTCTCTGGAAAAGCACATCTCCTGGAAGAAACTGATTGTTGCCTAAAACCCTATTCTAAATTGGGTGTGACTGGGAGAGGAGATCTCAAAACATGCCTCTGACCTTTGAAGAAGTGTAGATAAGCTGGTCAGGATGCCCTGAAGGCTCCCTGTAGTGATAGGTTTATAGGTTTTTTTCCTCTAATCCTATGCCCTGCTGAGTTCATCCTTTGGGTCTAAAGACCCAAGGAGATACAAGTAGAAGTAGCCATGTGCCGGTCACCTTCCCCATCTATACAGAAGAGCAGAGAACCACTTTTTCCACCTCTCGTTGTTTGTTAATGTTCTTTAGTTTAGTTGTGTCTGATTCTTCAGGATCCCATGGACCACAGCACACTAGGCCCTTCTAAACTCCTCTATCTCCCAAAGTCTGTCCAAGTTCATGTTAATTGTCTTCTTGACTCTATCAAGAATCATCCTCCCCTGCCCCCTTCTCCTTTTGCTTTCAATCTTTCCCAACATCAGGATCTTTTCCAATGAGTTCCATCTTCTCATTATGTGGCCAAAGTATTTAAGCTTCAGCTTCAGGATTTGACCTTCTGGTGAATAGCTTGAATTAATTTCTTTAGTTATTGACTGATTTGATCTCCTTTTTGTCCAAAGGACTCTCAAAAGTCTTCTCCAGCACCACAATTTGAAAGCATTGATTCTGTGACAGCTTTCCTATAGTCCAACTCTCACAGCCATACATTGCTACTGGAAAGACCATAGCTTTGACTATATGGACCAGGGGTGGGAAACCTGCAGCCTCGAGGCCACACATAGCCTTCTAGGTCCTCGGGTGAGGCCCTTTGACTGAGTCCAAGTTTTACAGAACAATTCCTTTTATTAAGGGGATTTATTCTGTGAAGTTTGGATTCAGAGTCACATTTGAGGGCCACACGCGGCCTCGAGGCTGCACGTTCTCTGCCCCTGATATGGACATTTGTCAGCAAGGTGATGTCTCTGCTTTTTAGTCGGCTGTCCAGATTTGCCATAGCTTTCCTTCCAAGGAGCAAGCATCTTTTAATTTCATGGCTGCAGTCACCATCTGTAGTGATCTCAGAGCCCAAGAATGTAACATCTGACATTACTTCCATTTCTTCTCCCTCTATTTGCCAGGAAGTGATGGAACCAGTTGCTAAATCTGTCAAGGTTAGCCACATGGCAGCCTAACATGCCCTCTAGTCCAATATCCTCACAAATTGAGTGACTTGCTCAAGGTCACATTCAACTAAGTGGCAGAGATGGTATTTGAACCCAGGTTCACTGGCTCCAAATTCAGTGCTCTTTCCACTTTGGCGAAAGCTCATATGATCCCAGATGTAGAGCTGGAAGGGACCTTCAAGACCACTGAGTACAATACTCTCTTCCATAGATGAGAAAACTGAGGTCCAGAGAGGTTGAGTGGCTTGCCAGGGTTGGAAGAGAAGAATTAAATTAATGAATCATAAAGCACTTTAAACGGTTCAAATGATAGAAATAATGTATCTATGAAAAGATCTATAAACTTACAGAACGAAGACTTGTTCCTCAAGACTAGAGGTGGCATCTCCTACTGTTTTTATATTCAATTCTCTTTCTAATTCGGCACAGATTTACTGAAAATACCACACAATGTGTTGAAATAATAAGAATCCCTTCCTTCTGTGGAGCACATTTTACTTTTCAAAATGCTTTCATGAAGATGCTCTTCTGCTTGCACTGAGTAGGTACTCAAATGTCCTGTTGACTGACTGAGTCATTGTCACAATGAAACCACAGAGTACAATTCACCTGTACTCTGGCATTTGAAAAAATTTAGAAACCAAGTCTAGAGTTCTAAGTAGTGGCAGGAAAGATCAAGAAGGCTATTCATTCATTCCTCCATTTAACATATTGACCAAGTGATCATTATGTGCCCCATGTCCCATAGATGTGGAGGATGGATGGAAGGTCCAAGAAGAAATAACTGGCTCTAGGAAAGGTCTATTTCTCAGCCACCTAAACTGCCAAGCTTGCATAAAATGTGAGACTTTCCAAATTGAGTATCACTTTAAATAATATAATCCCCCTTCCATGAACTGGGTAGTGTGTCTGCAACACTGTCGTCAGCTAAACATAGAATAAACATACATTCATTGTATATTTTTACCCAAGCCAGTGTCTGAACAGTTAATGGCTTTCATGGGAGGCGACCTGGATAGTTTTTTTTTTCTTTCAAAGCCACTTGGTGACATGTCAGATTTATAATGTGTCTGTTGGGAAAGATTCACAGTCAAAGCCACATTTTCCCATGAGGGTCCGACATTTCCATTTGGAGGCATCTTAGTCGGCTGACTATGGTAATATTTTCAAAATTGCTCTTCAGTCCTTTGTTAGCAGCTACAGTGAATCTGAAGGCATTTGTCGTTGAGAGCTGTTGGGGCATCTGGCTGAACAGAGCTCAGCTCGGGAGAAATGTGACTTCTACAGTTGCCCATAAATAACCTGGCAAGTGTCCCTCCTTTCATGATTCATTAGGGATATTTGCACCTCAATAGAAGAGAGGGAAGGCCTTGGGACTGGGGGGTGGGGGTGGGTAGGGGAGGGGCAAATGCTTATAGAACAGCACCAATTTGCTGAAGTACCATGGGCAAATCTATACTTAAGACCCCTGAACTTTCAATAGGGATAATCATAGTTACAACCGCCTTAAGAGATCAGAAGGGTGCTTTTAAGACCTCTCCCCTACTGGAGTGTAAGCACCTCAATGGCACTGGTGGCCTTATTTATTTAGTCAGTCAACAAATATTTGTTAAGCACTTACTAAGTGCCAGGCACTGCCATAAGCTGGGGGTAGGGTGGGTAGGAATACACGAAGAATGCAAAAACAGGCCCTGCCCTCAAGGAGGTCACATTCTACAGTGGAGACAACATGCAAACAACTATGTCCAAGCAAGATATAGAGAGAGTAGATGGATTTTTTCTCTGTAGTTCCCCTAGGCTTCAGATTGGAAGATGTTCAATAAAGGTTTATTGTCATAGACATAAAATCACAGAATCTTAGCTGTCCTCTGGTCCAAGCTGTACTTCCTGCTCAAAGGCTCCCCTTGAAGACCTCCACTGAGGAGAAACTTATTATCTCTGGAGGAGGCCCCATCCAAGTGGGAACAGCTCCAATTGTTAGACACTTTGTCCTACGGGGAGCCCAAATAGGCCTTGACGGTTCCACCCACTGCTCTTCGGAGGCACTTAATAAATGCTTGTTGACTGGTGGTTCTTAGTTATACCTTCTGAGAGCCGAACAGAATAAGTTAAACACCTAACAGCTCTTCAAATCTATGCATATTTGGTACAAAGGTTTTGTTTTTCTATTTTCCTTTTGAAGTTGGAGAAAGGGGGAGAAGGAGAAAATAAATGCTTATTAATTGAAAATAAAAGAAGAATTGAAAAATAATTGAAAAATAAAAGAAAATGCCAAAAGTGATCTGATAAACTAAAACCAATATATATTTACTTCTATCCATCCATTTCTCTCTCTAAATATAAATATGAAATATAATATATATACATGTATATGACAGGTGTCAAAACCTGTTTTCCATCCCCTCATCCCCCCCCCAAGACTCTCTCCAGGGCAACCCACCTATCTACCCAGTTCCTATAGCCATCCTAGTCACCCTCCCCTGTACACTCTTCATCTGCTGCGGTAACTTCTCTGGATCTCCCTCAGCCATGAGGCCCAGAACAGAATATAAAACAACAAATGGGGTCTGAGCAGAGCAAAGGACAGTGGGACCATGACCTCCCTGGAGCCACTTACTATATGTCTATTAATACACTCTGCATAGCATTTCTCTACTAATGCATATAATCTTTTTAGTTCTTTCTCCATCATTTAACAAAGGAGAAACTGAGGCCCAGAGTGGCAAAGAGATTTACCGAAAAGCATACAGTGAGTTGATGGCAGGGCAGCAGAGTCAGGACTAGAAGGGGCAGGAGCAGGGAGTGGATTCCCAGGCTCTTTGCATATACCACGAATTGCATTTCTGGAGCCTGGGTGGCAGGTGGTGTCCTCCAGCTTCTTCTTTGCCTTTCCTTTTCATTCAAGATGGTCCCTCCTTTGACTAGGAAAAGAGCAGCAACTGAGTACCAGGCCAGGGACTGTATTCTTTTGGGAGAAATGAGCCTCTTCTCATGTAAATGCTTTTTGTCATTAAGGAAGGAGGGTAGACAAGCATATGTACTTGGTGATATGTTAACAGAACTGCTTCTTCCTGGAATATTTGTTAACATTTTCCATGAGGCATTAATAGCTTTTTAAACATTCCCCTAATTGGAATTTCATTCATTGCCTGGCTTTCTGGCCTTCATGAGCTGCTCATATATTTGTTGAAGTATTCAGGGGGGTAAATATCTTCCCAACCTCCATTTTCCCTGATATGACAAATTAGCTACATTTTCATTCAGTTTGTTTTATGAGTATACAGAGTTTAAACACAAAGTATCCAGATTACATGGATTAATTAGATGCTTTATTAAAAAAAAAAACACAACCCACAACCCAGGAAAATGAGTTGCAGAGTATAATATAAAACACAGCAGGCTTTGACTCTCTGCCTGGAAGCA